>NC_086446.1:257357799-257697174 GCF_028390025.1 Pseudophryne corroboree
ATGTAGCTACCGTTCCACATGTGTAGCAATGCACTATCACTGGGGACTGGTTTGCCAACCAATGCTTGCCGCAAGTGCTGGAAACCATTTCCAGGTGCGTTGCAGTACTCGCGCTCGTAGTGCCCTTCTTTATCATGACAATGCACCTGCCCACAAGTCCTAGAAAGTGATGTATTTTCTGGCCCATGAACACATCCAGGAGCTTGGTCATCCGCCATACAGTCCAGACCTGGCCCCCTGTGACTTCTTCGAGTTCCCACAAATCAAGCATAAGATGCGTGAGATTCATTTTGAGTCACCAGAAGCTGCAGTGCAGACCCGCTTCCATCATCTAGAAGACATTCCTGATTTGGACTGGTCCAGCTGCTTCTGTAAGTGGTTTGAGCTCATGCAACGTTACATAGACTGTGCGGACGAATACTTAGAAAAAATGTAATGTTCACTTTATCTGTAAATATAATACTTTTTGTGCATTCAGAAACTTATTGCACCCCCCTCAAATAAAAATAAACAACAATAACACTTGTTATTAGGCGCAAGCTTTTCCTCTAGGTCTAAATTGAACACTTGTGATTAAATAATTGTAGTTGCTGCTCCCAACAGGTGATTTGGATTATCACCTAATTAAAGACAATAGTAGGAAATAAATGAGAGCGCAATTGCAATTAATAAAATTATATATACTTTAATACATGCACATCATATATTAGACAGAGTTAAAAACAGGGTTAATCTAAAAAGTCAAATTAATATTGGTGCTTGACACAACCCCAGAGGGTTCCACAACCTATAACTGATCCGGTAATTGCCTGTAAATCAATCACTGTCTCAAGTGTTAGTAGCTTTTTCTGCTATGTTTGAATAAAGTTCCACGGAATATTAAATGATGATGGTTTTTAGGAGTAAAGTCTGATGCTCACCGCTGCTGGAGTTCAATAGCAATAAACTTCCCAATATCTGGTGCAGCGGAGGGAGAAGGAGCATACACCTCTCTGGATCCAAATGCCGTATGAAGAGAGGGAGAGCGGCTGTCAGCAGCGCCGCTCACAGCGTCCCTGTCAGCCCGTGCTCCGTACTCCACAATTAGAAGCGAGCTGATGAGATGTTTCTCAGGGTACACGTGGAAATGAGCGCGGCTGTAGACTGGCAGTGGAACAGTGGAGACAGAGCCCGGAACAGTGTTGTGGTCCTCATACGGCATTTGGATCCAGAGAGGTGTATGCTCCTTCTCCCTCCGCTGCACCAGATATTGGGAAGTTTATTGCTATTGAACTCCAGCAGCGGTGAGCATCAGACTTTACTCCTAAAAACCATCATTTAATATTCCGTGGAACTTTATTCAAACATAGTAGAAAAAGCTACTAACACTTGAGACAGTGATTGATTTACAGGCAATTACCGGATCAGTTATAGGTTGTGGAACCCTCTGGGGTTGTGTCAAGCACCAATATTAATTTGACTTTTTAGATTAACCCTGTTTTTAACTCTGTCTAATATATGATGTGCATGTATTAAAGTATATATAATATTATTAATTGCAATTGCGCTCTCATTTATTTCCTACCCCCCTCAAATAGTATAGAAATTATCATGGTCTGTTTGCAAACCTCCCAACTTTGGAAAGATGGATATGGAGGTGGTACATGCCTAGCACTTTTGATGCACTAGACCAGTGGTTTTCAACCACTGTGCCGCGGCACACTGGTGTGCCGCCAGTGGCTTTCAGATGTGCCGCCAGAGATGCGCTGGCCGTCATCACGCTGGTGAACTTTGGCAGCGCAGCGTGACACATCGCCTGCCCACCCGCCCGCCACAAGCCCGGCTGCCCGCCCGCCGCCGCCAGACAAGTGCTGCTCCCTGCTGCACCTCACTGCTCACGGCTGCATTAACCCCTGCCGGCTGACGCTGAGGGAGGGAGAGGCAAAAGGAAAAGTGATACTGAAACCTTACAGGTATGGTCCAGTGTATTTGTATTAATTTTACTGTAATAGCTGTGTGAACAGTGTGCAGAATTAATGTGGAGGCCAATATGTGTAATTACTGTGGGGGGCCCATGTGTGTAATTACTGTGTGTGTGTGTGTGTGTGTGTGTGTGTGTGTGTGTGTGTGTGTGTGTGTGTGTGTGGGGGGGGGGGGGATGTGTAATTACTGTGTGCGGGGGGGGGGCAATGTGGGCGGGGACGATATGTGTAATTACTGTGGGGGGACAATATGTGCAATTAATGTGGGGGGGGCAATATGTGTAATTACTGTGGGGACCAACGTGTGTTGTTGTTTTTTTTTTGTTTTTTTTTTTGGGGGGGGGGTTGTCCGTGGGTTACTGATGGTGTGCCTTGGCAATTTTAGAATTTTGTTCGGCGTGCCCCGAATTGAAAAAGGTTGAAAATCACTGCACTAGACTGACCTTTAATTCCCTCAAATCTCCCCTTACACCTATTTATTGCCACATGCACAACCAGTAGGTGTGCATGGCGCTCATTCACCATTTTATTACCATGAGCAGCAGCAGTAAAAAGACATTCCTCCCAACATTCCCACCCAAGGATCTGCACGTAGAAAGGCTTGCAGGCGAGGTTTAACCACATAACCAATATGTCATGACCATACCCCCTAATCTCGCAGCACTGCTTTATGGTGGCACATACCTTCTTCAAAAAGAACCAACTGGTACATGGCACCCTAGTATTGGGGCCTGTCCATGCGCTTGACAGCCCTGCACGTGGGATAACGTTGTTCCCATCAGGGCCAGCAAAAATAAAATCATTGATTCCTCTCAAGTTCTCCAAAGCTACAGAATAGTTGCAAACATTCCACAAAAATTTACAAGTACACCTCACTAGCGCACGCAGGGGGGGTTTCCAAGTACCTAGAACAACCCCCCCGATCCTTCTGTTGACGGAGGAGCCGTCGGGGACGCTGCAGCCAACCTCTCATATTCAACTGAGCTGGGAGCTGGCTGAATATGTGGGCTAGGGGGAGCTGCAGCGGTAGCGCGGCATAGCTCCTCCCAGATACTTCTCTCTGCCTCGCAGGTAATGATGGCGCCAGCATCAAGCAGCTATGTATGTGTGGTGTGTGCTGTGTGGCATGCGGGGGGGGGGGGGGGGGGGTTGTACAGTATTTAATCAATGATATGTCTTGTGGTGTAATACTGTACATACAAGTGTATGTACTGGCTTCTGGTGTAACACTGTAAAAGTGAAGGGCTACTGATGTGCATATTTTGGGCAGGCTTAAGGATCCCACTGGACCTATCAGCTATATACACACATAACCTGTCAAAGGTGCAGCACTCAGCATAATAAAGACATAACACAGGTAGATTCTGTCAACGTTTCAGTGTTGTCAGGATGATAGTGGCAACACTGAAATGTTGACACAATCTACCTGTGTTATGTCTTTATTATGCCGAGTGATGCACCTTTGACAGGTTATTTTTTGTGTCGGCACTGTCTATAGCTATTGTAATTATTGGAGTGCCGGACTGTGATAAGAGCGATATATATATATATATATATAGAACAATCCGTGGTTTTTTTTCCACATGAACCAGCACACCAAAAAGTAGCAGGAATATTAATTCATTTAATCCATATTAATCCATATTAATTCTCCAAAAGTGCAATGTGCAATGTGCAAGCATAGGCATGGATAATAAAAGTAATACTTAGCAGTTCAATGCATCAAAGTGAGTGGCAGCTCCTACAGCTGTTTCGGTGCTAAAGCACCTTCATCATGGGAATAGCCATCAGAATAGTCTGCCCCAGCCAAACACCACATGTATATATACCAACCAAATCACCAATTAACAAACAAATTACAAAAACCTGTCCATTCAATCATTACACAAATGCTCACCAATCAAATGTGTAGAGTAAGGGTCATCCTGCTCCTCCCCCGCCGTCGCATCTCGCCATAGTCCCAAGTGTTTCCTGCATTACACATCAGTTCCCAGCTCCGTATTCCGGTGGCCGGAACTATTATCTCAGGTCCGGGCCTTGGGGTACTGCATTCTTCGCTGCACCTCCCGGAAGTGACGCGGTATTAACATCGTCGTCACCTGTCCGGCTTTGCTATGGTCGCTAAGCAACTGGGACTAAACACAATTGACGCTGGCCAGCCAGTGAACGTCAGGCCAATCCCGGATCAGTATGTTAGAGCATTAGAAAATAATAACTTAATATAATGATTGAAATGGAAACAGGCTGATAAAGGGAGGATGTTACTGTCCAGCACCTATTCGATCTCATCAGGGGCAATCAGACGAGCGATTTTGTCACATTGGCACATTGTTCAAAGTGATCCAGTACTTGAACAAGTGTGCAAGGAGAAACCACTTTTTTGCTATAAGAGGAGTAATAATTTAAAAGATCAAATGGTGTATTCAGACATCAGTCCTCGAGTGATGACAGGCACAGGGTGGTTGCAACCACAGAAGGGAGTACACAAGTGCATGGGCTGTGCTAACTGCAGTTTCCTACAGACTGGTACTCATTTCCAAAATCCAATTACAAATAAGATCTACCAGATAAGGCAACGAATGACATGTGATACGAAATATGTTGTATATGTAATCTGGTGTCCATGTAAAATGATATATGTGGGGAAAACCCAGAGGATGCTGAAGGAACGAGTGGCAATGCATCGCAGCTCGATTAAAAAAGCTCTACTGAAAGTAGACACCAGCACACCGCCAGTAGCACGACACTTTGCAGCAGTCAAACATACCATCAGAGACTTTAAAGTGATGCCGATTGAACAGGTGCCTCCCTCACGCAGAGGTGGTGACAGAAACAAATGCCTACTGCAAAAAGAATGTAAATGGATTTACAATCTTCAAGCGATGGCCCCACAAGGGTTAAATGAGGAATTGTCCTTTAGCTCATTTATATAGATCATTTTCGGACAGTTGTGGACTTGCTGATGGGTCTGATGGGTCCATCAACAATAGGATGGGATTTACAGATGTATTCCTTTGTACTAGAAATATATTTTTAAAAATAGTCAGATAGTGCTAGCTAGATATTTTCTTTATCGCCCTGCTTTATCAATTATGATATTACTGATAGAGTGATTCATTGTTATTAATTTCTTTGCAAGACGCGATTCCATGGTCTATTCCATTTCAATCATTATATTAAGTTATTATTTTCTAATGCTCTAACATACTGATGCATTATGCATTCAGGGCATATGTTTATTGTGTTAGGGAGGAGAATGCTGTCCTACACCCCCGCCGCTGCAATAACGCTATTGGCAGTGCAGGATCCGTGATTACATCACGGTTGCCTAGCAACGCGATATAGATAGGCGTGGACGGAACAGAGAGTATGTGACTTCCGGGATTGGCCTGACGTTCACTGGCTGGCCAGCGTCAATTGTGTTTAGTCCCAGTTGCTTAGCGACCATAGCAAAGCCGGACAGGTGACGACGATGTTAATACCGCGTCACTTCCGGGAGGTGCAGCGAAGAATGCAGTACCTCAAGGCCCGGACCTGAGATAATAGTTCCGGCCACCGGAATACGGAGCTGGGAACTGATGTGTAATGCAGGAAACACTTGGGACTATGGCGAGATGCGACGGCGGGGGAGGAGCAGGATGACCCTTACTCTACACATTTGATTGGTGAGCATTTGTGTAATGATTGAATGGACAGGTTTTTGTAATTTGTTTGTTAATTGGTGATTTGGTTGGTATATATACATGTGGTGTTTGGCTGGGGCAGACTATTCTGATGGCTATTCCCATGATGAAGGTGCTTTAGCACCGAAACAGCTGTAGGAGCTGCCACTCACTTTGATGCATTGAACTGCTAAATATTACTTTTATTATCCATGCCTATGCTTGCACATTGCACATTGCACTTTTGGAGAATTAATATGGATTAATATGGATTAAATGAATTAATATTCCTGCTACTTTTTGGTGTGCTGGTTCATGTGGAAAAAAAACCACGGATTGTTCTGTACTGATTGTCTCACCGTGCACCCAGCAAATGATTAAGAAGGTGTGTGCGATTCAATTCGCTTTGTCTATTTTGCCTCTTGTTTGGTATATGAATTGCACCACTAAAAGTTACATCTGAGAATCGATTACAAGAAGAAGTTATATGTGGATTTTGGAACTGTTTTGTTTGTTTCTTATTCATTAACCTGGGAGACTATGGATCTAGATGTCGGTGACCTGACAGGCACCAAAAGATTTTTGGAGAAGGACATTTCTAAAATTCTGTTTTCAGCCACTGATGAACTGGCATTCGATACAGATAGCCCCACTGAAGTATATGCTGACTTGTTGAAAATTAAGAAAAGACATACTGAATTAGAACTACATGGTCTGACGCTTTCACAGTATCACAAGGATAAATACATACCAAGGGGCTTCCGTATCAGGAACCAGCCTACTATTGGGCGTAATAATACAGAGTTTTGTCGGCAATGGTGCCTAATACTTAATCAATGTAGTTTTGACCTCATGATCTTGGTTATTCAACAGGTGAACACTGAAATCGAGGTTCTTAAAAAGGAATTGATTGACTGTGAGTCAACAGGGATTCAGATTTTACAGTCAGACACAGGGGGAGACTGGCTCACGAAATTGGAAGCCAGTGTTGCTAGCTTTAGATCTGAATTATTATTGTTTAAAAAAAACAAATTTAGAAAAGTTAAGGAGGATTATAGAGAACTCAGGGTCTATCCGTGGCTGACTAATCCAGGTGTGAGACGCACCTGGAGAGGCGGCCAAGCAAATAGGGGGAGGAGAAGGGGTGATAGGATATACACTGACCTTGACTCTCAAACATCCCCCAGTGACTCAGATCAACCATCCACCAGCAGACAGCCTTTTTTTCGGGAACGAGTGTACACAAGGAGTCGTTACAAAGGAGGCAGAGACCCTGTAGGAGAGGGGGGGCAAAGCATCGAAAAGGGCCAAGAGAGAACGTACACAAAGGGGAACAAGAGATAGTGGTCTTTAATCTATCTAAACACACCCTTACATCAGTAGAAATGGCGGTATTATCCAAGGGGTTAACATTTGTACCAACATACAAACAGACAGCGTTTCAATGGGAAACCGAACTATATCGATTTTATAGACAACTACGGTTAAGAGATTTCTTCAGCAAACATAAAGATGGGGCTAAGAAGGAACAGCTGTTTAGACCAAAAAGCACCTTTGATCCCCCCAGTAATAATGCGTCGATTGACACATTTATCAGACTGGTAAGGAGGGATACTTTGCCCATTATTAAGAATATGAAGAAAAAACATCAGAATTTGAGTACACAAGAAACCCAGGCGGTACGTGATCTCCGCAATAATACACAAATAATCATACGCCCTGCTGATAAGGGCGGGGGCATTGTCCTTCTTGACCGTTCTGATTATATTGCTGAGGTCATGTCACAACTTGATGATACCACATGCTACAAAAAACTAACATTTGACCCCACAGGATCATATAAACGGGAAATAGATTCAATTATTTCCATGGGTGTCCTTAATGGGTGGATTGATGATTCCACCGCTGGGTTTTTGACACAAGAATTTCCTAAAGTCCCTCTCTTGTACATATTGCCCAAAATACATAAGTCAATGACAAAACCCCCGGGCAGGCCCATAATCTCCTCCAGAGGGTCACTGGGTCAGCCCCTGTCACAGTTTGTTGATGCTTACCTACAACCTGTTGTTCAGGGTACACCATATTATTTACGCGACACCACTGATTTTATCAACAAATTACAATCTATTGGTACACCACCAGAAGGCTGTCTGCTGGTGACGCTTGATGTTAACAGCCTTTATACCAATATAAGTCACAAGGAAGGAATGAAGGCTGTTAGAGCGGTGATTTCCTCTAATACATGTTACAGTGGCCCCCCCATTGAGTACTTGATGCTCCTCATGGAGGTGGTGCTTCACAAAAATTACTTCATGTTTAACAATGCATTCTATCTGCAGTTAAGGGGCACCGCGATGGGGTCCAATATGGCCCCATCATATGCGAACCTTTTCATGTATGAGTACGAGACATTACACATACACGGCGACCCTGTGTTCTCTAAATTTGTGAAATTTTATACTAGGTTTATAGATGATTTGTTTTTAATCTGGACAGGAGGGAGTCAATTGTTAGAAGCGTTTGTCAACAAGCTTAATGGTGTTGATGGATCCATCAGATTCACGTATACTAGCAGTCCAAAAAGTATTGAATTTCTTGATGTGAAGGTTAGCATTAGTGAGGGACAATTCTTCACTGAAATATTCTGCAAGCCTACAGATAAAAATACATTATTACAGTTTGCTAGCTTTCATCCACAACCTTTGAAGAAAGGTCTGCCCTATTCACAATTGGTCAGGGTGGTTAGAACGACCTCTGACCACAGTAAACTCCCTGAAGCATTGAATCAGATGGGGGCTAAATTCTTGCAAAGAGGGTATGACAGAGCTGAGGTGGATGAAGCAATACAGAGATGTTTACGATTGGACAGAAAGGAACTTTTGATCCCTAAAAAGAAACAGGCTGATAAAGGGAGGATGTTACTGTCCAGCACCTATTCGATCTCATCAGGGGCAATCAGACGAGCGATTTTGTCACATTGGCACATTGTTCAAAGTGATCCAGTACTTGAACAAGTGTGCAAGGAGAAACCACTTTTTTGCTATAAGAGGAGTAATAATTTAAAAGATCAAATGGTGTATTCAGACATCAGTCCTCGAGTGATGACAGGCACAGGGTGGTTGCAACCACAGAAGGGAGTACACAAGTGCATGGGCTGTGCTAACTGCAGTTTCCTACAGACTGGTACTCATTTCCAAAATCCAATTACAAATAAGATCTACCAGATAAGGCAACGAATGACATGTGATACGAAATATGTTGTATATGTAATCTGGTGTCCATGTAAAATGATATATGTGGGGAAAACCCAGAGGATGCTGAAGGAACGAGTGGCAATGCATCGCAGCTCGATTAAAAAAGCTCTACTGAAAGTAGACACCAGCACACCGCCAGTAGCACGACACTTTGCAGCAGTCAAACATACCATCAGAGACTTTAAAGTGATGCCGATTGAACAGGTGCCTCCCTCACGCAGAGGTGGTGACAGAAACAAATGCCTACTGCAAAAAGAATGTAAATGGATTTACAATCTTCAAGCGATGGCCCCACAAGGGTTAAATGAGGAATTGTCCTTTAGCTCATTTATATAGATCATTTTCGGACAGTTGTGGACTTGCTGATGGGTCTGATGGGTCCATCAACAATAGGATGGGATTTACAGATGTATTCCTTTGTACTAGAAATATATTTTTAAAAATAGTCAGATAGTGCTAGCTAGATATTTTCTTTATCGCCCTGCTTTATCAATTATGATATTACTGATAGAGTGATTCATTGTTATTAATTTCTTTGCAAGACGCGATTCCATGGTCTATTCCATTTCAATCATTATATTAAGTTATTATTTTCTAATGCTCTAACATACTGATGCATTATGCATTCAGGGCATATGTTTATTGTGTTAGGGAGGAGAATGCTGTCCTACACCCCCGCCGCTGCAATAACGCTATTGGCAGTGCAGGATCCGTGATTACATCACGGTTGCCTAGCAACGCGATATAGATAGGCGTGGACGGAACAGAGAGTATGTGACTTCCGGGATTGGCCTGACGTTCACTGGCTGGCCAGCGTCAATTGTGTTTAGTCCCAGTTGCTTAGCGACCATAGCAAAGCCGGACAGGTGACGACGATGTTAATACCGCGTCACTTCCGGGAGGTGCAGCGAAGAATGCAGTACCTCAAGGCCCGGACCTGAGATAATAGTTCCGGCCACCGGAATACGGAGCTGGGAACTGATGTGTAATGCAGGAAACACTTGGGACTATGGCGAGATGCGACGGCGGGGGAGGAGCAGGATGACCCTTACTCTACACATTTGATTGGTGAGCATTTGTGTAATGATTGAATGGACAGGTTTTTGTAATTTGTTTGTTAATTGGTGATTTGGTTGGTATATATACATGTGGTGTTTGGCTGGGGCAGACTATTCTGATGGCTATTCCCATGATGAAGGTGCTTTAGCACCGAAACAGCTGTAGGAGCTGCCACTCACTTTGATGCATTGAACTGCTAAGTATTACTTTTATTATCCATGCCTATGCTTGCACATTGCACATTGCACTTTTGGAGAATTAATATGGATTAATATGGATTAAATGAATTAATATTCCTGCTACTTTTTGGTGTGCTGGTTCATGTGGAAAAAAAACCACGGATTGTTCTGTACTGATTGTCTCACCGTGCACCCAGCAAATGATTAAGAAGGTGTGTGCGATTCAATTCGCTTTGTCTATATATATATATATATATATATATATATATATATATATATATATATATATATATATATAATAAATGGTGGCACTAGTGGGTACGTGGCCAGCGACTCTTTGTCACCCAGAAATGAAGACTCACAGGCACCCGCAGGCTACTCCAATATTTTCTTTAATACTAACAGTCATCAGGGATACCCTGACAAAGGTTGTTATAAAGCAAAATGTTGGCGTAGCCTGCGGGCACCTGTGAGTCTTCATTTCTGGGTGACAAAGAGTCGCTGGCCACATACCCGCTAGTGCCACCATTTATACACTGCATATCACATTACTGTTGTAAGGCACCACAGCAGGTTACATACAGAGGGTATACTACCTCAATCTCCGCCATCTTATGCGTTGCACCACCCCTCTTTGGAAACCCCCCTTCATAAATCCTGCGTTTGTCCCTGCTACTACTAAACTCAATGATACTGTCTTGACATAACACCCATCATGTCATGTTTATGGAGTTTAATTAAAATGTATGTTTTTATATGATAACATGCTCTGCATTACCAAATATTGCATTTTAAATCTTAGAAAACAAGAATATATACAGGAATTAGGTGTAATATGAGGAATAAGTTCCATTTTCCTGTTTTGATGGTTAATACAAAATGGAAAATAGAATATATTTCCAGACACAAATATTTAACCCAAAACTTCAGTACAGTTGACAGTCATTCAATTGTGGTCACCAATATACATCTTTAAAAAAAGTATTCATGTGCTTTAATATTAAATGAAGAGCAATGTTTTAGAGAAAAGATATAGCTGATCTAATGATTTTTGTTTTTTCTCAACACTGCACAAGATAGTGAGATGCATTATTGGCATTTCAAAGAGTCCCCTGATAACACAATATGCAAGACACAGAAGAACAAATGGATAAAGAGCTGATGTTTCTATCTAAATCTGGCAACAAAATCGAGTTTCTTATCCATGGAATCGTCTGCCATTGGAATTTCAGATATACTGTACGTCATCAGGTATAAAAAAATATTTTTCTTAACATTAGAGAAAAAAAATTCCATTCCAGTTTGGCAAGATATAAATTGTGATGCGACACCAAAAGTATATCTCGGTCAACATTTAAATTACCAGTTACCTGTCTTTGTAAATGATTATTTTTGTGGAGGATTGCAAGATAGGGAGTTAACATATCAATAATAATAACTGTATGGGTGCATTATCCCTCTATAATACACAATACTGTACATATATCTACACGCCTATGGGTGAGGCAGTGTATAATAAGAATGTACTTACCGATAATTCTATTTCTCGTAGTCCGTAGTGGATGCTGGGAACTCCATAAGGACCATGGGGAATAGCGGCTCCGCAGGAGACTGGGCACAAAAGTAAAAGCTTTAGGACTACCTGGTGTGCACTGGCTCCTCCCCCTATGACCCTCCTCCAAGCCTCAGTTAGGATACTGTGCCCGGACGAGCGTACACAATAAGGAAGGATTTTGAATCCCGGGTAAGACTCATACCAGCCACACCAATCACACCGTACAACCTGTGATCTGAACCCAGTTAACAGCATGATAACAGAGGAGCCTCTGAAAAGATGGCTCACAACAATAATAACCCGATTTTTGTAACAATAACTATGTACAAGTATTGCAGACAATCCGCACTTGGGATGGGCGCCCAGCATCCACTACGGACTACGAGAAATAGAATTATCGGTAAGTAAATTCTTATTTTCTCTAACGTCCTAGTGGATGCTGGGAACTCCGTAAGGACCATGGGGATTATACCAAAGCTCCCAAACGGGCGGGAGAGTGCGGATGACTCTGCAGCACCGAATGAGAGAACTCAAGGTCCTCCTCAGCCAGGGTATCAAATTTGTAGAATTTAGCAAACGTGTTTGCCCCTGACCAAGTAGCTGCTCGGCAAAGTTGTAAAGCCGAGACCCCTTTGGGCAGCCGCCCAAGATGAGCCCACCTTCCTTGTGGAATGGGCTTTTACAGATTTTGGCTGTGGCAGGCCTGCCACAGAATGTGCAAGCTGAATTGTACTACAAATCCAACGAGCAATAGTTTGCTTAGAAGCAGGAGCACCCAGCTTGTTGGGTGCATACAGGATAAACAGCGAGTCAGATTTCCTGACTCCAGCCGTCCTGGAAACATATATTTTCAGGGCCCTGACTACGTCCAGCAACTTGGAGTCCTCCAAGTCCCTAGTAGCCGCAGGTACCACAATAGGCTGGTTCAAGTGAAACGCTGAAACCACCTTAGGGAGAAATTGAGGACGAGTCCTCAATTCTGCCCTGTCCGTATGAAAAATTAGGTAAGGGCTTTTATAGGAAAAAGCCGCCAATTCTGAGACACGCCTGGCTGAAGTCAGGGCTAACAGCATTACCACTTTCCAAGTGAGATATTTTAAGTCCACAGTGGAGAGTGGTTCAAACCAATGTGATTTTAGGAACCCCAAAACTACATTGAGATCCCAAGGTGCCACTGGAGGCACAAAAGGAGGCTGTATATGCAGTACCCCCTTGACAAACGTCTGAACTTCAGGAACTGAAGCCAGTTCTTTCTGGAAGAAAATCGACAGGGCCAAAATTTGAACCTTAATGGACCCTAATTTTAGGCCCATAGACAGTCCTGTTTGCAGGAAACGACCCAGTTGAAATTCCTCTGTAGGGGCCTTCCTGGCCTCGCACCACGCAACATATTTACGCCAAATACGGTGATAATGTTGTACGGTTACATCCTTCCTGGCTTTGATCAGGGTAGGGATGACTTCATCCGGAATGCCTTTTTCCTTCAGGATCCAGCGTTCAACCGCCATGCCGTCAAACGCAGCCGCGGTAAGTCTTGGAACAGACAGGGTCCCTGCTGGAGCAGGTCCTTTCTTAGAGGTAGAGGCCACGGGTCCTCTGTGAGCATCTCTTGAAGTTCCGGGTACCAAGTCCTTCTTGGCCAATCCGGAGCCACGAGTATAGTCCTTACTCCTCTCCTTCTTATGATTCTCAGTACCTTGGGTATGAGAGGCAGAGGAGGGAACACATACACCGACTGGTACACCCACGGTGTTACCAGAGCGTCCACAGCTATTGCCTGAGGGTCCCTTGACCTGGCGCAATACCTGTCTAGTTTTTTGTTGAGGCGGGACGCCATCATGTCCACCTTTGGTTTTTCCCAACGGTTCACAATCATGTGGAAGACTTCTGGGTGAAGTCCCCACTCCCCCGGGTGGAGGTCGTGTCTGCTGAGGAAGTCTGCTTCCCAGTTGTCCACTCCCGGAATGAACACTGCTGACAGTGCTATCACATGATTTTCCGCCCAGCGAAGAATCCTTGCAACTTCTGTCATTGCCCTCCTGCTTCTTGTGCCGCCCTGTCTGTTTACGTGGGCGACTGCCGTGATGTTGTCTGACTGGATCAGCACCGGCTGACCTTGAAGCAGAGGTCTTGCTAGGCTTAGAGCATTGTAGATGGCCCTTAGCTCCAGGATATTTATGTGAAGTAATGTCTCCAGGCTTGACCACAAGCCCTGGAAATTTCTTCCCTGTGTGACTGCTCCCCAGCCTCTCAGGCTGGCATCCGTGGTCACCAGGACCCAGTCCTGAATGCCGAATCTGCGGCCCTCTAGAAGATGAGCACTCTGCAACCACCACAGGAGAGACACCCTTGTCCTTGGTGACAAGATTATCCGCTGATGCATCTGAAGATGCGACCCGGACCATTTGTCTAGCAGATCCCACTGGAAGGTTCTTGCGTGGAATCTGCCGAATGGGATTGCTTCGTAAGAAGCCACCATCTTTCCCAGGACCCTTGTGCATTGATGCACTGAGACTTGGCCTGGTTTTAGGAGATTTCTGACTAGTTCGGATAACTCCCTGGCTTTCTCCTCCGGGAGAAACACCTTTTTCTGGACTGTGTCCAGGATCATCCCTAGGAATAGAAGTCGTGTCGTCGGGATCAGCTGCGATTTTGGAATATTGAGAATCCAACCGTGCTGGCGCAGCACTATCTGAGATAGTGCTACCCCACTGTCAGGAATCGTCTTACCAGACTGGCATCCGTCCGCCGCTGCGGACTCCGTCCTGGCTCCCTGCGGTCACCTGTCACCTTTGCCCCTGCCATGGGACATCATCTGGATCCTGGGGGCACTCCTGAACCAGCGGGCGTGTGCGCGCCGCGTCCCCGCTAGGCCGCGGCGTGGGCGCCGCCATGACAGTCTCCAAACAGCTAGTATGCTGCGGCCAATCCGGTGCGTGGCCGCACCCACTTTCCTTTTCTCCATCCAATCCCTGCACACCATGGGGTATATAGGAGGCACAGTTTCACCTCACAGGGATCCTGGACTTTGTGTCATTCTGACTACCTGCATGAAAGGATCAGCTCCTGTCTCTCCTGAGTTCCTGCTAAGAACTTATACTCCTGGTGATTCTGCTTGCTCCCGTGGAACTTCAAGGCTCAGCAATACCGGCAACCTGCATTGGGCTTCACACTCATCACAACCTTGTGTGCTTCAGCCTGCGGTTGAAGACTAAACTCCAGGTGTGTTCATTCCTCCACCTGTGACACAGCTTGCTGCTGCCAGTGCCTGATCACCTGCACTGTGAGTTGGTCTCCTGCTAATGCTCAGGTTTGCAATTTCCATCAACTGCCTTAGTTCTTTGTTTTAAAACCCTGCTCTGGTTTCTAAACCAGTATCATTTCATTGACATTCATTCTGCTGTTTTATTTTCCGGATATGATTTCTCAAGTCACCTATCATTCATTGCCATAGACTATTTGTTACCATTTCAAGTATTTTCCATCTGCTATTATTTCTGCTGCATTTCTGTTATTATTTATCTGCTGAATAAATACCATTGCGCTCATGCGCAAGAACGTGATACAACCTCCTCGTCTCTTTCCTCCTACCTCCACTGACCCACTAGCGCCCCCTCCGGGGACACAGACCAAACACAATCTGACAGTAAGTCCAGGATCCATGGACTCGGATGGTGGACGGAGTGTGGGGTCAGAGGCCTTGCAAAATCTGGTCTCCCGTCTGGATGGTCAAGAGGTTGCGCAGCAGCAGATGCTTCACTTTCTACAAGGGATGTCCTCCCGATTGGATACACTGCAGCAGTCCCTGCCAAGTGTACTCTCACCTACTGTTACCCCAGCACCTGCCAGTGCTGTAAGTTCTTCTGTGTCGGCTGCATCAGCTCCAGTGTCACGTCTGCACTTGCCCGTGCCGAGCAAATATGATGGCAGTCCTAAATTATGTCGCGGGTTCCTTAACCAGTGCGAAATACAGTTCGAGTTATTGCCACATAACTTTCCTACACCAAGGTCCAAGGTTGCCTACATCATTTCCTTACTCTCTGGATCTGCTTTGAATTGGGTGTCTCCTCTGTGGGAACGTGCTGACCCCCTGATCAATAACTACTCTGACTTCGTGTCAACCTTTAGACGGATCTTTGACGAGCCTGGTCGTGCAACATCAGCTTCGGCAGACCTGATCCAAATTCATCAAGGTAACCGAAGCATGGGACAGTATGTCATCCAGTTCCAGACGTTGGCTGCAGAGGTCCAATGGAACAACCAAGCTCTGGTAGCAACCTTCTGGCACGGACTTTCGGATCGGATCAAGGACGAACTGGCAACCCGTGACATTCCTGTTCAACTGTCTGACTTGATCTCCCTGTGTATAAAGCTGGACTCTCGCATCCGCGAACGCAATAATGAACGCGCTCGGAGTGAGCCTCGCAGAATAAGGTTCATACCCCCTGTACAGTTCCAGCCTCCTTCTCCTTCTGACGAGCCTATGCAGGTAAATAGGTCCCGCCTAACCCATGAGGAACGGGCAAGAAGAATACGAGAGAGGCTCTGCCTATACTGTGCTGCTGCGGGTCATCAAATTAACTCCTGCACGATGCGTTCGGGAAACGCCAGATCCTGACTTGGAAGGGAGGAGTCAAGTTGGGATCATTCAGTCAAGCTCCTTCTCAACAAGATCTCATTATTCCAGTGACGCTAGAAACTTCCGTTGGGCTCCAGTCTGCGTCAGCATTAGTGGACTGCGGTGCTGCAGGAAATTTTATCACCCAAGCTGCGGTAAACAAATATTGCCTGTCTACCTGTGAACTTTCTTGTCCTGTTTACATTACTGCTGTGGATGGTAGTAGAATCTCCAAAGGGAACATTTCACATCAAACTACCCCAGTGGTTTTGGGAGTTGGATTTCTCCATTCAGAAATTATCAAGTTCCTGGTCATTCCTCAAGCCACCCAGGAGATTGTCTTGGGCATGCCTTGGCTCCAGCTACATAACCCACAGTTCGACTGGACAACGTTGCAGCTTACCTCATGGGGTTCACACTGTCATCATTCCTGCTTGGCCCAAGTGTGTCCTCTTAAGTCCACCGAAGTGAAGTCACAGCTAAGTCTCCCAGCAGTTTATCAAGACTTCGCAGACGTCTTCTGCGAAAAAGCTGCTGATATCCTGCCGCCCCATAGGGAATGGGATTGTCCCATTGATCTCCTTCCTGGCAAGAAGCCACCCAGGGGGCGCACCTATCCTTTGTCTGTTCCTGAAACAGAGGCGATGAGTAACTACATTAGAGAGAATCTTCAAAAAGGATTCATCCGTCCGTCATCATCACCCGCTGGCGCAGGTTTCTTCTTTGTCAAAAAGAAGGATGGAGGACTGCGTCCATGCATTGACTATCGGGGTCTCAACGACATTACCGTCAAGAATAGTTATCCTTTACCACTCATTACCGAACTGTTTGATAGAGTTAAGGGGGCTCGCATCTTCACCAAGTTAGATCTCCGCGGTGCCTATAATCTCATCAGAATCCGGAGTGGTGACGAGTGGAAGACAGCCTTCAACACTCGTGACGGCCATTATGAATACCTGGTAATGCCATTTGGGTTGAGTAATGCTCCAGCGGTATTCCAACACTTCGTGAACGAAATTTTTCGTGATGTCCTGTATAAGTACCTCGTTGTTTACTTAGATGATATTCTTATCTTTTCTCAAGACCTTCCATCTCATCGCCTACAAGTCTGTGAAGTTCTCCGACGTCTTCGTGAGAACCGTCTCTACGGGAAGTTATCCAAATGCACCTTTGAAGTTCCCTCTATACCCTTCCTGGGGTATATAATTTCCGGATCGGATCTTCAGATGGACCCGGCAAAATTGGAAGCCATTGCCAATTGGTCCATTCCAAACTCCCTCAAGTCAATCCAGCGATTCCTGGGTTTTGCCAACTATTATAGAAAATTTATTCGAGGATTCTCCACTCTCATCGCTCCCATTACCAACCTGACTCGGAAAGGGGCAGATCATTCCAACTGGTCAGAAGAAGCCTTGGCAGCCTTCCGGAAGATCAAGTTAGCCTTTATGTCTGCTCCAGTGCTGTCACAGCCAGATGTCAACAGGCCGTTCGAGTTGGAGGTAGATGCCTCTAATGTTGGGGTTGGAGCTGTTCTCTCCCAGAAGGGATCTGATGGGAAAGTCCACCCTTGTGGATTCTACTCTCGCAAGTTTCTTCCTGCAGAAGCTAACTACTCCGTGGGAGATCAAGAGTTATTAGCAATCAAACTGGCTCTCGAGGAATGGAGATATCTCCTAGAAGGGGCCAAACATCCGTTTAACATCTTCACGGATCATAAGAACCTGCTATACCTAAAAGCAGCTCAGTGCCTTAACCCTCGCCAGTCCAGGTGGGCTATGTTTTTCTCTCGTTTTAATTTTAGGCTTCATTTCCGCCCAGGTTCACAGAATGTGAAAGCCGACGCATTATCCCGGTCCATGGAATCAGAAGAGGGAACATCTGACTCTGTGCCACATTCCATCCTGAGTCCCGTGGTTTTCGCTACCTCTCAAGTCTCTCCAGCTCCACCTCCGGGTAAGACTTTTGTTTCCCCAGAACTCCGTCCCAAGTTGCTAGCTTGGGCCCACCAATCCAAGTTTACTGGTCATCCTGGTGTCCTGAAGACATTCAAGTTCCTTTCTGCGTCATATTGGTGGCCGAAGATGAAAGTGGACATCCAGGATTTCGTGGCATCCTGTCCTAAATGTGTGCAGCACAAGACTCCTCGTCAGTCTCCAGCAGGTCAGTTGCAACCCTTATCAGTCCCTAGTCGTCCTTGGTCTCATCTATCAATGGACTTTATCACTGATCTTCCACCTTCTCTGGGACATAACACTATTTGGGTTGTAGTGGACAGATTTTCCAAGATGGCTCATTTCGTTCCTCTCCAGGGTCTCCCTTCTGCCCCGAAACTAGCCCAGATCTTCCTACAGGAGATCTTCCGTTTACACGGGTTACCCTCCGAAATAATATCTGATCGGGGGGTACAGTTTGTAGCAAGGTTTTGGAGGGCCCTCTGTTCTGCCATGCAGATAAAATTGAAATTCTCGTCTTCATACCATCCTCAGACGAATGGGCAGACAGAAAGAGTCAATCAGGAACTTGAGACTTTCCTACGGCTATATGTGACATCCTCTCAGGATGATTGGTTTAATCTGCTCCCATGGGCCGAGTTTGCCCATAACTTTCGTTACCACACTGCTACAGACACGACACCGTTCTTTGCAGTCTATGGGCAACATCCCCGAGTACCTGAATTTCAAGAACTTCCTCACATAGATGTTCCTGCTGCCACTACTGCTTTGACCCAGTTTTCCTCCATCTGGAAAAGAATTCACGTTTCCCTCAAAAAAGCCTCCAGTCGATATAAGGTCTATGCCGACCGTAAAAGACGTGCGGTTCCCCATTTGAAACCGGGGGACAGGGTTTGGTTATCAACCCGTAACCTTCGTCTCAGGGTTCCATCCATGAAGTTCGCACCACGCTTCATTGGTCCTTACCCTATTGAGAGTGTCATCAACCCAGTGGCTTACAAGTTGAAATTACCACCTTCACTTCGTGTTCCTAATGCCTTTCACATTTCTCTCCTCAGACCTCTAGTCCTAAACCGCTTTCAGAATACTCTTCCAGCAGGTCCCAAGGTTCGAACTCAGCGGGGCGTGGAATTTGAGATCAACAAGATTCTGGACTCTCGTTGCCGGTATGGACGTCTCCAGTACCTGGTCGATTGGTTCGGTTATGGTCCAGAGGAGAGAAGCTGGGTGAATTCATCTGATGTCCATGCTCCTAGGTTGGTCCGTGTTTTCCACAGCACTCATCCCTCCAAACCACGTGGGTGTTCGGTGTCCACCCCTAAAGGAGGGGGTACTGTCAGGAATCGTCTTACCAGACTGGCATCCGTCCGCCGCTGCGGACTCCGTCCTGGCTCCCTGCGGTCACCTGTCACCTTTGCCCCTGCCATGGGACATCATCTGGATCCTGGGGGCACTCCTGAACCAGCGGGCGTGTGCGCGCCGCGTCCCCGCTAGGCCGCGGCGTGGGCGCCGCCATGACAGTCTCCAAACAGCTAGTATGCTGCGGCCAATCCGGTGCGTGGCCGCACCCACTTTCCTTTTCTCCATCCAATCCCTGCACACCATGGGGTATATAGGAGGCACAGTTTCACCTCACAGGGATCCTGGACTTTGTGTCATTCTGACTACCTGCATGAAAGGATCAGCTCCTGTCTCTCCTGAGTTCCTGCTAAGAACTTATACTCCTGGTGATTCTGCTTGCTCCCGTGGAACTTCAAGGCTCAGCAATACCGGCAACCTGCATTGGGCTTCACACTCATCACAACCTTGTGTGCTTCAGCCTGCGGTTGAAGACTAAACTCCAGGTGTGTTCATTCCTCCACCTGTGACACAGCTTGCTGCTGCCAGTGCCTGATCACCTGCACTGTGAGTTGGTCTCCTGCTAATGCTCAGGTTTGCAATTTCCATCAACTGCCTTAGTTCTTTGTTTTAAAACCCTGCTCTGGTTTCTAAACCAGTATCATTTCATTGACATTCATTCTGCTGTTTTATTTTCCGGATATGATTTCTCAAGTCACCTATCATTCATTGCCATAGACTATTTGTTACCATTTCAAGTATTTTCCATCTGCTATTATTTCTGCTGCATTTCTGTTATTATTTATCTGCTGAATAAATACCATTGCGCTCATGCGCAAGAACGTGATACAACCTCCTCGTCTCTTTCCTCCTACCTCCACTGACCCACTAGCGCCCCCTCCGGGGACACAGACCAAACACAATCTGACACCCGACTTCCAACTGTTCCCTGGATCTTGCCCTTATCAGGAGATCGTCCAAGTAAGGGATAACTAAAACTCCCTTCCTTCGAAGGAGTATCATCATTTCGGCCATTACCTTGGTAAAGACCCGGGGTGCCGTGGACAATCCAAACGGCAGCGTCTGAAACTGATAGTGACAGTTCTGTACCACAAACCTGAGGTACCCTTGGTGAGAAGGGTAAATTGGGACATGTAGGTAAGCATCTTTGATGTCCAGAGACACCATATAGTCCCCTTCTTCCAGGTTTGCAATCACTGCTCTGAGTGACTCCATCTTGAATTTGAACCTTTGTATGTAAGTGTTCAAGGATTTTAGGTTTAAAATTGGTCTCACCGAGCCGTCCGGCTTCGGTACCACAAATAGTGTGGAATAGTACCCCTTTCCCTGTTGTAGGAGGGGTACCTTGATTATCACCTGCTAGGAATACAGCTTGTGAATGGCTTCCAATACTGCCTCCCTGTCTGAGGGAGACGTCGGTAAAGCAGACTTTAGAAAACGGCGAGGGGGAGACGTCTCGAATTCCAATTTGTACCCCTGAGATATCACTTGAAGGATCCAGGGGTCCACTTGCGAGTGGGCCCACTGCGCACTGAACTTCTTGAGACGGGCCCCCACCGTGCCTGAGTCCGCTTGTAAAGCCCCACCGTCATGCTGAGGACTTTGCGGAGGTGGGAGAGGGCTTTTGTTCCTGGGAACTGGCTGTTTGTTGCAGCCATTTCCCTCTCCCTCTGCCACGGGGCAGAAATGAGGCGCCTTTTGCCCGCTTGCCCTTATGGGGCCGAAAGGACTGCGCCTGATAATACGGCGTCTTCTTAGGTTGAGAAGCTACCTGGGGTAAAAATGTGGATTTTCCAGCAGTTGCCGTGGCTACCAGGTCTGATAGACCTACCCCAAATAACTCCTCCCCCTTATAAGGCAATACTTCCATGTGCCTTTTAGAATCCGCATCACCTGACCACTGCCGCGTCCATAAACCTCTTCTTGCAGAAATGGACAGCGCGCTAACTCTTGATGCCAGTCGGCAAATATCCCTCTGTGCATCACGCATATATAGAAATGCATCCTTCAAATGCTCTATAGTCAGTAATATACTGTCCCTATCTAGGGTATCAATATTTTCAGTCAGGGAATCCGACCACGCCAGGCCCGCACTGCACATCCAGGCTGAGGCGATTGCTGGTCGCAGTATAACACCCGTGTGAGAGTATATACATTTTAGGATATTCTCCAGCTTTCTATCGGCAGGTTCCTTTAGGGCGGCCGTATCAGGAGAGGGTAGTGCTACCTGTTTAGACAAGCGTGTGAGCGCTTTATCCACCCTAGGGGGTGTTTCCCAACGTGCCCTATCCTCTGGCGGGAAAGGGTACGATGCCAATAACCTTTTAGGAATTATCAGTTTTTTATCGGGGGAAACCCACGCCTCATCACACACTTCATTTAATTCCTCGGATACAGGAAAAACTACAGGCAGTTTTTTCTCACCAAACCTAATACCCTTTTTAGTGGTATTTGTATTATCAGAGATATGCAATACATTTTTCATTGCTTCAATCATGTAACGTGTGGCCCTAGTGGAAGTCACGTTTGTCTCCTCATCATCGACACTGGAGTCAGTATCCGTGTCTGTGTCTGCCATTTGAGGTAACGGGCGTTTTAAAGCCCCTGATGGCGTTTGAGACCCCTGGACAGGCACAAGCTGAGTAGCCGGTTGTCTCATGTCGTCAACTGTCTGTCGTAAAGAGCTGACACTGTCACGCAATTCCTTCCATAAGCTCATCCACTCAGGTGTCGACTCCCTAGGGGGTGACAACTGTATAATAGGCAATTGCTCCGCCTCCATCTCATTTTCCTCCTCAAACATGTCGACACAATCGTACCGACACACCGCACACACACACAGGGAATGCTCTGATAGAGGACAGGACCCCACTAGCCCTTTGGGGAGACAGAGGGAGAGTATGCCAGCACACACCAGAGCGCTATATATAGACAGGAATACCACTATAAAATGTGCTTTTCCCTTTATAGCTGCTGTTATTATTAAAACTGCGCCAATTTAGTGCCCCCCTCTCTTTTTTACCCTTTTCTGTAGTGCAGGACTGCAGGGGAGAGTCAGGGAGACGTCCTTCCAGCGGAGCTGTGATGGAAAATGGCGCCCGTGTGCTGAGGAGATAGGCTCCGCCCCCTTCTCGGCGGCCTTTTCTCCCGCTTTTTTGGTGAGTTCTGGCAGGGGTTAAAATACATCCATATAGCCCTGGGGGTTATATGTGGTGTATTTATGCCAGCCAAGGTGTTTTACATTGCTGCTCAGGGCGCCCCCCCCTAGCGCCCTGCACCCTCAGTGACCGGAGTGTGAAGTGTGCCTGAGTAACAATGGCGCACAGCTGCAGTGCTGTGCGCTACCTTGTTGAAGACTGATGTCTTCTGCCGCCGATTTTTCCGGACCTCTTCTTGCTTCTGGCTCTGTAAGGGGGCCGGCGGCGCGGCTCTGGGACCGAGCTCCGAGGCTGGGCCTGTGTTCGGTCCCTCTGGAGCTAATGGTGTCCAGTAGCCTAAGAAGCCCAATCCACTCTGCACGCAGGTGAGTTCGCTTCTTCTCCCCTTAGTCCCTCGATGCAGTGAGCCTGTTGCCAGCAGGTCTCACTGAAAATAAAAAACCTAAACTTAAACTTTCACTAAGAAGCTCAGGAGAGCCCCTAGTGTGCACCCTTCTCGGCCGGGCACAAAAATCTAACTGAGGCTTGGAGGAGGGTCATAGGGGGAGGAGCCAGTGCACACCAGGTAGTCCTAAAGCTTTTACTTTTGTGCCCAGTCTCCTGCGGAGCCGCTATTCCCCATGGTCCTTACGGAGTTCCCAGCATCCACTAGGACGTTAGAGAAAAGTGTGGTGAGGCTGTGTATAAGTGGTGTCCATGTAGCAACCATGTGCTTACCCTTTCTCTGTTTAATATATGGCAGTGCCTCCACCTGAATGTGTACCGGCTGCAGGGGTAATGTACAAGGTCTGCTGTCAACAAGTGATCGATTTTAGGAAAGCTCTTCCCCCAACACCACTAACCATTTATACGCAACTAGTATAAACCACACAATGGGCCTGATTCAAAGATGTACGCTATTCCGATTTTTATGCCATTGACTGTTTTTATTACTGTGCATGACTCGGAGTCACATGGCATATGTGTTCCGATGCCTCTGCAATATCCCTTGCAGACTGAATTAGGACGCAGATTGATTGATAGTTAGGGACCATTTGTGGGTGGTCATGGGGGGTGGTTAGAAAAACCTGGGGTGCAATAACAGTTTTATATGGGTGTCAGAGCCAGCACTGCATCTTTGTTTGCAGTTTCACTGGTGCTGGTGTCTTAGCTACATCAGCCATCCATAGGGTTACTCAGAAGGCCATTAATTGACTGATCTGCGACCAGTGCTGTGTCTTTGTACATTGCCGCTTCAATTTTCGAAGCTGCCAGTGGGCATCTTAATACAAGTCCAGGCGGCTGAGACATTTGCATATTTTCATACAAAGATGCAGTCATGACGATGTGGTGATTAGCGTACAACTCTGAATCATGCCCATAGTAATTACTCTACCATTAGTGCTTTGAAGCATTCAACCCAAACCTCTTTTCAGTAGCACCCATGCACAATAATAAACACAGCCACACACACTCTCAGAAATGCTGCATAAATGTAAAAGAACAGTCTAATATCAATGAGAGCTAGATCTGACGGTGGGTTATAATAGGTGTTGGCATGTATACAATATTGAATGACAAATGTAGACTCTTGTAAAACACTATCTCTCACAAATTGGTATGTAACTTTGGTATTCTGAATGCCCTTTTTTCTGATACTGCATCTACAGATGCAGAAGCAGATCGCAGAATCCGGCAGTGGGTGTCATTTTTTTCCACAAGATAGACCTCAATTAACCTTGCGGTCTACCGCAGACTGCAAGGTTCCCACCATAGGCGATAATGGGGATTTCTCTCCCCATTACAGCCTATGCCCTCCGCTTGCTTGGCTGTGCGCTCCTGGCCTGCCAATCAGGAGAGCGCTATGATATGGCGCTCCCTAATTGGCTGGTGGGTCACCAACGGACAGAACTCACGAGGGGTCCCGGCATCCGGGGAAAGGGGATCCATGTGTAAACATGGATCCCCTTTAGTTGCATGGTTCGGGGTTTCCTCTACTTGGATTTTAGGTGAGTATAATTTTTTTTCTTTTTAACAGGTACCTTGTGGATTCAACGGCACAAGTGGACGTGATTGGCTGTGTGGGATGTAGGTATGTGTGAGTGTGTGTGTTTTAATAAAATTATACTGTCATCGTGTGTGTGTTTATTTGAATATTTATTTTGCTGTGAAACTACAGGTACCAGTGGGCCTTTTAATGCCCTTCATGCTGGTACTTGTGGTTCTCCAAGTACCAGCATGTGGGGTGAGGCTTGTGGGACCTGTAGTTCCACAGCAAAAGACAATATTTAATTTTATACTTTTTATGGCTATCAGCCCGCCATCCACAGCACACGTGTGGCTGGTACAGCCTTGGGCTACATCCCTGTCCCTTGGGTGCCTGGAGGGGGGGACCCTTTACTGTAGGGGTCCCCACTCCCCCCGGGAACCCCCGCACGGGTGACTAGTTGGGGGGGTGATGCGGTTGCAGGGACCTATATATATATATATATAGGACCTATATATAAATATTCCCCCCGGCTGCGGTATTACCTCCCTGGCTAGTGGAGCCCGGTGCTGGTTTTAAAAATACGGAGGACCCCTACTTCTTTTATCCCCCGTATTTTTGGAACCAGGACCGGTCCAAGAGCCCAGTGCTGGTTGTTTAAATATGGGTGAAGCCTACTAAATTTTCCCCCCATATTTTTGCAACCAGGACCAGTTCGAAGAGCCCGGGGCTGGTTATGCTTACGGGGGGGACCTGCACGTCTTTTTTTTTTTTTTACTCTTTCTTTACTTTTGCACACAGAAGCATGCACGGATCTCACTGATCTGTGCATTCTTATCTCAATCTCGCCAGCCAGAAGCTGGTCTATATATTGGCGATTTTTGGGGGGTAATGTTTTAGGTGCGAGTTGTAAACTCGCATCCTATTACGTTGCCCGAGTTGTATGTTTGCAGTGGCAATACATCTGGATGTGGGTTTTGCCATTGCGATTTGTTTTGACTGTAGGAAACATGCGATTTTGCATGTTTTCAGACACCATTACATTGGTCGACTTTGCAAAATGTGCAAGTTTAGCGCAAAACTCACGCATTTGTGCAAAATCGAACTCCATTACATTTGTCCCATAATGTTTAAACATGCTAGGTCATCTGCCAGCACCCCCGGTATTTTGTGTTCCTGTTTGGCAGATGGCCCACACGATCAGATTTTCAGTTTATTCTAAAACATTTGTACAAATTGTCCACAGACCAGATTATTTGATGATTGTGATCTATTAATGAAACTCTTACAAAAGAGGAACTAAAGAAAACATATTTACAAAGTTATTATTTGTAGGAAAGTAAGGATAATTGCTGTAATGCTTATGTGAATTGCAGCCCCAGGATAAGGTTCTGTTGATGGTCTTGTATGATACAGTAAATGCTAAAGGTTTTACTGGTCAGAACAGACTTTAGCTTGGACTAGCACAAAGAAAACATGGATGGTGTATTATATCCTCTCTGATTATACTGTAGGTGAAGCAGGCCTGGACATGCTTTTTTGTGTTTAATCTATTTAATACAAATAATTTCAGTCTCCATTAAATAGAACTAGTAAATGTACCTTTCAATTGCTGCCAAAATCTGTAGAGTGCAACTTGGCCGATCTCCTGGTTCTTATATTCTGCTTACTCTTCCTTTGTGTTAATCATACTGTAACGATTTTTTTGACTAACCAATTAGTAGAAATTATTGTTCTGCAAAGTTTTCATTACTATTATTTGTTTAATAGCTCATTAACCAAGAACAAAATCCCTCAGACACTCGTTGTCCAAATAATTAATAAAACGTACCTCTAAAATAAATGTTAACTCAGTACAGGTCAACAATCATAATGAATAGGCTAAATTTCCATTTTAAGGGTGTCTCTGTTCTGGGGTGGTAGAAGACATGAGTAAAGATGATCCACACCACAAGTAAATATCTCCCTGGCCAAACTATATAAAATATTATAAACAGTAATGTTCTCTATCATTTGACCTATGATTTGCTGACGGGTGTGGTAAAAAATTTTAACATTCAGAATGTTGACACAAATATATCGAAATGGTTTGACTGTCAACATTGTGAAAGTCCAAAGCCGACAAGTTGACAAATTATGTTTATTATAGACTGAACAACTAACTCTAACCTTCTGTCCACGTCTACATTCAGACCATGCTGACATTCTGGTGTCGACATTCTGAATGTCAACATAATGAATATGTACCCTTGGTGAGAGAGGTTTCACTTATTAGTATTGTAAATATTTATCCCATTTGTTTACAAAAGGATTGGAGCACTTATCACACAAACTACTCCCTAGTACTCTACAAATAATTATTCTTGAGCAATTTTATTGTCCCTAGAGGTAATCACCTAATTTTGGTACCTTATTAGTAGTAGCAGTAACAGTTTATTTAATAGTGCAGCATATACCACACGCTTTACAATTGGAAACAACAGTAATAGAACAAAACTGGGTAATAACAGGAAGACGGGTGTGGTTCATTAGGTCGACATGCATTAGGTTATCATACATTGGGTTGACCACTAATGGGCGACATGGTCATTAGGTTGACGTGTACTAGGTCAACATGGAAAAAGGTCAACATGAGTTTTTTTTACTGTTGGCTCGCCATGCCTTGGACAAGGTGCCTCTCTCCACTACCACTGTGCTCAGCACAGGTTACCGTTCCCAATTGTAGTCCACGTGGATCATAAAGTATGAAAAAGGTCAAAAAGTAAAAAAAAATTGTGAAAAACTCATGTCGACCTTTTTCCACGTCGACCTAATGACCACGCCGACATAATGCATGTCGACCATTAGTGGTCGACCCAATGTATGTCGACCTAATGCATGTTGACCTAATGACCGCCATCCCAGGAAGACATACTGTAGACGTACTGTAGGAATGGCCTGCTCGCAAGCTTGCTATCAATAAGGAAATAGATGGCACCTATTCAATAACTGTCCAGCCATATTGCAAAGGTTCTTGGTAGGCTGTATGATATAGTCACACAGCAATGTTGGCCAGGGGTCAGGAGGATGTGAAAGTGAAGAAAGAGATAATACATGAGGTTATGTGTGGACTGCACAGAGGGGATGTAGGGAGTAATTCAGAGTTGATCGCAGCAGCAAATTTGTTAGCAGTTGGGCAAAACCATGTGCACTGCAGGGGGGGGGGGGCAGATGTAACATGTGCAGAGAGAGTTAGATTTGGGTGGGTGTGTTCAATCTGCAATCTAAATTGCAGTGTAAAAATAAAGCAGCCAGTATTTACCCTGCACAGAAACAAAGTGATCCACCCAAATCTAACTCTCTCTGCACGTTATATCTGCCTCCCCTGCAGTACACATGGTTTTGCCCAACTGCTAACAAAATTCCTGCTGCGATCTACTCAGAATTACCCCCCCATGTGCACTGCAGGTGGGGCAGATACAACATTTGCAGAGAGAGTTTAGATTTGGGTGGGTTATTTTGTTTCTGTGCAAGGTAAATACTGGCTGCATTATTGTTACACTGCAATTTAGATTTCAGTTTGAACACACCACCCAAATCTAACTCTCTCTGCACATGTTATATCTGCCCCCCCTGCAGTGCACATGGTTTTGCACAACTGCTAACAAATTTGTTGCTGCGATCAACTCTGAGGGGGTCATTCTGAGTTGATCGTAGCTGTGCTAAATTTAGCATAACTATGATCGTAAACTCAGACATGCGGGGGGACGCCCAGCACAGGGCTAGCCCGCCCCGCATGTTTGTGCCACCACCCCCCCCACACACAAATACAGAAGCATCGCACAGCGGCGATGCCTTTGTATTTGAGGAGTAACTCCCGGCCAGCGCAGCTCCTGCGGCTGGCCGGG
This sequence comes from Pseudophryne corroboree, assembly GCF_028390025.1. Lineage (NCBI taxonomy): Eukaryota > Metazoa > Chordata > Amphibia > Anura > Myobatrachidae > Pseudophryne > Pseudophryne corroboree. The sequence goes on from NC_086446.1 coordinate 257,386,410, forward strand.
AGTTACTCGTCGCACAGCCGCCGCGGCCCGCCCCCCCAATGGTCCGGCCATACCTGCATTGGCCGGACCGCTCCCCCTAACGGCCAGAGGCGATCGCTGGGCACCGACGACTGCCATGCATGCGCAGTTCCGACCCGATCGCTGCGCTGCAACAAACTGCAGCGAGGGATCGGATCGGAATGACCCCCTGAATTAGGCCCGTAATTGGATAGGAAAGCTTATCAAGGTTATGTTGGCGGCTCTGGAATTTGATAAGCTTGTCTGAAGAGGTGAGTTTTCATGGAACGTAAGAAGGTTTGGAGACTAGAGGAGAGTTATTGTGCATGGGAGAGCATTCCACAGAGTGGGTGCAGCCTGAAGAAAGTCCTGTAATCGTGCAAGTAATGCTTTGGATGAAGGACGCAGATCTTGTGTATATAGGGCCTAATTCAGTAAGGATTGCAAATTCTGCTTATTACCAGAATTTGCAATCCTTTGGAGCGCATGGTGGGGTCCGCCCATCGCTAGGCAAGGCCGTCCAGCATGCTGACCGGAGCCTCACCCCACTAAACAAGCAGAAATTGTGATTGCATCACAATTTCTGCTTGTTAGCACAAACTAAGGAAGCCTCCTGAGCTGCGCCCGCTGGAAGCCCGCCGCCATCTTCCCGATCGCGGCAGCTGCGTGTGCCGCCACAGCCCCCTGCTCACATCGCCCCGCCCCCCGCAATGCTCCGTCTCCTCTCTGGAAATGGAGCGTTGACATTTTCTGTGGCGTCCCTGAAGAAAGTGCGGGCGCATGCACAGGACGGGCACTGCGCATGTGCCCACAGTGTGATCGTAAAAATTACGGTTGGATCGCGATTTGCGAACCAACCTGAATTAACCCCATAATTTGTACAATGTCTCAGAGATCTAGATGAAACCTATATGAAAATATGTTCAGTTTGTGTTTTCACTGCTCACTCAAATGTGGGTACTTCCATTAGTTTTCAATCCTACATTTAAATATTTTTACATAGTAGAGGTAAGTCTAGCTTAATCACTAGAGGTGAAATGTAGTGTCCACATGATTGACTGCCTCAATACTTTTATCGGTTCCTAGATTTCCTAGTGAAATGACCAATTAAATATCAGTTTAGCACACAAAACCACTGGTTATACTGCCATACCTGCCTACATTCCTAGAAAATCAGGAAGTTATAGGCCACACCTCCAATCTTTACGAACCATGGCTGAGCTCTGCAAGCACTGTATTGGGGGAAGAGGGGCTAACCCCTTTGGGAAACTAAGAACTTTTTTTCAGGAAAACTGGGATTGCTGAAAGCAGGGGCGCTTTAAGAGAGGAGGAGGCCCGGGTGCAGCCTCCTCCGTTCGGGCCCCCTCCTCTCTGCCGGCAGCGCTGAGAGTCTGAGCACTAGAGCGCTCAGACTCTACTACGCATGCGCAGATCTCCGGGAAAATGGTGTGGCGGCCATTTTCCCTGAGATTTCTCTACTGCGCATGCGCAGAACTCCGTGAAAATGGCCGCTGGATCATTTTCACAGAGTTTTAATACCGCCGTGGACGTCGCCGCGGGACTCCGGAGGGGTGAGTATTTAGAAAATGGGTGCAGCGTGTGCGGTGGGGGCCCCCTCTGCACTCAGGGGCCTGTGTGCACCGCACACACTGTAGAAACGCCAGTGGCTGAAAGATAAACAATGTGCATCATTGACAGGTACACATTAAAGGGCCAACGTATCAATCTCTGCATTTTTTCCCCAATAGAAAAATGTTGTATTGCTGCATAGCACAGCAATAAAAACAAATACTTATCAGGATATGTATTCTGCAGGGGTATCAGGCTGTGTATATACAAACAGTAATTACAGGAGAGGGTCTCTGAAAAAACATTGTGATATGGTAGCCTAGAGGTTACCATAGCTAATGGCATCAAAAGAGGGCATTAGTTATTGGAAGGCAAGCTCTGAAAAGCAGTGCAATTCATTTACCCTGGTTTCCAGGGGATCGGTATGTGATCCCGCCGAACCATTTCCAGAACATATAGTGCATAGTTACTTTCAGGCTTTGGGGTAAACGTTTCTCTGGACAAGCCCAGAAAATGACTCCTAACACCTGCAAAGTTCAAAGGCCATAAACTCAACTACATCCCTATTGTTTAAAGTGTATAATATATACCAATGATGAAGCCTCCGAGTGAAGCGTATGCTTGGTAGAAGCCTCGGCTTGTGCACATGCTAGCTCAGCCTCCTGCACATCCAGCTCTTCAACAAGGTATCAATTGACGCCTCCATTTCAGTGGCACCCCTCTCTCGGCTCCACGGACATTCCTGTAATGAAGTGCCATCGGCTACTTTTTACATATGGTAAACGCTACTGGGTTCCTCTCTTTACTGTACCTTCAATCCACAATCACTATATGTGACCCAGTCACTCCCAATTCACTGCGCACTGCACAGTGGGAATAGCAGCAGTTAATATAGTTTGATAGTGGACCTTCCTACAGCATATCCAACTATTTAATTTTCCAGGCACTCTCATGACATCTGCTCTACCCACCAAAGGTCTGCACTGCTTTAAAGCAAAAGAGGTGAGCCCTGCAGTGTCAGAGCAGATACCTATTATCAGCGGCATAGCCAGAACTTTGTGGGCCCCATAGCAACATTTTGAAAGGGCCCCCGTCCCAAAGCTTCTAAAGAGACACTTCTCTGCAGTAGTTGTTGTATGTTAAGTGCCCTAGTTCATTTTCTGAACCATAGTAGAGCCTTACTTAATGGTATGCCCCATAGTAGTGCCCTAGTTTCTTTTATGAATCGTAGTAGTGATTAAGTTCACCCTATGTCATGTTTCAGAGCTGCCAGTACACATTATGCCACACAGTACCCCCAATTCACATTATGATATATAGTGCTCCCCGTTCATATTGTGCCTCATTATAGAGCCCCGGTTCATAGTATACAACATCATAATGCCCTCCAGTTCCTTTTATACTATACTACAATGAGCAAGTCCAGGGGCATATATAGATACATTGCAGTCGCCAAGGAAAAAGTTTGAAAGGATCCCTACGTACCACCCACGAAAAATGTATATAATACATGTAACTTTGACAAAGAAGGTGGGCCCCTCTCAGCTCTGGGCCCCATAGCAGCTGCACTGCCTGCACCTATGGTAGCTATGCCCTTGCCTATTATCTGCCTTCTACCCTCTAGGGATTTGGTGATCTCTGAACAGCAGCAGCAATCAACCATCTCCACAAAAGAGGGCTATCATACTCTTGTATCACTTTCCCATACAATTAACTGTATTGGAGGGGTCTCTAATACCTTGCATTATTCTGCTGATTAGGTAATTAAAGAAGATTTGCATGTAATTAAGGGGGTTAGCAATTTAATGTAATTAAGGGGGACTGTTGGCAAACCAAAAAAGAACACTAATGGGCAGAACCAAGGTTGTAGTGCAGGTGGTGCAGATGTAACATGCGCAGAGATTTAGGTTTGAGAGGGTTTTGTTTTCTGTGCAGGGTAAATACTGGCTGCTTTATTTTTACACTTCAATTTGGAATTTTTAGATTTCAATTTGAACACACTCCACCCAAATCTAACTCGCTCTGCCCATGTTATATCTGCCTCTCCGGCAGTGCTACATGGTTTTGCTCATTAGTGTGCTTTTTTGGTTTGCTAACAAACCTGAATAAGGCCCAAAGGGCGGACCAAGGGGGTAATTCATATCTGATCGCTGGGCTGCGTTTTTTGCTGCCTTACGATCAGATAGTCGCCGCCTACAGGGGGAGGGGAAATGCATGTGCAAGTGTGCGATCGCTTCATTAGCAGAGCTGCACAAAAATCAGTTTGTGCAGTCTGTGCGCAGCCCAGGACTTACTCAGACGCTGCGATTGAATCCTCCTGATCGAGGCCTGAGCTGACGTCAGACATCCTCCTTTAAAAAGCCTGAGCCCGCATGCGTTTTTCCGGACACTCCCGGAAAACGGTCAGTTGCCACCCACAAATGGCCTCTTCCTGACACTGGATCCTTGGCACCATCCCATCGAGGGCACCGATCCCCGTAGCAGCCATCCATCGTGCCGGCACAGTGCAGCTCAGACGCATGCGCAGTTCAGATCTGATCGCACACTGTGTGAAAACGCACAGCAGTGATCAGATCTGAATTAGCCCCCAAGGTATCAGGCTGATGTCCAAATGACAATCCAAGTAATTGTGTAATAGTCGTGAAATTTTCTACCACTCATTCATTGAAGAAGATGTATTACAGTATGTAACACATTAGTCACCCCAGGATATAACGTATTTTTTTGTGATAGCATTTTTACTACAAGAAAACTATTCTTACAAGCATTTGTGCAAATAAACTACATTGTGTGATGGCTCCTGTTGAAATTGTGTAGCAATTGTATATTCCAGGATACATTGTACTTATTATTATGTGATATATTGCAAAACAAAACCTATTCCTGCAGACATCTATGAAAAGAAAAACATCATGTGGGAGCTCCTGCAGAAGTTGTACAGCATGTATTCACTCAGGATACATTGTATCTATACATGACTAGCTGCATACCCGTGCTTCGCTATGGGATGAGGATGCTAAATTAGAATTATACTTGATCGGTAATTTATGTTGGTTAGAGATCTAGTATATAGGCATATATATATAGTTGTTCGCTCGTTATTTTTTTCTTGCAACGGAGCGATTAGTCGCTAATGCGCATGCGCAATGTCCGCAGTGCGACTGCGCCAAGTAAATTTGCTATGCAGTTAGGTATTTTACTCACGGCATTACGAGGTTTTTTCTTCGTTCTGGTGATCGTAATGTGATTGACAGGAAGTGGGTGTTTCTGGGCGGAAACAGGCCGTTTTATGGGAGTGCGTGAAAAAACGCTACCGTTTCTGGGAAAAACGCGAGAGTGGCTGGAAAACGGAGGAGTGTCTTGGCGAACGCTGGGTGTGTTTGTGACGTCAAACCAGGAACGACACTGACTGAACTGATCGCAGATGCCGAGTAAGTGTGGAGCTACTCAGAAACTGCTAAGAAGTGTCTATTCGCAATTCTGCTAATCTTTCGGTCGCAATTTTGATAAGCTAAGATTCCCTCCCAGTAGGCGGCGGCTTAGCGTGTGCAAAGCTGCTAAAAGCAGCTTGCGAGCGAACAACTCGACACCCACTTCCTGTCAATCACATTACGATCACCAGAACGAAGAAAAAACCTCGTAATGCCGTGAGTAAAATACCTAACTTCATAGTAAATTTACTTGGCACAGTCGCACTGCGGACATTGCGCATGCGCATTAGCGACTAATCGCTCCGTTGCGAGAAAAAAATAACGAGCAAACAACTCGGAATGACCCCCATGGTTTTGCCCAATTGCTAACTAAATTCCTGCTGCAAAGGGATAGAGAGACGTGGGGCGGTAGGGAGGGGATAGAGAGACGCGAGGCGGCTGGGAGGGGATATAGAGACGCGGGGCGGTAGGGAGGGGATAGAGAGACGCGAGGCGGTAGGGAGGGGATAGAGAGACGCGGGCGGTAGGGAGGGGATAGAGAGACGCGGGGTGGTAGGGAGGGGATATAGAGACGCGGGTCGGCAGGGAGGGTCCCCAGTGAGGAAGCTGATGAAGAGAGGGGGGAAAGTAGTGGAGGGGGAGGGCACCAGAAGAGGAGACTTGTGTAAAGTGGCGAGCAGACATAGAAACAGTGGGTAGGATGGCCGGAGGGACTCACCGTTGGGGCTGTGGGCGGTTGCTGCAGGCTGGTAAACAGTACAGTGTCCAGAGGCGTCACTGGGTCAGCATTTCAGCATTACTGTTACACACATCCCACCCACCCCCCGCGGCCGAAAAGGGGGCGTGGCCTGCTGTGAAAGGGGCGTGGTCTCGCGGGTCTGTTCTCTCTCGCTCCGGGGGTGTTTCCAGCTTGCCTGTAGATGCTGGCAGCCCCTGGAGACTGGAGAGTGTGTGCCGGCTGTGTGACAGGAGGAGAGTGCTGCAGGAGATGACGTCACTGCAGCACTGGCCTCCTGTCACAGCAGGAGAGCTGACAGCGGGATTTGTGCGGAGGAGGAGGCGGGTCTGTGTACACGGCGCAGGGAGGGCTATGAGAGCCTTCTCCTACACCACCCGTCCCTCCTAATGTGTATGCCGGGGGCGGCATCAGCCGTTGTTGTTGGGCCGGCGCCGCGGCCGGGGAATCAGAGCTGCTGATGGGTGGGGGGAGGGGAGAGAGAGAGATGGACAGGCAGCAGGAGCAGAGACTTGCTGACTCCGCCCACCGCTGTGACTCCACCCAGCATTACGGGCACAGAGTCACAGATTTAGACAAATATATAGGAGATATAATTTTACTATTAATTACAAGATAGTTTACATGTTTATGCAGACGGGTCTGGGACAACAAAAAGGTTGACACACCTTAGGTCGACGCCAATTGGTCGACACACCTTAGGTAGACATGGACAAAAGGTCGACAGGAACAAGGTCGACATGAGTTTTTAATGTTTTTTTGGTGTCATTTTTTTCGGCGAGTGACCGGGAACCCCAATTAGTGCACCACGTCCGCTCGCCATGCTTCGGGCATGGTGCCTTCGCTCCGCTCCGTTTCGCTCGGCACAGATTACCATTCCAATCGTAGTCCACATGGATCGTTAAGTATAAAAAGGTTCCAAAAATGACAAAAATTGTGAAAAACTCATGTCGACCTTTTTCCATGTCGACCTTGTTCATGTCGACCTTTTGTCCATGTCGACCTAAGGTGTGTCGACCAATTGGCGTCGACCTAAGGTGTGTCGACCTTTTTGTTGTCGGCCTGGAGTCCGGATACCATGCTGACAGGTGCTTTACTTACACCCATGAAGTACATTTACACCTAAAATACATTAATAATTAATTAATATACATTAAATAACACATAGAACAAATAATATAAAAGTGTTAATGAGGTGACAATGAAAAACCTTTTATGTTTGGAAAGTGGGACAGTCAAGCTAAACATGAGACAGTTATGAAGTAACTATCAATAAAGCATATTTCATAGGTATATACATTCAAAGACGTAAGGAGATTACACCAATAATATCAATGCTGTGATACTGTATACCATGAAACAAGTGAGATGGGCCTGTTCAGCAAAACTCACTATCTAGAGAAGATACAGGTATGGCACAATGCTGGTACAAGTGTTTTTGTGCACAGTGGTCCAATCACATAGCCAGAGGGATGTGCACAGTGGTCCAATCACATAGCCACAGGGATGTGCACAGTGATCCAATCACATAGCCACAGGGATGTGCACAGTGATCCAATCACATAGTCACAGTGATGTGCACAGTGGTCCAATCACATAGCCACAGGGATGTGCACAGTGATCCAATCACATAGCCACAGGGATGTGCACAGTGATCCAATCACATAGTCACAGGGATGTGCACAGTGGTCCAATCACATAGCCACAAGGATGTGCACAGTGGTCCAATCACATAGCCACAGGGATGTGCACAGTGATCCAATCACATAGCCACAGGGATGTGCACAGTGATCCAATCACATAGTCACAGGGATGTGCACAGTGGTCCAATCACATAGCCACAGGGATGTGCACAGTGATCCAATCACATAGTCACAGGGATGTGCACAGTGGTCCAATCACATAGCCACAAGGATGTGCACAGTGGTCCAATCACATAGCCACAGGGATGTGCACAGTGATCCAATCACATAGCCACAGGGATGTGCACAGTGATCCAATCACATAGTCACAGGGATGTGCACAGTGGTCCAATCACATAGCCACAGGGATGTGCACAGTGATCCAATCACATAGTCACAGGGATGTGCACAGTGGTCCAATCACATAGCCACAAGGATGTGCACAGTGGTCCAATCACATAGCCACAGGGATGTGCACAGTGATCCAATCACATAGCCACAGGGATGTGCACAGTGGTCCAATCACATAGCCACAGGGATGTTGTGTCAGGCTTTATAGATGGGTGAACTCTAGCTCTATTCCACTGTGCTGTCATTTTTGCATATGATAGCATACCATTGAAAGCAGCAATCTTCATTAATGCTTGGTAAAACATTTGCCCAAAAGAGGTGTTGAACAATGTTTCCTGTGCCTAAGAGCACATGCCCATTATTATTACTGTCATTAAAATAGCATCAACATATTTCCTAGTGCAGTACAATCACATTATTATTATTATTATTATTATTATTATTATTATTATTATTATTATCATGGCAAAAAATACACAAACACTAGGGATAATGAGGCTACAGTATTAGTATGTCTTTCATCCATGGAAGAAAACTATAGGATATATTGTAGTTTGTAGATGATGCCTCCTGTATGCAGCCAAAATGCGCAGACTAGTAAATTGAGAACCTGGTTAGGTTGGACTGAGCTTCCTTTGTTTGACTGTACTCTTATGCACGTTTGCAGGTATCGGGTTGTTCTTTTGTTTTCTATTTATTGCTGTGTAGTTATGTATTTTGCTCTCATTGAGGTATATATTATGAACAAAGGGCCTAATTCAGACCTGATCGCAGCAGCAAAATTGTTCTCTAATGGGCAAAATCATGTGCACTGCAGGGCGGGGGCTGATATAACATGTGCAGAGAGAGTTAGATTTGGGTGGGTTATTATGTTTCTGTGCAGGGTAAATACTGGCTGCTTTATTTTTACACTGCAATTTAGATTTCAGCTTGACTACACACCACCCAAATCTAACTCTTTCTGCACATGTTATATCTGCCCCCCCTGCAGTGCACATGGTTTTGCCCATTAGAGAACAATTTTGGTCTGCGTTCAGGTCTGAATTAGGCCCAAAGTGATGTGGTAGATTTGAACGAAGATTGAGTTTTGAAAATATTGTTGTCACTTTGGGAATGCTTAACCTAAATAGTTGGATTTAACTGCTACAAAGTAAGAGTGATACTATAAGCATTGTTTCCTAATAACAACACAAACAAATTAAATCTCAATTTGCTGTCTAATTCATATGTCAGTGTGATAGGCACAGCAGTAGGCAGTAGCAGCAGGGGGACAGGTCGGTGCAGAAGCCGGGATGCAAAGCAGGCAGAGCGCCTCTCCAGCCTGGCGCCTACCTGCTTTCCTTCTCTTTGCTGAGCAGGTAGCACCGGGCCTGCCCTCAAGTCTGTAGTTACTGCTTTGTCTTCTTATACAGTATAGTGTATATTTGTAATAAAATAAAACACACATTTAGGGTTATTATTGTATTGTACAAATAGCTTAATAATATGCATCCCATATCAATCAGATATCTCCTTTTACTAGTTTATCCTGCTCCAGGCAACACTTGATTTCAAATCTCACTTGAATAGAAAGACAAACGCCTTGGTTCCATCCAGTGTATATCAAAGTGCTCACTCTCAGCTCACAGACTAGAATTATGTCTACAGTAGGTAATTGCAGTCATAAAAATACCAAGGAGCTCAGTGCAAAATTGTAAATGTCAGCTCACTGTCCAACTTCCTTTACTAAAATTTTGCAATAACCCATTTCATTGGCTAAAATGTTACATTTTTCTTTAAAAATAAAGAACCTCTATTTATAGCTTAAACCAGTGGTTCCCAAAATGTCTTGAATCACGGTGCCTTAGAACAGGGGTGGCCAACCAGGCAGAGACAAAGAGCCCGAAAATCTTGTTAGGTACGTCAAAGAGACGACATCGAGCCAAAGGCGCATGTGCAATAATGGGGTGTGGCTTTATGCCAGCTAGATCCAGCATAAGATACATTTTAAAGCCAGATCCAACATAAAATACATTGAAATAGTCACTTTCACATAAAATAATTGAAAAAGCCAAATCCATATAAAATATATTGAAAAAGCCAGATTCACATAATACACTTCAGCTCCCCCTATGTGTCCTCTATTTGCCACCTATAGTATTTGGCTCTGTCAGTTTTCAGTCCCTGTAGTGTTGCTACCTGTCTGGCTGGAGTGCAGCGGTTTATGAATTTGTTGTGGTCACGTGACTTTGAGTGTTGGGAGCCACATTTGAGTAAAGAAGGAGCCACATGTGGCTCAAGAGCCACAGGTTGGCCACCACTGCCTTAGAATGTCAATATTTTTCAAAATGTCTTATTGAGATAATGTCTTATGTTGTGTTGTAGACAGTTGTGATTCTGTTTGTGTGCGTATTTTATGTTTGGTAGTGTCAAAGTCGAAAAATATCATGATTCACATGCCTTGTACTAACCCCATGCACATGCCCGCTGCACGTGCGCCTGGTCTGCGGTAGATGCGAATGTCCGCAAATTGCGTAAGATCGCTCCGGCGATCACGCGCGTTATGCGCATTTACGGTAGAGTTTGTGAGCGTGTAGTGGGCGACTCGATCGTAACATATTTAACCTATATAGTGTGTTTTGTAGATAATATTTCCCTTAACAATGTCAGTAAAAATGTTTAGTTTAATTGGTTCGTGGACATGGGGATTCCTCTTTGCATGATATGAAGGGTCAGGCAAAGGTTGGAAGGTGGTGTTTAGTATCCAGCTGTAGAGTATTTTAATAGTAACATTTCAGTGTTGGTTAGGAAGAGATTGTTCGCTGCTGCGTATAGTTACGCACAAAAGTATGTTTGGAACATTAAATGTATTTGCAGTTTAATTACACATGCAGGGGGAATCCAGAGGATACCTCCCACCTGGGCAGTTGGAGAAGGACACAGCCCACCTGTTTAAACCCACCTATGACCTTTACTATAATGTGTCCTGTGATATTCCTGTGTCCAATGAACAATGAGATTGTAGGGACCATTGTATTGTGAATGTATGCTGTAAATATAAGGACCACCATTGCTGGGACACTCACTCACTCTCTGCAAGGTTTTCACACTGAAGGCTAGAGGCCTGGTCCAGGAGCGCTTGCGAATCATTCCCATGTGTGTAAGTTCACTGTAGCCATTTCTTCCCTTTGTTTATGCCATTCATTCTCTCTCTGTGTACTTGTGTTTGCAATCGTTAGCTATTGCTTATATTTCTTTTATGTTATTCTGATTAGTTATTAATGTTAGGTTTGTAGTGTATAAGCTGTAACTGTTTTTCCCCTTTTACATACTAAAATCATTTAAGAAGGTGTTGGAACCTTACCAAGTTTTGTGTATTTCACCATTTATTACTAAGGGTTTCTGAGCATCTCAATCGCTCAAACAGCTTGCTTAATTACAAGGTTAACCAGTGTTACATCATTGCAGTATCTTAGTACTAAGGTTTACAGTATAAGCATATTCTGTGTTTAAGGTTTAAAAGGTTATTGACTGTGTGTGCGCTCGCTGTGTGTATTCCGTACACCCAGCGCAGCGTGTGTACTTTACTTGCGTACCATGTGCGAAGTCTTTGTACGCAAATAGCGTACGAAGTGCATAGCACGTGCACGTGGTTTAGCGGCCATTACGGCTTCACGGTATTAGTAAATAGCTTATGTTAAAAGGTAAATATTTGACTATCAATTTGGGCCTCGTCCGTCCTCCTCATATCCACAGCTTGGCGGAACCAGGCAGACTTTATCTATCAGCAAAGGGCGGAAAGGTAGTATCCCTTGTATCCGTGTTTGTGGTTGGGGATACAGTAGTGCTGATTAGATAAGCGTCTGCTCCGCTCGGTTTGTAGGGATGCTGGTGGGATCCGGAACCGAAAGGTAAGAACGTTAAGCTATTGTCTTTTAAATCTGTTTAATTTCTGTTTGGTGCCAACTGCGCACGCAAGACACGTAACACACGCACACACCTGTACTCTGCATATCTGATCATATTGTTGCAAAACAAGGTTCAAATGAGTCATATTGTGTTTGATTCAGATTGGATTGCTTATCTGTTTAAGTAGGTTTAAAAGTATTTTTAAAAGTTTGCATAGCTTGATAGTTTTGTTTTTAACCCAGGCCTAAAATAACTTCAGGGGCTTACATGGTGATTTTTTTTGTGAAAAAAGAAGCCGCATGGTCTGTCCTCCATTTTGTGTAACCCTCATGGATGTGGAAGGGGGAGGAGCAGCGGCCATTTTGGGGAAAGTCATTTTTTTTTTCAAAATAGCTGATTTTCAGTCTACTCAGGAATAATCAGCCGTCCCTTGTCAAAAAGAAATCACCATTTACGAGTTTCCAATGCATTTATTTAACCCATGTCATAATCAATTATAAATAGTTCAGATGGGGCTTAATGAAAATTAATAGTAAAATTAATATTTGATTTAAGAACGACACACAGAGATAAAACAAAGTTGTTGTTTTTTCTTTTTCTCTCTTCCTTACCTCTGTGATTCAGTTAAACTCTGCTTGTGAGATGGGCCATTGAAATGCAAATTAACCTGTGTGGCTGCTTTTTCCTGGCAGTGAAAAATCACCTTCACAGACAGTCAAAAGCACAGCATTCATATGCAAATTAGAAACACTTAATGGGTACATAGAGATAATATTATAATTATGTGTGTGTTTACAGCAATATATGTTCTGCAGGATGGTTATACAATATGAATCATACTATTGGAAGCATTGATTATTAGATTAATTTAGAATTTTCATTTGTGTATTCTCACATATCTACCTTCCTGTTTGCCATTTGCATTGATAACGTGCTGAGAAAATTTGCTGCTATTTTCAAAAGTAAGGAGTAATACTTAAGGGAGTAATTGTAAAAAAAACACGCACGCAGCATAGAAGATACTGTGTGGTGTTTGGTAAGCGTTTATAGTGAAATATCGCTTACATTTATAGAAGCGTGTTATTTGTGTTACTACGGACGTATCCAGCCTGTGTACACGTGTCTCTCACCGAGTGCGAGTCAAGCGTACGCGATGCAAAGGCCTACACACGTGGCGTAAATTACGCAACGTGCGTACAGATACGCCCACTAGATACAAATCACACGATAGCATTGTTTTAGTAAGGCGATACGGAAGCCTCGAGATAATAGCAAAATTTCTTTCAGTTTCCTAAAACTAGTTTAAAAAGATCCTTCTCTTGCTGCATCTCCTCTAGGATTAACCTGTGTTACCTGAATGAAAGTAATTTTCTGTACAGAAAAAATCAAAAGTATATTTGAAGTGAAAGAAGCGTGTGTATGCAAGTGAATTTTTCTTTGGGTGAACCTTGAGAAAAGTCGAGATCTCATAGAAGTACACCCGTGAAGTGAAGCACGTGGTGGCGTGGGAGGCATCTCACGTTAACAGTGAAATAAGGTAAAAGGAGCAAGTTAGTGTTACAGCAGACCAGAAGGTCGCTAAGTTTCTGAAGACCCTGACTTAAGAAAGGTCAGAGGTAGTGGGCGCAACCCACAGAGAGGTTGGCGCAAAACCCATATAGGCCCGTGTTGAGAATACGCTCCGGCTGAAGGTTTCGCAGCCTAAACAACCGATTCCGCTGGTCGTAAGGCGAATAAGTAATAGTTACTTATACGAAGTGCGACTGTACCGCACGTAATTGTGTGCATTAGTTGGTTACCTTGATACCCATTCAGTTTTTGTGGGATCATAAACGCTATTTGTACATTCTAACGTGATTTGTGTAGTTTTTTGTTTATTTTAAGGGAGGTTCGCTGATCACTCAGGAATTCTTCAACAACCAATACTTACTGGGGAGGGTAGCATACTCCCACACGCCCCAGTAAATAGAGGTTCATAGGGGCCCTAGGTTGAGTACAGCAGCGCTAATGCAGTTTCTGGGTGTATTGGTCAACGTGGGCGAGAGGGAGTGAAGGCACTTAAGCTTTCACCGTCGCCGTACCTCAGGCAACTTGGTTTTTTGTAGGAATTCGCAAAGAAGGCAATACCTGCAAATAATGGGGGCCAGTTGCTCAAGTAAGGGACGATCAACCAAGGTTCAGGTTGATTTAGTACCACGACCAGTTGGGTCGGCGAGGTATATAATGTGTGAAAAATATGGATCACACACAGAGGTTTTATGCAATGAGTGGGAACGTATGACTGTGAACGATGGAGAACAGTTCTCCAGGGTGGGCAGTTTTAATCCTGAGGTTTTGCAAAATTTAAGGAGAAGGATAGGTCTCATAAAATCCGGAAAGCAACGGCATAGACATTATAATTGTTTACATTTATGGCAACAGGAAAGTGAGATACAAAGGGAATTAGCTTGCACAGCTGGTTCCCACCTTAGCAGGAAACATATGACAACTGGAGAAGCAATGGCTACATAGAATGGCATACTGGGATATGATGATAATTGTGCACTTAGTAACTGTATTAACGATGATAAGAGTAAATGTAATAAATGTAATAATGATAGAAGGAAAACTGATAAATGTACAAATTCTAACCCGTGCAAGATGCACCCCATGTTAAACTTCCCTCAGGATTACAAGCAAGAAAGTGAGCCCAGCACGATGTCGGCACCTTTTCCAGCAGCCATCATACGAGACACCCAGGTGGGCACGGCCCAATCGGTAAAGGCAGTAGTCAAACCCCCTTACGGAGGGTCAGGTGAGGTCGTGTCCGCAGGTAAGTATGATATTGTATATTATACACAGACAAATGCACCTCATATTGTAGAGTCAACACAAGAGGATGTAGTTGAACTTAATCCTGTCAGGGTGATTGCAGTCCCAAATGGACAGACTGACGCTCTGGGAATCACTCCCGCCAGGGACAGTGCAATGCACTGCCCCTGGTCCCGGACAGAATTGAGGACAATTATGTCTGAATTTCCCGATCCCAGGAAAGATCTAGCTGCATGCCAAAGTTTCATTAGAAAACTAGGTAACGCCACTGAACCCACTAACAAAGGTTGGCGAACAGTACTGCGGGCATGTCTGCCCTCCACTATTGACCCTTTGAAATTCATTTCTGATTGTAGGTTAGACGAAGAGAGACCTCTCACTGATGCATACAATCAGGAAAATGTTAAGCAGATCAACATGCAATTAGGAGTATATTTCCCAACTGTTGTCAAGTGGAACAAAATCTTCTCCATAAGACAAAAAGAAGGTAAAACTGCTTCTAATTATTTCAATCGAGCACTGCAAATAATGGCTAGATACACTGGGGTCGCGGACATTGAGGAAAATGTGCATCATAAAAAAGTAGCAGTTTATGTATTGATGGAAGGTTTAACAAAAGTGTTGAGAACAAGGGTACAGACCACTCAACCTAACTGGAGAAGTATCTCGGTGGCTGCATTAAGAAAGTCCGCTGTTGGGCACGATCGGAACATCAGCAAACACAGGGAGTCACAGGGCGGTAAGCAGATGACCATAAGTAAGCTACCTCAGTCAAAACCCCAGACCCCTTTGGGTAAATCGAATATGATAAGATGTTATAGTTGCCAGAGGGAAGGTCATTTTGCACGAAATTGTATGTTTAAAGACACATACCAGGTATATCAACCCCTTAGACAACGACATGACCATAATATCCAAAGAACCAGGGAAGCACAGGGAGAGCGGTTGATGGTGATGAGCATCCAAGCACCAGAGGAGGCATCAAATCGACCAAAACCTCAGGCCCCTGGCACATGGAGGAAGCCAAGGGTTTGTTATCTTTGTAAAAGGGAGGGGCATTATGCCAGCAACTGTAACAGCCCACATAAAGTCAGACCCCCTAGACAAGAACACGAGCAAAGTTATGACACACGCAATTGTAATCAGGGATCATATAGGAAGAATTTTGGTCCGCACCTGTAATTTGCAGCCAGTAAAATTGATCATAGTGAGCCTGAGGTTACAGTCAATGTAATTGGGAGGTCAGTTCCTTGTGGACACAGAGACGGCCGGGTAAACTTTGTAATTTATCTTTAAATGTTTCCTTCTCAATCTCTGACGTTCACCAACAGAACTCAAACGTCACATGGCTACTTGGTCTTTTTCAGAGGTCTACCCAACCCTAGTATATCTTACCAGCATCGTTGTGTTTGGCCAGACGCAAAGGGTGGAGAGTGGAGATACTGGTGGGGGAGACTGTGCAGAGATACCGGTGGACATGTTGATGCGACAGCCTGTTGATGAATCTGACAATGTTTTCCTTTTCTATTTGTTCTCTCTCTCTTTTTGTTCTTTCATGTTGTACGGATAGTATGTCACACCTCAGTTAGACAAATGGTAATGCAAGATTTATGCTCCTTACAGAAAGATCGCTGATTTGGAAAGAATATTGTATCACCGGAGTGTTCGTTTTGGGAAGACTGAGAGACAGCACCTTTGAGATGACAGCCGAGCAAGAAGAACAACAAGACTAGAGGACAAATTATCGTAACAAGTTTCTTTCCCCTTCAATTATTTTCTGTACCCCATTACAACTTTCCCTTTCTCCTCCTGTAAGATGGACTCGCCTCAAGAGACTGCAGTTCGTGTTTTCCTGTTGACCCTGTTGTTGACCAGAGCAGTCTGTTTCGGTGAGAGTACCAGTGAGGTCGAGAAAGGATCTGGAATGGGTTCTGATGATCAGGATGGATTCGTAGAATTCCAAGAGCAACACAATCACCGAGCAAAGGCGAGTATCAGAAAACGATCCGGTAGCCATGACATTAATAGACATTGTGAAGGATTGTTAGCTGAAGAGAACTGCATCTGTAGGAATTGTGAAAATATAATTGAGGACGGGTGCATCCAGAGATGTCAGTCCAGCATTAATATCAATATGGACCGTCATCCATTGAGTGACTATCACTCATTAGTGGGTAAGGTTTTAAACCAAACGGAATGCTGGGTGTGCTCACAAGTACCTCAAGGTCATAGAAAGTCAGGACTAGTGCCATACTCATTAACGATAGATGAGGTACTTGAATTAAGGGGTGGGAGACCGGTGGACAAGAAATTTAATATTTCTTTCCCTCCTAGTTTGAAGCTCCACCAATACCATGTAGATAGGTCCCTAATATGTTTTAACATTTCCAATCCCCGAAAGCCGGGAAATTGGGAAGTGACATGGAACAACCGACCCATGACATTCTCACACAGAGCCGATGGAATGCCCATCGACTCAGAACTTATACGCCAAAATAGCCGACAGTGGGAAATATTTCCGGTATAGGTACACTCTAGGACAGGGGTGGGCAATTATTTCAGCTGAGGGGCCACTTGACGCTTTTTTGTCAGTATCCGAGGGCCACACATAAAATAGCAGCTCCCCCCCCCCCACACGTGCCAAAAATATAGGGACGTGGCTTCATGTGGAAGGGGCATGGCCAAAAAAGAATAGATTCATATTAGGCTGCTCAATAGTCTCCATTATTCAAATTGCGCCACACAGTAGCGCCACTTACACACGTTATACCAGGTAGAGCCCCTTTTACACACATTATGGCAGGTAGAGCTCCCTTATACACAGTATGGACGGTAGAGCCCCCTTTTTACACAGTACGGAAGGTAGAGCTCCCTTTTACACATTACAGCAGGTAGAGCCCCCTTTTACACATTAACATTTTATTTGGGATAATCATTGCGCAGCAAGCAAATTATCCAGTGTCTTATGGCCCCTGGGGAAAGGTGTGACACAGTGATAGAACACGGGGGTGTGACACAGTGACAGAACACGGGGGTGTGACACAGTGACAGAACATGGGGGGGTGACACAGTGACAGAACATGGGGGGGTGACACAGTGACAGAACATGGGGGGGTGACACGGTAACAGAACATGGGGTGACACGGTGACAGAACACTGGGGTGTGACACGGTGACAGAACACTGGGGTGTGACACGGTGACAGAACATGGGGGGACACGGTGACAGAACACTGGGGTGTGATACGGTGACAGAACATGGGGGGGTGACATGGTGACAGAACATGGGGGGGTGACACGGTGACAGAATACGGGGGTGTGACACGGTGACAGAACACTGGGGGGTGACTCGGTGACAGAACATGGGGGGGTGACACGGTGACAGAACATGGGGGGGTGACACAGTGACAGAATACGGGGGTGTGACACAGTGACAGAACACTGGGGGGTGACTCGGTGACAGAACATGGGGGGGTGACACGATGACAGAACATGGGGTGACACAGTGACAGAACACGGGGGGTTACAGTGACAGAACACGGGGGTGTGACAGTGACAGAACATGGGGGGTGACATGGTGACAGAACACGGTGGGGGTGACACAGTGACAGAACACTGTAGGGGTTGGTACAGCGAGAGCTAAAGATCTCTACCCCCCAACCTAAAGACAGTCTGACGCCACTGCCCGCACACACAAATATACACACACTAACACACACACTCTCACATATACACACACACACACACACACTTTCTTTCACTCACTTTTTCCATTAACTCACTGATTCTGGCTGGCTGGCAGTGCAGGAAAGATTGATCTGTAGCAGTCTGGCTCTTGTCCCGTGTAGCTCCGCCCCCTGAGGTCCCGTGTAGCCCCGCCCCCTCCTCGGCGCGTAGCTCCGCCCCTTTTCGGCTGTACATAGCCGTTGTCACTGGGGACTCTGCAGGCGGTGGGAGGAGGAGGAGGAGGCTACTACAACACAGGCGCCGTGCAGCAGCAGCAGCAGGGGAGACTGGCACCGGCAGCTTGGAGGTACTGCAGAGCAATGACAAGCAGCTCAGCCGGTCGGGCCGCTTGTCATTGCTTGCTAGTGGGAGGCAGTGGGCCGGGCAGGATCGGTTTGCGGGCCGCATCCGGCCCGCGGGCCATATTTTGCCCACCCCTACTCTAGGAAGTAGGACCATGCGAGTTGGAGAAGTATCACCAGGATACTGTGCACATATCATACAGACTGATACGTGTACTAGACAAATGAGAGAGTTAGGGATAGGACTTTTTACATGGAAGGTTTGTAAATGGTTATGTCATATTCTGTCCCATATGTTCTCCCCGATGACGCATATTTCATATGTGGGAGAATGGCGTATAGGTTCCTTGCCCCAAACTCAGAGTGACCCGTCAATCGAGACAATATTGTGATAAAATGTGATTCCACGGTCCGTTTCTTTCACCCGTTTCTCCTTTGGTTTTCTCCAAGGTACCAAGAAATCCACCTGGAAGAAGAATTTGATGACCTTTTACACAGACCACTGATGAACTGTGTCACAGACACCTAATGAGCTTTTAGAGACTGTAATTCTTTTTATGGACACTTGAAGAAGCTTTGTTTGCCAATTACCGCAAAGCTACAGTAAAGACACGACAATCCGGACAAGACATCAGACAAGACATCAACAAGACCCCAATCGGCGACCACATACATAATCATACGACTGCATTTATAACGCATGTTTCTTATCTTCATCTCTACTATCTTCAGGTAGTGACACACATAGTCGACAGGGAACATAGACACATACATCAGCACTCACATATTCTCCCCCTTCATGTATCATCAACTAATGTGCACCCCATTTGTTGGAATTAAAAGCCGAAAAGAGCTCGGTAGAGTTTGACAGCCCATCCACAGACCCTTGATACGGGATAAGAAGGATTCAATGTATACTTCGCAATACCTCGAAGCTTGATTTAGAACACGTATGGCACGATGATACATGACCCCTCAGACATGGATTTCATACACACATGCTATTACTATCTCACTAGGTCATACATTTCCCACCTCCTCCTCTCCTCCCTACTCCCAATCATAATGAGGTATTTCATGATAACATATATTTTTCTGTTTGGTTTATTTAGATAGTGGCAGTTATTGTTGACTGCCAAAGGCTGGACTGTCAAAGTCGAAAATATCATGATTCACATGCCTTGTACTAACCCCATGCACATGCCCGCTGCACGTGCGCCTGGTCTGCGGTAGATGCGCATGTCCGCAAATTGCGTAAGATCGCTACGGCGATCACGCGCGTGTTATGCGCATTTACGGTAGAGTTTGTGAGCGTGTAGTGGGCGACTCGATCGTAACATATTTAACCTATATAGTGTGTTTTGTAGATATTTCCCTTAACAATGTCAGTAAAAATGTTTAGTTTAAATGGTTCGTGGACATGGGGATTCCTCTTTGCATGATATGAAGGGTCAGGCAAAGGTTGGAAGGTGGTGTTTAGTATCCACCTTTAGAGTATTTTAATAGTAACATTTCAGTGTTGGTTAGGAAGAGATTGTTCGCTGCTGCGTATAGTTACGCACAAAAGTATGTTTGGAACATTAAATGTATTTGCAGTTTAATTACACATGCAGGGGGAATCCAGAGGATACCTCCCACCTGGGCAGTTGGAGAAGGACACAGCCCACCTGTTTAAACCCACCTGTGACCTTTACTATAATGTGGAGACACATTCCTGTGTCCAATGAACAATGAGATTGTAGGGACCATTGTATTGTGAATGTATGCTGTAAATATAAGGACCACCATTGCTGGGACACTCACTCACTCTCTGCAAGGTTTTCACACTGAAGGCTAGAGGCCTGGTCCAGGAGCGCTTGCGAATCATTCCCATGTGTGTAAATTCACTGTAGCCATTTCTTCCCTTTGTTTATGCCATTCATTCACTCTCTGTGTACTTGTGTTTGCAATCGTTAGCTATTGTTTATATTTCTTTTATGTTATTCTGTTTAGTTATTAATGTTAGGTTTGTAGTGTATAAGCTGTAACTGTTTTTCCCCTTTTACATACTAAAATCATCTAAGAAGGTGTTGGAACCTTACCAAGTTTTGTGTATTTCACCATTTATTACTAAGGGTTTCTGAGCATCTCAATCGCTCAAACAGCTTGCTTAATTACAAGGTTAACCAGTGTTACATCATTGCAGTATCTTAGTACTAAGGTTTACAGTATAAGCATATTCTGTGTTTAAGGTTTAAAAGGTTATTGACTGTGTGTGCGCTCGCTGTGTGTATTCCGTACACCCAGCGGAGCGTGTGTACTTTACTTGCGTACCATGTGCGAAGTCTTTGTACGCAAATAGCGTACGAAGTGCGTAGCACGTGCACGTGGTTTAGTGGCCATTACGGCTTCACGGTATTAGTAAATAGCTTATGTTAAAAGGTAAATATTTGATTCTATCAGTAGCCACCAACGCCGGTATTGCCTATTGCATTGACTGTAAATGATTCATTTGGGACTGGATCACCAACCCTTGCAATGCCATAACCTCGACCCCCACGCCATTGCCTGTAAATCACATTGCAATGGAATCCATCCGGGATGCGACCGCAATGTATATGGCCATGCAGGCGCTGCAGGCCGCTATTGCAGCGGGATCTGAATAACCCTCATAGAATTAGATCACCTGTCTTACCTGATATCTCACTTCCATAATCACATATTTCCTTTCTGCACTGCTCTGTAATTTGCAAAGAATGTCCTCACTCCACTCTGATTGCTCTTTCTGTCTGTGCAAATGGTTTCTCCACAAACACTTTACTCTCAAGCTCCTAACATACTGTATTTTTACATAAATCTGTATACAACTCAAGGCTCATGGCATGACCAAATCAAATACATAACAGATATTTTGCATTTCACATAACCCACTGGATTTGCTATTTTGCTTCATGTTTTACATATTACTGTTCTCACCAGGATAACATTCTGCATGCAAGTTCTTATCCTTCCCTTTCTTCATATCTCATCTGTACTCCATCAGCCAGTATATTTCTGTTCCATGAGAGAGTTCATTCCAGAACTTGTTTTACTACACAAATAACATTGTTGCTCAGCTGACTTACCTGGTTAAGTAAACATGGCTTCATGCAGGCCATGACTTCAGCTAATGATGATGACCCACAGTCTGATTACCCAGAGTTATAGAGATGGGAGATCCACACATGCCACATTCACAGTAAAGCTTCTTGGTCTATTTGTCCAGTCTCTTCCTGTTGTAAGAGATTCTCTTCAACTTCCTTGTTGTACTTTGTGGCTTTTCTTTTTTCAAAAGAACAAATATTATCTCAGCATTTACTGATTTATTTTTATTGGTTATGTTTTGCTACTACATACATACCCCTTAACAGTGGCAAACGCAGGATTCCCATGGGGGGGGAGGGGGTTCGTACATGTATGAAATTATGCATGTGTGTGTATATTAATGTACTATATATATATATATATATATATATATATATATGTGTGTGTATGTATATATATATATATATATATATATATATGTATACGCTATAGCTATCTATATATCACCTATATATTTGTCTAAATCTGTGACTCTGTGCCCGTAACGCTGGGTGGAGTCACAGCGGTGGGCGGAGTCAGCAAGTCTCTGCTCCTGCTGCCTGTCCATCTCTCTCTCTCCCCTCCCCCCACCCATCAGCAGCTCTGATTCCCCGGCCGCGGCGCCGGCCCAACAACAACGGCTGATGCCGCCCCCGGCATACACATTAGGAGGGACGGGTGGCGCAGGAGAAGGCTCTCATAGCCCTCCCTGCGCCGTGTACACAGACCCGCCGCCTCCTCCGCACAAATCCCGCTGTCAGCTCTCCTGCTGTGACAGGAGGCGAGTGCTGCAGTGACGTCATCTCCTGCAGCACTCTCCTCCTGTCACACAGCCGGCACACACTCTCCAGTCTCCGGGGGCTGCCAGCATCTACAGGCAAGCTGGAAACACCCCCGGAGCGAGAGAGAACAGACCCGCGAGGCCACGCCCCTTTCACAGCAGACCACGCCCCCTTTTCGGCCGCGGGGGGGGGGGGGGAGAGATGTGTGTAACAGTAATGCTGAAATGCTGACCCAGTGACGCCTCTGGACACTGTACTGTTTACCAGCCTGCAGCAGCCGCCCACAGCCCCAACGGTGAGTCCCTCCGGCCATCCTACCCACTGTTTCTATGTCTGCTCGCCACTCTACACAAGTCTCCTCTTCTGGTGCCCTCCCCCTCCACTACTTTCCCCCCTCTCTTCATCAGCTTCCTCACTGGGGACCCTCCCTGCCGACCCGCGTCTCTCTATCCCCTCGCTACCACCCCGCGTCTCTCTATCCCCTCCCTACCGCCCCGCGTCTCTCTATCCCCTCCCTACCGCCCGCGTCTCTATATCCCCTCCCTACCGCCCCGCGTCTCTCTATCCCCTCCCTACCGCCTCGCGTCTCTCTATCCCCTCCCTACCGCCTCGCGTCTCTCTATCCCCTCCCTACCGCCTCGCGTCTCTCTATCCCCTCCCTACCGCCCCGCGTCTCTCTATCCCCTCCCTACCACCCCACGTCTCTCTATCCCCTCCCTACCGCCCCGCGTCTCTATATCCCCTCCCAGCCGCCCCGCGTCTCTCTATCCCCTCCCTACCGCCCCGCGTCTCTATATCCCCTCCCAGCCGCCCCGCGTCTCTCTATCCCCTCCCTACCGCCCCGCGTCTCTATATCCCCTCCCTACCGCCCCGCCTCTCTATCCCCTCCTCCCTATGCCTCTGTATCCCCTCCCTACCGCCCGCGTCTCAGTATCCCCTCCCTACCGCTCTGCGTCTCTGTATCACCTCCCTACCGCCCCGTGTCTCTGTATCCCCTCCTACCGCCCCGCGTCTCTGTATCCCCTCCCTACCGCCCCGCGTCTCTCTATCCCCTCCCAGCCGCCCGCCTCTCTGTATCCCCTCCCTATCGCCCCGGGTCTCTCTATCCCCTCCCTGCCGACCCGCGTCTCTCTATCCCCTCCATACCGCCCGCGTCTTTCTATCCCCTCCCTACCACCCCGCGTCTCTATATATCCCCTCCCTACCGCCCTGCGTCTCTCTATCCCCTCCCTACGGCCCTGCGTCTCTCTATCCCCTCCCTACCGCCCCCCTTCTGTCTATCCCCTCCCTACCGGCCCGCGTCTCTCTATCCCCTCTATCCACTCAGACAAATATTGAACCGCAGCAAGGCGTGCAGGGGTTAAGGGGGCGTAGCCCCTTTCGACGGTGTGAAGAGCGCCCGTAGGGCGCGATGAAGCACCTAGTCTCCTATATATTTGTCTAAATCTGTGACTCTGTGCCCGTAACGCTGGGTGGAGTCACAGCGGTGGGCGGAGTCAGCAAGTCTCTGCTCCTGCTGCCTGTCCATCTCTCTCTCTCTCCCCTCCCCCCACCCATCAGCAGCTCTGATTCCCCGGCCGCGGCGCCGGCCCAACAACAACGGCTGATGCCGCCCCCGGCATACACATTAGGAGGGACGGGTGGCGCAGGAGAAGGCTCTCATAGCCCTCCCTGCGCCGTGTACACAGACCCGCCGCCTCCTCCGCACAAATCCCGCTGTCAGCTCTCCTGCTGTGACAGGAGGCGAGTGCTGCAGTGACGTCATCTCCTGCAGCACTCTCCTCCTGTCACACAGCCGGCACACACTCTCCAGTCTCCGGGGGCTGCCAGCATCTACAGGCAAGCTGGAAACACCCCCGGAGCAAGAGAGAACAGACCCGCGAGGCCACGCCCCTTTCACAGCAGGCCACGCCCCCGTTTCGGTCGCGGGGGGGGGGAGATGTGTGTAACAGTAATGCTGAAATGCTGACCCAGTGACGCCTCTGGACACTGTACTGTTTACCAGCCTGCAGCAGCCGCCCACAGCCCCAACGGTGAGTCCCTCCGGCCATCCTACCCACTGTTTCTATGTCTGCTCGCCACTTTACACAAGTCTCCTCTTCTGGTGCCCTCCCCCTCCACTACTTTCCCCACTCTCTACATCAGCTTCCTCACTGGGGACCCTCCCTGCCGACCCGCGTCTCTATATCCCCTCCCTACCACCCCGCGTCTCTCTATCCCCTCCCTACCGCCCCGCGTCTCTCTATCCCCTCCCTACCGCCCCGCGTCTCTATATCCCCTCCCTACCGCCCTGCGTCTCTCTATCCCCTCCCTACCGCCTCGCGTCTCTCTATCCCCTCCCTACTGCCCCGCGTCTCTCTATCCCCTCCCTACTGCCCCGCGTCTCTATATCCCCTCCCAGCCGCCCCGCGTCTCTCTATCCCCTCCCTACCGCCCCACGTCTCTCTATCCCCTCCCTACCGCCCCGCGTCTCTATATCCCCTCCCAGCCGCCCCGCGTCTCTCTATCCCCTCCCTACCGCCCCGCGTCTCTATATCCCCTCCCTACCGCCCCGCCTCTCTCTATCCCCTCCTCCCTATGCCTCTGTATCCCCTCCCTACCGCCCGCGTCTCAGTATCCCCTCCCTACCGCTCTGCGTCTCTGTATCACCTCCCTACCGCCCCGTGTCTCTGTATCCCCTCCTACCGCCCCGCGTCTCTGTATCTCCTCCCTACCGCTCCGCGTCTCTCTATCCCCTCCCAGCCGCCCCGCCTCTCTGTATCCCCTCCCTATCGCCCCGGGTCTCTCTATCCCCTCCCTACCGCCCCGCGTCTCTCTATCCCCTCCCTACCGCCCCGCGTCTCTCTATCCCCTCCCTGCCGCCCCGCGTCTCTATCCCCTCCATACCGCCCCGCGTCTCTATCCCCTCCATACCGCCCCGCGTCTCTATATATCCCCTCCCTACCGCCCTGCGTCTCTCTATCCCCTCCCTACGGCCCTGCGTCTCTCTATCCCCTCCCTGCCGCCCTGCGTCTCTCTATCCCCTCCCTACCGCCCCCCTTCTGTCTATCCCCTCCCTACCGGCCCGCGTCTCTCTATCCCCTCTATCCACTCATACAAATATTGAACCGCAGCAAGGCGTGCAGGGGTTAAGGGGGCGTAGCCCCTTTCGACGGTGTGAAGAGCGCCCGTAGGGCGTGATGAAGCACCTAGTATATATATATTTATTTTCCTGTTAAAAAAAGGCTGGGGCACTCTGATTTTTTTTTTTTTTAAACATTAATGATGCAAGGTTACAGCATACCAACATGTAGGGGCTACGGGCCCCAAAACGTTGATAAACTGTGTCCTTGCATCATTACAGTTTGGTTTTTTTTACAAAATCTCTGAGTGCCCCTGCCTTTTTTTTACCAGGATTACAATTATTTACAGAGGGTATCATTTTGTATGTCAGAGGAGTGAAGGACTGCCGTACATAGGCATACCGTAGCATACTTACACACGTACACACACACACACACACACACACACACACACACACACACACACACACACACACACTATACAGCACACATACAGTACATACATACATAGTGTATGTATGTATGTATGTATGTATGTGTGTTGTATACTGTGTGTGCATGTATAGTGTGTGTACTGTATGTATACACATACAGTATACATACACACACAGTATACATGCGCACACACACAGTATACAGCACACATACAGTACATACATACATACATACATACATAGTGTATGTATGTGTGTGTGTTGTATACTGTGTGTGCATGTATAGTGTGTGTACTGTATGTATACACATACAGTATACATACACACACAGTATACATACACACACACAGTACACATACACAGTATACATGCATACATGCAACACATACACACAGCATACATACATATACACACACACCATTAACAGGAAGCACAGCCCCCCCCCCCCCCCACTCGACATATGTGACAGGTGCTGTCCTGGAGTCAGTGAGCGAGTGAGTACTGGACACAACCACTGCCTCCCCAGTTCCCTCTCCAGGCTCTGTCTCTCTCAATAGTACCCTACTGCCTGAGAGGAGCTGCGCGCTATCGCTGCAGCTCTCCCTACAGGCACCAGGCAGCAAGCTTCTCTCACTGTTAGTGTAAGGAGGGAGCTGCTGCAGCCGCATGGGTGCAGCCTTCGTGAGCTCCTCCTTTTTTGTCACTGTATACGCACAGAAACAAAAAAAATCGGCTACTTAGCAGCTCTGATGGATCGGCGTCCAGGGGGGGTTTCTAGGTACTCGGAACCCCCCCCCGCTTACAGGGACAACAGAGTTTTTAATAAGTGACATCAGGGATGACCCAGAAAATTCTCATCTCAGCCTATTCCTTTTTCACATAACCCCAGTAGTGTGTCCGTCCCTCTCCCCCCCACACATACTTACAGTACCTACTTTTCAGACCAGTACAGAAACAATTTCAGTGGGGTATATGTCAAGAACGAGTCCCATTTGTCCTTAACACTGGTGGATTAAAAAAAAACTTCAAGCATATATGGGAACTAATTGCAGCACAGCATGTATATTTTTAGTGTATCTGGATTTACATGGCTGATCTAGTGATTCTAAAGGACCACACGTCTTAAGATGTGCGACCAAGCACTGAAACACTTCATTTCTTATTGATGCATATTTCAGTGATTTAAGTGGGTTTTTCTTTCTGGGGGTATTTACTATTGGGAAAGTCCATCCCAGCGAAAGCTGTGACTTTACTTTTGAGTTCTAACCCCCTTCCTAAATTTGGAGTATTGAATGCATGTTTTAGTTGGATAAAAAGACCCATATTTTATAAGGAATTACACACATTCTCAGTTCAAGACCTAATAATTATCTCTGTACTGTATAAATACCATGCAGATTTATTTTGACAATAGCCTATGTAAGACAAATGTATACTGAATTCAGGTTACAGCTGTAAAGATAAAACAAAACACAAGTTAATAATATGACATGAAGAATTCTAGTGACATCTAGTGGTAAATGAGTAGCACAACAATACATATATTGTTTGCCTTTGTAGAAGAGGCATGTTCCAGATAATAATCACCTCATTCCATATCTGGCACAAGAATTCCCATTCCTACACAGATTACACTACAGAGTGGCGTGCACCATTTTTATCCCAGCTGCATTTGTATATATATAATTTTATGAAATAAAAATGAACTTTTATTAAATGGCAAAAGCCAGGTGTTTTAGCTTTTGGGACAGTAAAACCTGTTTTCACTTCAATCGATGGGGCCTATATATCAGTCATATTGGCCCCTTAAATCATGCAGAAATAGCAGTTTGATTTAAGTATCACTGTCATTTACCAAAGGCTGAATGCAGGAGATTGATACCTCCTGTGTTCAGTTTTGCAATGCAAGATACATTAGTCCTCACTACGGACTGTGGTGTGGAGCCATTTACCAAGATCGGAAAGTCTTAACAGTAGTCATTGCAGCGTATAGCATGCATGTTTTTGTTGGCAGAAAATCTTCAGATACCTCATCGACATAAGCAGTGCAGGTAGTTTGAACGGTGGAAAGTCTGCCTTATTTCATTGCACTGTACCAGTATGACTTCAATAGTAACAATTGGATCTTTGTATCAACTTAATTGAGAAGACTGTGTACCCTGTTGTGCTATGACTTCTGTTGCTGTTTGAAACTGCCTGTTAAACCTGATGCTGAAGTAGTTGGCCAAGCAATAGGAGGGGTGTTTGGGGACTACGTTAGGAACCAGAGCTGTAAATAGACATTTTGGTGCCCTGTGCCAGAAAGAGAATTGGTGCTCCCACCCCATATATTTAAAACAGGGCTAGTGCATGGGATAGGTGTGCTGCAAAATATAGGGGCGTGGCTTCATGAGGTAGGGGCGTGATCACAAAATAATAAGGTAGAGTCCCCTTTTACACAGTACGGCAGGTAGTCCCCTATTATACATGTATTGCAGGTAGAGTCCCCTATTACACATTACTGTAGGGGGAAGGAGAGAGAGAGAGACTGATTTTATACTTACTTTCCTCCCGTCCAAACACTGCAGACACATAGGGGAAGACCAGCCTAGTGAGGGACGGGAATGTGCAGGCTGGGCTGCTGCTGCAGTAGTTAGTGTGAGCTGAGCTGGACTGAATGCCTCCTTCGTACTGCCCTGATTGCCCACCCGAATGCCGCGGCTCCTCGCGACACAGGGCACTATGAGAGTCAGCTGGGAGCAACGTCATTATGTCTCACCCAGATCACTGCAGGGGGTGGCTCAGGCAAAGCATCTGATCAGGCCCGGGGGGAAGGCACTATATTGGTTCAGGTTGTGGGTGCGCGCAGCAGCAGAGGAGCTGAGCGCACACCACACACAGGGCAGCACTGTGGCGGCGGGAGGCAGTGAGAGAGAGTGGCCGTGCGGGTGGTGCTGCCAGATAGTGTGCCCACAGTGCAGTTGCACTATGTGCAAGGCACCACTGGCACACACCTAGTTATGGCCCTGTTAGGAACCACTGGATCTTTGTATCAACTTCATTGAGAAGACTGTACCCTGTTGTGCTGTGACCTCTGTTGCCGTTTGAAACTGCCTGTTAAACCTGACCTGCAAATCCTGCATGAAACTGTAACTTACCTTTGATGAGCATCCCAACTGCCCCTACCCCCCCACCGCGGGATACTGCAGCCCGTGGGTGGGACAAAAACAGGACTGTCCCGCAAAAATCAGGACAGTTTGTAGGTATGCCGCTTGTCCACATATCTGTGGTTAAGTAGTTTTTGTAGGCCAATATTTTTTTATTTTAACCTCGCAGTACATGCAAGAAATTGCTTGTCTGGTAACATGGATTCGAGTGACACAGGTCCTCAATTAACCATGTAATACCCCCCTCCTCCCTCATAAATTTCCTTAGTCAATAAAACAATTAAATTAACTAACTAACTGATAAATTAATCAATCTTTTTTTTTTTTACAGCAGCTGAGAGAAAAGGCCATAAAATAACTATCATTGTCGGGATGCCAGTGTCGTTCATGTGACCACTGGCATCCCGACTGCCAGTTACATGTATCACACCTAGCTATTCAGTCTGCTGCTGACAGACTGCACAGCCAAGTTGCATGTTAAACATGTGGGGCTTTGAACTTTGAGTCACTCTCCTGGATTGCAATAGACAGGTCATACGCTAAGAAATATACAAAATAATGAAGCGCTGTCCAAATCAATATATATTGTAACATTTAATTAACAATTACAAGACAAACATGAATCACACGGCCGGTGTTTGTTCTGATATCACTTAAAACATATATAATATATATGGTAAATAATGTAGCCACTCCGGAATAATTATGCTTAATTGGTGGGCTGAATGTTAGTAGCCATTAGCATGCCATAATGGAAAACGAAGAAAGTTTAAAAGCATGAAACTCTTTCAGCTGATAATTTGATTATGGTTCAAAGCTTGAAATTTGTTAGTAGCAAGCGTATTAGTGCAGGAATCTCCTTGCTTAATTGTAACAATTGCAGACAGTTTTTAGTATATTATTGTACTTATCGGTCCAGCGTGGCCACGCTAAACAAACAGCAGCTCGGCGTGTCTTCAGACCGTAGTGAGGTTTAACCGGGGTGACGTCTCACTCCTTGTACTCCAGCCAGGTCCTCACGCTTGCGGTGCTGGTTGTAAGCAACAATTGATCCCAGCCGAGGATGGCACTCCTCTAACGCGTTTCCCCGCCTTTGTGCAGCTCGGCGGCTTCTTCAGAGAGAATAAATGAATGAACACTAAACAAGATTGCACAGGACATATTCTAAACACTTGGGGGGATGAAGGGGCTAATTTTTGAGTCCCTCAATAGGACTGCTGAGGATACATTTTTTTATTAGAGCAATTCAATTGCTGCTCTGATTGGGCATCCATTGCTTTATATGTGCTCAAATAGATAGGGTTTAGCCGCAAATAGCCGCTAATCTCATCTAAAGTCCTGGTTTGGGCACCTAAACCACAGACTTTGCACACATTTCTTCTCGCACCTCTGGAGTCTGCGAGAAGAAATGTAAAAAAGGAGCAACAAATTAATTACTCCATTTTGCACCCCCTAGTGGTAGCCACGAGAAAAACAATTGAATCGCCCCTTCATATGTTAAACTTGGGGATCTCATCGTCCCATCCGTCATGGGCCTGAAGAGACCTTATTACAGTATTGCCAAATGGGATAGGGTCAGGATCCCAGCAGTTGGGATCCCAGCTGTCGAAATACCGATGCTGGAATCCTGACACTACTCAGAATGCCACTGGGATCCTAACATTGATCACTGTCCCGGTGCCGGGATACCGACTGCTGGAATCCCAACCGCGAATGACGATTTTATGGTACGCAGGAGGTAAGCCTCAGGAGTGGAGGGATGGGGGGTTAGGCTTAGGCTGCGTGGGGAGGGTTAGGCTGAGGCTGTGGGAGGGAGGGTTAGATTCAGGGTGCGCGTAAGAAGGGTTAGGGGGGGTTGATGATTAGGGCTAATGTTCTTGCTACATTTTTGTCATGATCCTGAACTTCGGGATGCTGCTGTCTGTATTTTGACTGCCGCGATATCGATACCATCCCTGCCAAACACATGGGGTAAATGTAATAGCCTGCGAACTGGTGGCATCGTGGGATTCCCAGTGAGTCTGCCCATATTTTAAAAAGAAGAGTTATGGAAGACTTACCTTTGTACTTTGCAGAAAGAGTTAACATAGGGTTCACAGGGAAACATTGGGGTGTAGTGGTAGATCAGGAATCCAGGCACCAAACAGTTAAAGCTTTCAGCGTATCCCAAGATGCACGGCTTCCCTCCTCTATAATCCCACCTCCAGGCACAGGCAACTCAGTTTTGTTAACCAGTCCAATGCAAAAAGCAGAAAGGAGAGAAGAAAGATGTTAGGCACATAAATATATATTCATTTCTCACTGACAGGAGAAGAAAACAGGGGCCAATGCCGTACAAACCCAGAGAGGCCGGGTGCGTCAAGGTGGACTCCTGTGGAACCTCTGTACATCACAGAAAATAGGATTTTAGTACCTACCGGTAAATCCTTTTCTCCTAGTCCGTAGAGGATGCTGGGGACTCCAAAAGGACCATGGGGTATAGACGGGATCCGCAGGAGCTTGGGCACACTGAAAAGACTTTAACTGGGTGTGAACTGGCTCCTCCCTCTATGCCCCTCCTCCAGACCTCAGTTATAGGAACTGTGCCCAGGATAGACGGACATTTCGAGGAAAGGATTTTTGTTTAAACTAAGGGCTACAAACATACCAGCCCACACCACAAACATACCGTACAACCTGAGTAACAGTAAACCAGATAACAGTATGAATTAACAACAGCAACAAGCTGAAAACAACAAATACACAACCCGTGTATAAACTAATTTAACCAGCAAGAATACACTGCCAGTAACAGTCCGCACCGGGATGGGCGCCCAGCATCCTCTACGGACTAGGAGAAAAAGATTTACCGGTAGGTACTAAAATCCTATTTTCTCTTACGTCCTAGAGGATGCTGGGGACTCCAAAAGGACCATGGGGTCTATACCAAAGCTCCAACACGGGCGGGAGAGTGCGGATGACTCTGCAGCACCGATTGAGCAAACATGAGGTCCTCCTCAGCTAGGGTATCAAACTTGTAAAACTTAGCAAAGGTATTTGAACCCGACCACGTAGCTGCTCGGCAAAGCTGAAGTGCCGAAACCCCTCGGGCAGCAGCCCAAGATGAGCCACTTTCCTGGTAGAATGGGCCTTTACTGACTTCGGCACCGGTAGCCCAGCCGAAGAGTGAGCTTGCTGAATCGTACTACAAATCCAGCGTGCAATAGTCTGTTTCGAAGCAGGATGACCAATCTTGTTGGAAGCATACAGGACAAACAGCGCCTCTGTCTTCCTGGCAACAGCCGTTCTGGCGACGTAGATTTTTAAAGCTCTCACAACATCCAGAGACTTTGGAACTGCCACAGCATCTGTAGCCACGGGTACCACAATAGGTTGGTTAATGTGAAACGAAGAAACCACCTCCGGCAGAAATTGTTGACGAGTCCTTAATTCCGCCCTATCCGAATGGAAAATCAAGTACAGACTCTTATGAGATAAGGCCGCCAACTCCGACACACGCCTGGCAGACGCCAGAGCCAACAGCATGACTACCTTCCAAG
This sequence comes from Pseudophryne corroboree, assembly GCF_028390025.1. Taxonomy (NCBI): domain Eukaryota; kingdom Metazoa; phylum Chordata; class Amphibia; order Anura; family Myobatrachidae; genus Pseudophryne; species Pseudophryne corroboree. The sequence goes on from NC_086446.1 coordinate 257,418,966, forward strand.
TGAGAAACTTTAACTCAACCTTACGTAAAGGTTCAAACCAGGAAGACATAAGAAACTGCAAGACCACCTCAAGATCCCATGGTGCCACAGGGGGCACAAACGGAGGATGGATATGCATCACTCCTTTCACAAAGGTCTGAACCTCTGGGAGGGTAGCCAATTCCTTTTGAAAGAAAATAGATAAAGCTGAAATCTGCACTTTGATGGAGCCTAATTTCAGGCCTGCGTCGACGCCTGCCTGCAAAAAATGGAGAAACCGACCCAAGTGAAATTCTTCCGCAGGAGCCGTTTTAGTCTCACACCACGAAACATACTTTCTCCAAATACGGTGAAAATGTTTCGCCGTAACCTCCTCCCTCGCCTTAAGGAGAGTGGGAATGACCTCCCCGGGAATACCTTTTCGAGCTAAGATTTGGCGCTCAACTTCAATGCCGTCAAACGCAGCCGTGGTAAGTCTGGAAACACGCATGGTCCCTGCAATAATAGGTCCTCTCTTAGAGGAAGCGGCCAAGGATCTTCCACAAGTAATTCCTGAAGATCCAGATACCAGGCCCTTCTTGGCCAATCTGGAACGACGAGAATCGCTTGAACTCTTGCTCGTCGAATGATTCCCAGTACCTCTGGAATGAGAGGAAGTGGAGGGAACACATACACCGACTGGAACACCCACGGAGTCACCAGGGCATCCACTGCACTGGCTTGGGGGTTCCCTGACCTGGAACAATACCTCGGAAGCTTCTTGTTGAGGCGAGACGCCATCATGTCGATCAGCGGAATTCCCCAACGCTTCGTCACTTCCGCAAATACCTCTTGGTGAAGAGCCCACTCTCCCGGATGGAGATCGTGTCTGCTGAGGAAATCTGCTTCCCAGTTGTCCACTCCCAGAAGGAAGACTGCTGACAGGGCGCCCACGTGTTGTTCTGCCCAGCGAAGGATTTTTGTGGCCTCCGCCAGAGCCGCCCTGCTCCTTGCTCCGCCTTGACGGTTTATATGCGCCACCGCTGTGATGTTGTCCGACTGTACCAGGACAGGTCGAACCTAAAGAAGGCATCTTGCTTGTAGCAGGCCGTTGTAAATGGCTCTTAACTCAAGTACATTTATGTGGAGACAAGCTTCCTTGAGCGACCATTTTCCCTGGAAATTACTTCCTTGGGTGACTGCGCCCCAGCCTCGGAGACTTACATCTGTTGTCAGTAGTACCCAGTCCTGGATACCGAACCGGCGCCCTTCTAGGAGGTGAGAAGTTTGTAGCCACCACAGGAGAGAAATCCTGGCCCTGGGAGATAGACTTATCTTCCGGTGCATGTGCAGGTGAGACCCGGACCATTTGCTCAGCAGGTCCCACTGAAACACCCGGGCATGAAACCTGCCAAATGGAATGGCTTCGTACGCCGCTACCATTTTCCCCAGAACCCGAGTACAGTGATGAATCGACACACTTGTCGGCCTCAGAAGCTCCCTGACCATCGTCCGTAGTTCCAGAGCTTTTTCGTCCGGAAGAAACACTCTCCGTAACTCCGTGTCCAGAATCATGCCCAGAAAAGGCAGTCGAGTGGTCGGAATCAACTGAGATTTTGGCAAATTTAGCACCCAACCGTGCTGTCGCAGAACTGATAGTGACAAATTCACACTTCTCAGCAACAGTTCCTTGGACCTCGCCTTTATCAGGAGATCATCCAAGTACGGGATAATGGTAACCCCTTGCTTGCAAAGGAGAACTATCATTTCTGCCATGACCTTGGTGAAAATCCTCGGGGCCGTGGAAAGCCCAAACGGCAACGTCTGAAATTGGTAATGAGAATCCTGTATTGCAAACCTGAGGAAGGCTTGATGCGGAGGATATATTGGGACGTGTAAGTAGGCATCCTTTGTGTCGACTGATGCCATAAAATCCCCCCCTTCTAAGCTGAAAATCACAGCTCGAAGAGATTCCATCTTGAACTTGAAAACTTTCAAGTATGGATTGAGGGATTTTAGGTTCAGAATCGGTCTGACCGAACCGTCCGGTTTCGGTACAACAAAGAGGCTAGAGTAAAACCCCTCCCCCCGTTGGGACGGGGGAACGGGAACAATGACCCTCTGTTGACACAACTTTTGTATTGCTGCCAGCACCTCCTCCCTGTCCAGAAGAGACACTGGTGAGGCCGAAATGAAAAAACGGTGAGGGGGTGCCTCCTGAAACTCCAGCTTGTATCCCTGAGATACAATCTCTAGGACCCAAGGATCCAGGCCTGATTGAATCCAGACCTGACTGGAAATCCGCAGACGGCCCCCCACCGGTCCGGACTCCCCCAGGGAAGCCCCAGCGTCATGCGGTGGACTTGGTAGAGGTAGGGGAGGACTTTTGGTCCTGGGCGCCTGACACTGCAGGCGACTTCCTTCCCCTTCTTCTACCCTTTGAAGCGAGGAAGGACAAACCTTTTCCACGCCTGTATTTATTTGGAAGAAAGGACTGCATCTGCTGATGTGGTGCCTTTTTCTGTTGTGTGGGAACATAGGGAAAAAAAGACGACTTACCCGCAGTCGCGGTAGAAACCATGTCAGCCAAGCCGTCCCCAAACAAGACATTACCTTTGAAGGGTAAAGCTTCCATAGCTCTCTTGGAGTCGGCATCAGCATTCCATTGATGGATCCACAGCGCCCTCCAGGCCGAGATCGCCATGGCATTGGCTCTTGATCCCAAGAGACCAACATCCCTTGCCGCATCCTTCAGGTAATCTGCAGCGTCCCTGATATAACCAAGAGTCAAAAGAACATTATCTTTATCAAGGGTATCCATATCATCAGCTAAATTCTCAGCCCATTTAGCAATAGCACTACTCACCCATACCGACGCCACAGCAGGTCTGAGCAATGCACCCGTATTAGCAAAAATGGACTTCAGAGATGTCTCCAGCTTGTGATCCGCCAGATCCTTGAGAGCTGCCGTGTCAGGAGACGGAAACGCCACCTTCTTAGACAAACGAGATAGAGCTTTGTCAACATTTGGAGATGCCTCCCATTTTTCCCTGTCATCAGAGGGGAAAGGATACGCCATGTAAATCCTCTTGGGAATCTGCCACCTCTTGTCCGACAACTCCCAAGCCTTTTCACAAAGAGTATTCATTTAATGAGAGAGGGGAAACTTCACCTCAGGTTTTTTCCCTTTGAAGAAACAAATCTTGTTTCCTGCACCGCAGGTTCATCAGAAATGCATAAAACATCTTTTATAGCCACAATCATGTATTGAATACGCTTAACCAATCGTGGATGTAAAGCAGCCTCAATGATATCGACCTCGGAATCAGAATCCGTGTCGGTATCAGTATCTACCTGGGTAAACGGACGCTTTTGCGACCCTGATGGGGTCTGCACCTGAGACAAAGCATCCTCCATGGATTTTCTCCACACCTGTGTCTGCGACTCTGATTTATCTAACCTCTTTTACAAAGAAGCCACATTTGTATTAAGTGTACTTAATGTGAGTAACTCATGTGTCGGCTGTGCCGACAGAGCCAACTCCAGATCCGCATCTGCTCCCCCAGTAACCTCCTCCGGTGAATAACATTCAGCCTAAAACATGCCGACACTGAGTATCGACACACCGACAAACACACACAATGCCTCAGCTAGGGGACAGGCCCACAAGGAAGCCCGGATAGAGGAACATGGAGGGGAGTATGCCAGCTCACACCCCAGTGCCCATACATCACACCAACTAATATATGTAAAAAGCGCTGCTTTAATACAATAAACATGCACCATAAAACTGTGCCCCCCCCCCCACCCCCCCCGATTAGCTCCCCGTTACTTGTAGTGGAGCTTTTGGAGGTCCCGGGCCAGCGTCTCATGCAGCCGCGTGTATGAGGGAAAATGGCGCTGGTGAGCCGCGCGACTAAGCTCCACCCCTTCCCGGCGCGCTTCAGTCCGCTAAATTTTAAAAATGGAAATGCCAGCGGGGGTTTGAAAAACGGTGCAGAGGCACTGAAAAGCCTTCTGCCGGTATCCCAGACCTCAGTAAATGCTGCCCAGGGCGCCACCCCACAGCGCCCTGCACCCTGTGAGTGCCGTTGGAGAAGTGTGTGGGAGCATGGAGCGCAGCGTTACCGCTGCGCTGTACCTCGTTACTGAAGTCTTCTGCCGTCACTGAAGTCTTCTGCCTTCTGCATACTCACCCGGCTTCTTTCTTCTGGCTTCTGTGAGGGGGTGACGGCGCGGCTCCGGGAACAAGCAGCTAGGCGCACTAAGTGATCGAACCCTCTGGAGCTAATGGTGTCCAGTAGCCGAGAAGCAGAGCCCTTAAACTAAGAAGAAATAGGTCCTGCTTCTCTCCCCTCAGTCCCACGATGCAGGGAGTCTGTAGCCAGCAAGTCTCCCTGAAAATAAAAAAACTAACAAAAGTCTTTTCTAGAGAAACTCAGGAGAGCTCCCCTAGTGAGTGTCCAGTCAGTCCTGGGCACAAAGTCTAACTGAGGTCTGGAGGAGGGGCAAGGAGGGAGGAGCCAGTTCACACCCAGTTAAAGTCTTTTCAGTGTGCCCAAGCTCCTGCGGATCCCGTCTATAGTCCATGGTCCTTTTGGAGTCCCCAGCATCCTCTAGGACGTAAGAGAAAGAGTTAACAAAGGTAAGTCTACCATAACTCTTCTTTTCTGCAGCGGGGTACATAGGGTTTCCACAAGGAAACATCGGGGATGTCCCAAAGCGGTATGTCAAGGGTGAGGACAAGCCTGGGCAGATAAGAGAATCCGGCGAGGCGAATGTATCAAAGGCATAAAATCTAAGAAATGCATACCTACCAACATGACCCTCTCCAGGAGGGACACAATGCTCTGCTCCAGGACTTCACTCTTAATTTATAATTGCCATCACCTGTGCTGAAACACCTTTCGTATTCATTAACCTGTTCAAAACAGGTGCTGGCAGTCATAAATTAAGAAGAAAGTCCAGGAGCAGAGCACTTTGTCCCTCTTGGAGAGGGTCATGTTGGGAGGTATGGAAACGTGTGTACCGAAAAACTATGTAGCCGCCTTGCACAATTGTTTGGCTGATGCCACACAGCGTGCCGCCCAAGAAGGTCCTACAGACCAAGTAGAATGGGCAGAAATCAAAGCTGGAACAGAAAGATCAGCTGTAAGCTTGTGCAATCAGCATTCTAATCCATCTGGCAAGCGTCTGCTTATTAGTAAGCCAGCCACACTTGTGAAATCCAAAGAGAACAAAAAGGGCATCAGAGCGTCTAATAGGGGCAGTACGGCCCTAACCACATCTGTCACAGGTTTGTCTAGTTGTTTACCCGGACAGAGCAGAAGTATGGGGCCCTGGCTTGAGTTACCAACATGGAATGTATAAGGTTTTATATGAGCTTTATTCATGCACAATAAACCTAGCAATAGGTATAAATTGTATTGTTATTTGTTACCAACAGATAAGAGATCAGAAATGGAAACAAGTAGCTGGGAAAATGCAGGATACCAGAGTGCTGGGAGAGTGCAGGTCAGCTACTCTGTTACATGGAAGAAAGCAGGCCAGCTATGCAGGATACAAGAGTACTGGGAGAATGCAGGCCAGCTACTCAGTAGACCATTAACGATGGGCTGGGAGAATGCAGGCCAGCTATGCAGAATAGCTGAGCACTGGGAGAATGCAGGCCAGGTACTCAGTAGACAATTTGCGATGAGCAGAGAAGGACACAGCTGAACACCGGGATTGACCGATGAGCAGAGCAGAGTACCAGGATTGACCAATAAGCAGAGATACACAGCCGAACACCGGGATTGACCGATGATCAGGGCAGAATACTGGGATTAACCAATGAGCAAAGATACACAGCCGAATACCGGGATTGACCTATGAACAGGGCAGAACACTGGGATTGACCAATGAGCAGATATACACAGCAGGAAAGCTATCTGGGAACACCGGGTGAACTGATGACAGCAGCGGTGCAGCTACTCAAGATAACTGTTGGGGCCAGGCGGTGCTATGGATGGAGTTAGGACTGAAGTCTAGAATAACCAGGAGAAGGATTGAGACTGCATACAGGGTATGAACAGCAAAGCACTGGGTATTCCACAGTGCTGGGAGACTGGCTTTATACCCCTGGCTGGATGGTGATTGGCCATGGAAATCAGCTGATGGCAGAGTGGCTCTGGATTGGATCCAGACTTGTCAGCTGACCTGGACTGTCATAGCTGCACAAAGCACTGGGCTTGCCTGCGGCAATAATGGCCGCAGGTTCTGAGAGCACAGGGAGCTGTATCTGGTGACCACTGGAGTAAGAGATTCATGTAGTATAATGACAGCATGGACAATCCTCAATGATTGCTGTGTAGTCACAGCATGGAGAGATTTGCTGAATTCAGTATTTACATAGGTTAAACAACACAGGTGCAGCTTGTTATCAACTCTTACCTTCGAGACAGAGAACTCGGCACTAAGGGAACTCATGGTACAGGTGAGCTGCTTATCCAGTGAGCAGAAAAGACGCAAGATCCAGGACAGAGGTAAGTCGCCAAACGAAATGAATTTAGACAGGATTGTGACAACATTCACGGAATGATCTCTTGCTGACAAGTTTGAAGAGCTAAAGGCCGGGACCACAATCTCTTGGTTAAGGTGAAAAGAGGAAACCACCTTAGGTAGGTAACCAGGTCCAGTTTGGAGAGCAGCCCTGTCACAGTTGAAAATCAAAAAGGGGGACGACAGGCTAGAAGGGATCCGGATTGAAAGTCGACAGTAACTAGGTCGACAATGTCTAGGTCGACCACTATTGGTCGACACTAACTATGTCGACAGGGTGTCTATGTCGACAGGGTCTTTAGGTCGACATGTTCTAGGTCAACAGGTCAAAAGGTCGACATGAGTTTTTCACAATTTTTTTCTTTTTTTGAACCTTTTCATACTTAACGATCCACGTGGACTACGATTGGAACGGTAATCTGTGCCGAGCGAAGTGGTAGCAGAGCGAAGGCACCATGCCCGAAGCATGGCGAGCGAAGCGAGCCATGCGAGGGTACGCGGTGCACTAATTGGGGTTCCTGGTCACTCTACGAAGAAAACTACACCAAAATAACATTAAAAACTCATGTCGACCTTTTGACCTGTTGACCTAGAACATGTCGACCTAAAGACCCTGTCGATCTAGACACCCTGTCGACCTAGTTACTGTCGACCAATAGTTGTCGACCTAGACATTGTCGACCTAGTTACTATCGACTTTCAATACCACACCCAGGCTAGAAACCCTTCTAGCAGAGGCAGTAAGAAAAGAGTCTTGGCTATCAGCCATTTGAGGTCCACAGAGTCAAGAGGCTCAAATAAGGCTTCTTGAAGAGCCTCCAATACAATAGACAGATCCCACGGAGCCACTGGAGGGATATAGGGAGGTTGAAAGCGAATAACACCCTGAAGAAATGTGTGCACATCAGGAATGGAGGCAATCTTGCGTTGGAACCAAACGGACAAGGCAGAAATGTGTACCTTGAGAGAGTCAAGACGAAGGCCTAGGTCTAAACTTCTTTGAAGAAATGCCATAATTCTGGAAGTTCTAAACTCGGCTGCATTATAACACTTAGCAGCGTGCTAGGAGATGTAAGCATGGAACACTCTATAGTAGATATGGGCAGAGGCTGGTTTGCAGGCCTTCAGCATAGTCTGAATGACAGCCTCAGAAAAACCTTTGGTCCTTAGGAGCAATGCTTTAAGAGCCACGCCGCCAAAGACAGCTAGGCCAGGTCCGGATGAAGACATGGGCCCTTATGTAGAAGGTCCCATTGCTGAGGAAGTAAAATGGGTTGCTCTGCAGAGAGGCCCTGGAGAAGAACCTGAGGCAGAAGTAACACCGGAGGGAAGATGTAAGGCAGGTGAAAGGTCCATGGGACCGCTAATACATCCACGAATGCTGCCTGAGGATCCCTGGTTCGTGATTCAAAGACCTGAACCTTGTGATTGTGTCAAGAGGCCATGAGATCCACATCTGGTACACCCCATCCGTCTAACAGGAGTTAGAAGACCTTGGGATGAAGAGCCCACTCTCTGGTGTGAATGTCCTGATGACTGAGAAAGTCTGCTTCCCAGTTGAGTACATCCGGAATGAATACCGCCAATATGGCCGGTAGATACCGTTCTGCTCTATGCAAAATATTGGACACTTCCATCAGTGCCATTCAGCTGTGAGTGCCGCCTTGATAATTAATATAAGCCACCATGGTGGCATTGTCCAACTGAACTTGAACTGGTTTGTCCTGTAGAAGAGGTCGGGCCAGAGTCAGTGCATTCCTGAACATTGATTGGAAGGAGAGATTCTTCCCTGGTCCATCGTCCCTGAAACAAGTGCTTCTCTGTCACTGCTCCCCGGCAGCGAAGACTGGCATCCGTTGTTAAAAGGATCCAGAATGGACGGCCCATGCTTAGTCATTGGTCCTGAAGCCACCAGGACAGCGACAGGCAAACCTCATGAGTCAACGAGATCATTTGAGATCTGATCTGATGATGCAGGCCGTTCCACTTGGAAAGTATCAAGCGTTGTAGAGGGTGGGAATGAAACTGAGCGTACTCAACCATGTCGAAAGACAACACCGTCAAACCGAGAATTTGCATAGCCGAGTGTACTGACACCCGAGGACAGTGAAGGAAGCACCGTATCCTGTTCTGTATTTTCAGAAACTTGTCTGGCGACAGATACAGGGGGTCATTCCGAGTTGATCGCTCGCTAGCAGTTTTTAGCAGCCGTGCAAACGCATTGCCGCCGCCCACTGGGGAGTGTATTTTCGCTTTGCAGAAGTGCGAACGCTTGTGCAGCAGAGTGCCTGCAAAATCTTTTTGTGCAAAACAAGACCAGCCCTGTAGTTACTCTTCGTGTTCGTTGATTCTAACGACGGAGGGACTGCTTTTGACGTCACACACACACTCAGCAAATGCACAACCATGCCTGCGTTTTTTCTGCCACGTCTGCAGTTTTCCAAACACTCCCTGAAAACGGTCAGTGGTGGCCTAGAAACGCCCACTTCATGTCAATCTTCCTGCGTTCAGCCGTGTGATAGGAATGTTCGTTAGACTCTGTGCAAACCCACGATGTTCATTGTACCTATACGACGCGTCTGCGCATTGCGGTGCATACGCATGCACAGAAATGCCGATTTTTAGCCTGATCGCTGTGCTGCGAATAACGGCAGCTAGCGATCAACTCGGAATGACCCCCACAGTCTTTGACTGTGAGTATCTAGGAGTGCAGCCCAGGTGTTCCATGCTATGAGATGGAACCAGGAAGGACTTTTTCCAATTTATCAGCCAACCGTGTGCCTGTAGGAAGGTTACCTTCAGTTGGAGATGACTGCGGAGAACCTCCGGTGAGTTCGCCAGAATCAGCAAGTCGTCTAGGTAAGAAGAATCCGTACACCTTGGCGACGGAGATGAGCCGTCATAACGGCCATGACCTTGGTAAAGATGCCAGGAGTTGTAGCCAGTCCAAATGGCAGAGCCTGGAATTGGTAATGTAGGTTGCCAATAGCAAACCGCAGGAACTGCTGATGCGAAGTGCCAATGCGAATATGCAGAATTGCAGATACGCATTCTAAATATCCAGGGTAACCATGTATTCCCCAGGTTCCATGGCCAGAACTATATAATGCAAAGTTTCCATGTGGAATTTGGAGACTCTCACAAACTTGTTCAAAGATTTGAGGTTGAGAATAGGCCGGTGTGACCCATTCGGTTTTGGAACCAAAAACAGGGTCAAGTAGTAGCCTCTGCCCCTCTGGGACTGAAGAGCCGACACAATCACTCTCGAGTGAAAGAGAGAACTGACCACAGTGTGTAAGATTTGCACCTTTATTGGGTCCGATGGTAGGCCCGTGGTGAAATATTGGTGAGGGGGACTTCCCTTGAATGAAATAGCGTACCTGTGAGAGACAACTTCTAGCACCCAAGCATCTGAAATGGTCGTGTGCCAAACCTGAGAGAAGTGCAGAAGTTGGCCTTCCACCCTGGGTCCCCCAGGAGGAGGCCTGTCCAATTAGGCTGCAGGCTTGTCTGTTTTTGCGGCAGGCTGGCAGGTCGCCCAGGGCTGTTTGGCCTTGGGCTTGGAAGATTTGGAAGGGCAAGATTATGATACCATCATGTATCATAGCCTCCTCAGATAAACCTGCTGAACAAACTCTGCATGAGAGTAACACATGAGATTCAGCATGTTTGCGTCCCTTTTTGTTAGACATAGTGGTAAAACAAAGTGGACGTACACAGTACAATAAATGCAATGCAATTGATAGAGGGCAGTATGTGAGTGAAACACAGATATAAATATTCTTGTATAGATATATTCTGTGAATTATAACCCAAACAGCACCTTAGCCCAGGGTATAGAATAACAGTGATATCTGAGATACACTGAAAGTGAAACCAGACAGCAGAATTAGCACACAGTCACACACAATGCAAAAAATTAGACAATATAACTGCAATGAACCCTTACATCAACTACTCAGCAGTGCTTAAAGTGGTCCTAGAGAGTTGTTGAACTCCCCCCCACCCATGCTTATGAAATAAAGGAATTACGTGCGCCACAAAAGGGGTGTGGCCTTGAAAAGAGGGCGTGGTTACCCAATAGTATCCCCAATACAAATTACGCCACACAGTAGCACAACCTTATTCACATTACACCACCTAGTAGTGTCCCTTATTCATGTTATGACACACATAAGTGCCCCTTATACACAAAGCCCACAGTAGCAGCACCCCTAATACACATAATGCCCACGGCAGTAGTGCCCCTTATTCAGTGCCCCCAGTAGTAGTGCCCCTTATGTCCTCAGCAGTGATGCTCCTTATTAAGTGCCCCCTATGCAATGTTCTCATTAGTATTGCCCCCAGTAGTAATGCCCCTGTAGTCATGCCCCCTGTAGTTATGTCCCCAGTAGATATGCCCACTGTAGATAATGATATGCCTGCTGTAGATATGGCCCCAGTTGGTGTGCCCCCAGTACTTATGCCCCCAGCTGGTGTGCCCCTGTAGTTATGTCCCCAGTAGATGTGCCCCATGTAGTAATGCCCCCATAGATGTACACCCTGTAGTTATACCCGCTGTAGATATGCCCCCAGTTGGTGTGCCTGAAGTAGTAATGCCCCCGTAGTTATGTCCCCAGTAGATGTGCCAGCTGTAGATATGCCCCCAGTAGTTATGCCCCCATAGTTATGTCCCCAGTAGATGTGCTCCCTGTAGTTATACCCGCTATAGATATGCCCCCAGTAGGTTTGCCCCCAGTACTTATGCCCCCAGTAGTAATGCCCCCGTTGTTATGCCCCCTGTAGATATGCCCCAAGTTTGCCCCCAGTTGGTGTGCCCCCAGTAGTCATGCCCACAGTAGTAATGCCCCCGTAGTTATGTACCCAGTAGATGTGCCCCCTGTAGTTATGCCCCCAGTAGTTGTGCCCCCAGTAGTTATGCCTCCGTAGTTATGTCCCCAGTAGATGTACCCCCTGTAGTTATGCCTGTTGTAGGTTTGCCCCCAGTTGGTGTGCCCCCGGTTTGTCTGCTGCACAGTAGATATGCCCCCAGTTTCCCCCTCGAGTAACGCTGCTTACACACACAAAAGATAAAAAAAACAAACACAATACTCACCTGCCCCGGTCCTGCTTCTGGACCGCAGCCTCCGTCTGGCGCCCACTCCTGGCAGCTATGGGAGAGACATCATGACGTCTCTCCCATAGCGCACAGCCGCACACACTGCCTGAGCGGCTTCCGGCTGCGCTTAGGGGGAAAGAGCCGGCGCCCGCTGTTAACACAGTCTCAGCGGGTGCCCGGCATTTCCCTAGGTTAGGTGAGCCGGAGTGGAACTGGCAGAACGCAGTTTCGCCCCGTTCCGGCTGACTTTAACCTCTGCTACTCAGCCATTATAGGTAGGTAGGATATTGTAGAAACTTATTTTTTACAGGGAGACATAGCCCAGCAATCCCGGAGACCTGCTTGCTGCCTTGCTGTAAGATGGCAGCCCGGACTCTGTGAGGAAAGGAGGGAGAGTGAGGCAGCCATTCAAGGTTGGAAAATCTGCAGTAGATGGTGGGGGAGGGGCTACAGGTCAAAGCTCCGCCTCCCCTATGCTGGTCTTAAACCCAAGGTACTATGTGCCAGATTAAATAGGTTGTAGAACTCCTGGATCTGTGCCCACTTGCCCTGGTGATCTAGTGGGGTCCCTGCCCGGAGACAGTGTCCATGTCAGCCCCGTGGTCCATCTTCCCAGACCGCATCGGATCGTGATTTAGCAGCGGGTCCTGCTTACCTGTTCCCCCAGTGCCGGCCACACAGTCCCGGGTCCAAGCCACAGCGGTGCTAGAGCTGCGGATGTCCCCGCTGCAAGTACCCATTTCAGAGGCTTCCGCCAGCAGGAGTATCTGGTGCCAGCATGGGGACTGATGGAGCTGCAGCGCTGAAGTCACCCTGACTTACAGCGCTGCCAGCTCTGAGAAGAAAAATTACTTTAAGTTGAAAATATAAAAAGCTTTTTGGGCTGCAGTAGCAGCCCTCTGTTCAGTGCACCTGCTTTGCTGCAGGCACAAACTAAAAATTGAGTTGCCTGTTCCTGGAGGCGGGGTTATAGAGGAGAGAAGCCATGCATCTTGGGATAAGCTGAAAGCTTTAACTGTTTGGTGCCCGGATTTCAGATCCACCACTACACCCCGATGTTTCCGTGTGGAAACCCTATGTACCCTGCTTCAGAAATAGCATTCATTTAAAAGGCAAAACCAGGATGATTTTGCCTTATAAATGACTGCTACTTTAAAACATCAGGCAGACTCGCATGGAACCCACCAATGGCTGCATTGCACAGGTTATTACATTTATTCCATGGGGCTTAGTCTTTAGGTTACTCTCCAGAGTACATGTCGCATTAATCAGACGAGTCTCTGCAATTTACAAATGCAAGTGGAAAAAAAATAAAAACAACAGTTCAAGATTTACAGTAAATGTTGTGTTTAAGAACATGACCAGAAACTTACGGATGTGCCCAGCACCAACTTAGTAGTGAATAATCGCTATCGTGGGTTGTTTGCTGTGACTAACATCCCCTGTGTACCCTCCCATGACCCATAGGATTGTATGGAGTGCACGTGCCTGCAAACAACTTGCACACATCTAGTTGCAATCGTGATGCAAACATTCGTGCAACTCATTCATGGGTAAAATGAGGCTGGACACAATTGTAGTTGTGACTAATACTCCTTTTACACTGCCAACCAGGGTCCAGCCCGAGTCATTGAACACGGGTTTCAAGCCGCGTCACGCCGTCACAGCCAGAGCCGGATTAAGGCTATGGGGGGCCGGAGCGCTTCAAACAAGGGGGCCCCTAACAGAGGCAGGGAGATCAAATATATATATATATACACACACAAACACACACACACATATATACACACCTATATACACACACACACACACACACACACACACACACACACACACACACACACAACACAAAGCAAAAAATTACAATTTAACACAGCAGCAGGTAAAATAAGAATTTACTCACCGGTAATTCTATTTCTCGTAGTCCGTAGTAGATGCTGGGACTCCGTAAGGACCATGGGGAATAGCGGCTCCGCAGGAGACTGGGCACAACTATAAAGAAAGCTTTAGGTCTAACTGGTGTGCACTGGCTCCTCCCACTATGACCCTCCTCCAGACTTCAGTTAGGATACTGTGCCCGGAAGAGCTGACACAAGAAGGAAGGATTTTGAATCCCAGGTAAGACTCATACCAGCCACACCATTCACACCGTATAACTTGTGATACAATACCCAGTTAACAGTATGATAACAACTGAGCCTCTCAACAGATGGCTCAACAATAACCCTGTAGGTAAGCAACAACTATATACAAGTATTGCAGACAATCCGCACTTGGGATGGGCGCCCAGCATCCACTACGGACTACGAGAAATAGAATTACCGGTGAGTAAATTCTTATTTTCTCTGACGTCCTAAGTGGATGCTGGGACTCCGTAAGGACCATGGGGATTATACCAAAGCTCCCAAACGGGCGGGAGAGTGCGGATGACTCTGCAGCACCGAATGGGCAAACTCTAGGTCCTCCTCAGCCAGGGTGTCAAACTTGTAGAATTTTGCAAATGTGTTTGACCCCGACCAAGTAGCTGCTCGGCAAAGTTGTATAGCCGAGACCCCTCGGGCAGCCGCCCAAGAAGAGCCCACCTTCCTCGTGGAATGGGCTTTCACTGATTTAGGATGCGGCAGTCCAGCCGCAGAATGTGCAAGCTGAATCGTACTACAGATCCAGCGAGCAATAGTCTGCTTTAAAGCAGGTGCACCCAACTTGTTGGGCGCATACAGGATAAATAGCGAGTCTGTCTTTCTGACTCCAGCTGTCCTGGAAACATATATTTTCAGGGCCCTGACTACGTCCAACAACTTGGAAGCCTCCAAGTCTTTTGTAGCCGCAGGCACCACGATAGGTTGGTTCAGATGAAACGCTGATACCACTTTAGGGAGAAACTGGGGACGAGTCCTCAATTCTGCCCTATCCATATGGAAAATCAGATAAGGGCTTTTACATGACAAAGCCGCCAATTCTGATACACGCCTGGCCGAAGCCAAGGCCAACAACATGACCACTTTCCACGTGAGATATTTCAAATCCACGGTTTTAAGTGGCTCAAACCAATGTGACTTTAGGAAATCCAACACCACGTTGAGATCCCAAGGTGCCACTGGAGGCACAAACGGGGGCTGAATATGCAGCACTCCCTTAACAAAAGTCTGAACTTCAGGTAGTGAAGCCAGTTCTCTCTGGAAGAAAATCGATAGAGCCGAAATCTGGACCTTAATGGAACCCAATTTAAGGCCCATAGTCACCCCTGACTGTAGAAAGTGCAGGAAACGGCCCAGCTGAAATTCCTCCATTGGGGCCTTCCTAGCCTCACACCACGCAACATATTTTCGCCATATGCGGTGATAATGGTTTGCGGTTACTTCTTTCCTAGCCTTAATCAGCGTAGGAATGACTTCCTCCGGAATGCCCTTTTCCTTCAGGATCCGGTGTTCAACCGCCATGCCGTCAAACGCAGCCGCGGTAAGTCTTGGAACAGACAGGGCCCCTGCAGCAGCAGGTCCTGTCTGAGCGGTAGAGGCCATGGGTCCTCTGAGATCATTTCTTGAAGTTCCGGGTACCAAGCCCTTCTTGGCCAATCCGGAACAATGAGTATAGTTCTTACTCCTCTTCTCCGTATTATCCTCAGTACCTTTGGTATGAGAGGAAGAGGAGGGAACACATAACCCGACCTGTACACCCACGGTGTCACTAGAGCGTCCACAGCTATCGCCTGCGGGTCTCTTGACCTGGCGCAATACTTTTCTAGCTTTTTGTTTAGGCGGGACGCCATCATGCCCACCTGTGGCCTTTCCCAACGGTTTACAATCATTTGGAAGACTTCTGGATGAAGTCCCCACTCTCCCGGGTGGAGGTCGTGCCTGCTGAGGAAGTCTGCTTCCCAGTTGTCCACTCCCGGAATGAACACTGCTGACAGTGCTAACACGTGATTTTCCGCCCATCGGAGAATCCTTGTGGCTTCTGCCATCGCCGTCCTGCTTCTCGTGCCGCCCTGTCGGTTTACATGGGCGACCGCCGTGATGTTGTCTGACTGGATCAGTACCGGCTGGTTTTGAAGCAGGGGTTTTGCCTGACTTAGGGCATTGTAAATGGCCCTTAGTTCCAGAATATTTATGTGCAGGGAAGTCTCCTGACTTGACCATAGTCCTTGGAAGTTTCTTCCCTGTGTGACTGCCCCCCAGCCTCGAAGGCTGGCATCCGTGGTCACCAGGACCCAGTCCTGTATGCCGAATCTGCGGCCCTCTTGAAGATGTGCACTCTGCAGCCACCACAGCAGAGACACCCTTGTCCTCGGAGACAGGGTTATCAGACGATGCATCTGAAGATGCGATCCGGACCACTTGTCCAACAGGTCCCACTGAAAGGTTCTTGCATGAAACCTGCCGAATGGAATCGCTTCGTAGGAAGCTACCATTTTTCTCAGGATCCGCGTGCAGTGATGCACCGACAACTGTTTTGGTTTTAGGAGGCCTCTGACTAGAGATGACAGCTCCTTGGCCTTCTCCTCCGGGAGAAACACTTTTCTCTGTTCTGTGTCCAGAACCATCCCCAGGAACAGTAGACGTGTCGTAGAGACCAGCTGTGACTTTGGAATGTTTAGAATCCAGCCGTGCTGTTGTAGCACTTCCCGAGATAGTGCTACCCCGACCAACAACTGCTCTTTGGACCTCGCCTTTATCAGGAGATCGTCCAAGTACGGGATAATTAAAACTCCCTTCTTTCGAAGGAGTATCATCATTTCGGCCATTACCTTGGTAAAGACCCTCGGAGCCGTGGATAGACCGAACGGCAACGTCTGGAATTGGTAATGACAATCCTGTACCACAAATCTGAGGTACTCCTGGTGAGGATGGTAAATGGGGACATGCAGGTAAGCATCCTTGATGTCCAGTGATACCATGTAATCCCCCTCGTCCAGGCTTGCAATAACCGCCCTGAGCGATTCCATCTTGAACTTGAACTTGAATTTTTTTATATATGTGTTCAAGGATTTCAAATTTAAAATGGGTCTCACCGAACCGTCCGGTTTCGGTACCACAAACATTGTGGAATAGTAACCCCTTCCTTGTTGAAGTAGGGGCACCTTTACTATCACTTGTTGTGAATACAGCTTGTGAATTGCCTGTAACACTGCCTCCCTGCCTGAGGGAGTGGTTGGCAAGGCAGATTTGAGGAAACGGCGGGGGGGAGAATTCCAGCTTGTACCCCTGAGATACTACTTGAAGGATCCAGGGATTCACCCGTGAGCGAGCCCACTGATTGCTGAAATATTTGAGACGGGCCCCCACCGTACCTGGCTCCGCCTGTGAAGCCCCAGCGTCATGCTGTGGACTTAGAGGAAGCGGGGGAGGACTTTTGCTCCTGGGAACTGGCTGTATGCTTCAGCTTCTTTCCCCTACCTCTGCCTCTGGGCAGAAAGGACGCGCCTTTAACCCGCTTGCCCCTATTGGCCGAAAGGACAGTACCTGATAATACGGTGCTTTCTTTGGTTGTGAGGGAACATGGGGTAAAAATGTAGACTTCCCAGCTGTTGCTGTGGAAACGAGGTCCGAGAGACCATCCCCGAACAACTCCTCACCCTTATAAGGCAGAACTTCCATGTGTCGTTTGGAATCTGCATCTCCTGTCCACTGCCGAGTCCATAACCCTCTCCTGGCAGAAATGGACATTGCACTAATTTTGGATGCCAGCCGGCAAATATCCCTCTGTGCATCCCTCATGTATAAAAGTGCGTCTTTTATATGCTCTACGTTTAGCAATATAGTGTCCCTGTCTAGGGTATCTATATTTTCTGACAGGGAATCTGACCACGCAGCAGCAGCACTGCACATCCAGGCTGAAGCAATAGCCGGTCTCAGTATAACACCTGTGTGTGTATATATAGATTTCAGGATAGCCTCCTGCTTTCTATCAGCAGATTCCTTCAGGGAGGCCGTATACGGAGACGGTAGTGCCACCTTCTTTGACAAGCGTGTGAGCGCTTTATCCACCCTAGGGGATGTTTCCCAGCGTGACCTATCCTCTGGCGGGAAAGGGTACGCCATTAGTAACCTCTTAGAAATTACCAGCTTTTTATCAGGGGAAGCCCACGCTTCTTCACACACTTCATTTAACTCTTCAGATGGAGGAAAAGCTACTGGTAGTTTTTTCTCTCCACACATAATACCCTTTTTTGTGGTACCGGGGGTAACATCAGAAATGTGCAACACATTTTTCATTGCCTCAATCATGTAACGTGTGGTCCTACTGGAAGTTACATTAGTCTCATCGTCGTCGACACTGGAGTCAGTATCCGTGTCGACATCTGTTTCTGTCATCTGAGGTAGCGGGCGTTTTAGAGCCCCTGATGACTTTTGAGACGCCTGGGCAGGCACAGGCTGAGAAGCCGGCTGTCCCACATTAGGTATGTCATCAAACCTTTTATGCAAGGAGCCGACACTGTCGCGTAATTCCTTCCACAGCACCATCCACTCAGGTGTCGACCCCGCAGGGGGTGACATCACGTTTACAGGCATTTGCTCCGCCTCCACATAAGCCTCCTCATCAAACATGTCGACACAGCCGTACCGACACACCGCAAACACACAGGGAATGCTCTGACAGAGGACAGGACCCCACAAAGCCCTTTGGGGAGACAGAGAGAGAGTATGCCAGCACACACCAGAGCGCTATATAACACAGGGATCCCACTATAAATGAGTGTTTTCCCTTATAGCTGCTTTTTTATATATCATATATATATATATCTATACTGCGCCTAAATTTAGTGCCCCCCCTCTCTTTTTTACCCTTCTGTAGTGTTCAGACTGCAGGGGAGAGCCAGGGAGCTTCCTTCCAGCGGAGCTGTGAGGGAAAAATGGCGCCAGTGTGCTGAGGGAGATGGCCCCGCCCCTTTTTCGGCGGACTTTCTCCCGCTTTTTCTGGAATACTGGCAGGGGTAATTTTACATCTATATAGCCTCTAGGACTATATATGATGTAGATTTGCCAGCCAAGGTGTCATATATTGCCCTCAGGGCGCCCCCCCCCCCCAGCGCCCTGCACCCATCAGTGACCGGAGTGTGAGGTGTACATGAGGAGCAATGGCGCACAGCTGCAGTGCTGTGCGCTACCTTGGTGAAGACCGAAGTCTTCTGCCGCCGATTTTCCGGACCTCTTCGTTGCTTCTGGCTCTGTAAGGGGGACGGTGGCGCGGCTCCGGGAACGAACACCAAGGTCGGGTCCTGCGGTCGATCCCTCTGGAGCTAATGGTGTCCAGTAGCCTAAGAAGCCCAAACTACCACCTGTTAGGTAGGTTCGCTTCTTCTCCCCTTAGTCCCTCGCTGCAGTGAGTCTGTTGCCAGCAGATCTCACTGTAAAATAAAAAACCTAAATATACTTTCTTTCTAGGAGCTCAGGAGAGCACAAGATTCTAACTGAAGTCTGGAGGAGGGTCATAGTGGGAGGAGCCAGTGCACACCAGTTAGACCTAAAGCTTTCTTTATAGTTGTGCCCAGTCTCCTGCGGAGCCGCTATTCCCCATGGTCCTTACGGAGTCCCAGCATCCACTTAGGACGTCAGAGAAATAAAAATAAAACAACAAACCATACACCCAGCTTACTTTTTGATCTGCTGCTGGTGAGACAGGAGAGCAGCTACAGCTCGCTCCCCCACGCAACCCCTCTGGCTCACACATCTTCCGTGCAGCCTGCGCGCCCAGCCAGTGACTGAGCCGCAGGCTGCTACTACTTCACCCATTGGACAGCTGAGCCGCCGCTCAGCTGTCCCTTACTTCATGAAGCGCCAGCGCTGTTAGGTTGCCAGGGCAACCGACAGGGAGACGCGCGGGGTCCGGGAGGCCAGTGCTGCAGGTCAGCCAAGGTGCCAACACGGAGGAAGACGGTGTTGTTGGCGAAAGTAGTTGCTGCTGTAAATAGTGAGGGGGTGGTGAAGCGGACGGAGGACACGTGCCGCAAACGGTACTATGACATAAAGCGACGTGTCAAGTCCAAAATGGCCAAGGAGGCGAAGTCGGCTCGCAAAACCGGTGGTGGTCCGCACTTTATTGCCACATATCTGGACTATGAGGAGCCCATGCGGACTATAATCCCTCCAGAAGTAGTGTCTGCAACCCATGTCCGGGATTCCGATCGCCCCAGGAAGGATGGTGAGCATGTGTATTTGCCTTAACATTCTATGACATTACTTCTGGCTTACTGTATGTTTTAAATGTGTGTCATGTGACGTTGCATATTACTCCCATGTTCAAGTGTGCGTCATCAAATTCATTGTTTTGGGTCATGTTTTATACAAAAGTCAATGTAACGTCTTACTTGCTTGTATGTCATGTGGTTTTTGGACAGTACATTTTCCATGTGTAGTTTGGACTTGGTGTGTCATTGAATTGTCCCGCAATAATGTTTTCCTTTTGCACATTGTACATTTTGAAAGTTGGAATATGTTTTTTATTTCAGTTATCCATGTGCAATGTTTCCAAATCAGTGGTTGATATGTTAGAGGCTGGAGTAGTGCAAAGTGTCTTTGAAGGCAGTTACATGTGTAATTTCATTAGTACTCAATGTAATATTGTTTAAGTGAAGGCCACTATTTGCTGGTTCATTTTGAGTCTGTATTTGTACACTGACACAACAACTGCAGACTTAGTTACCTTACTGTTTTTTTTATTTTATTATTTTTTAGTTTTTTTTTGTTGGCCTCATATTGTGGTAATGTGTGTTTGGAGTGCCACATCACAGACCTATTTCTATATTGCATCTGTAATTTTTTTCCTT
Source organism: Pseudophryne corroboree (assembly GCF_028390025.1). Classification (NCBI taxonomy): domain Eukaryota; kingdom Metazoa; phylum Chordata; class Amphibia; order Anura; family Myobatrachidae; genus Pseudophryne; species Pseudophryne corroboree. Next base: position 257,439,329 of record NC_086446.1, read on the forward strand.
TTATTAGAAAATGAAGCTGTGTGTGTTTTGACTTGTTAGTGTATGTTTTTGGAATTGTGTCCTATGTCTGTGTCCTGTATATGATTCCCTGTGTTGCACTTTCCATAGTGCATATGGCTATTGGACGATGTTTTGGGTTTGATGTTGTGCTTTTTGTGTTTAATGTGCTTATTTTTAAATTCAAAATAAAACATCCATTTTTTAAAGATGTAATGTTTATAAGCATAATGGGTGGATGTATTAACAATAGCATGAATATTTTTTTTATTTTTTTTGGGATTTACAGTGTTGAAAAAATAAGAATTTACTTACCGATAATTCTATTTCTCGTAGTCCGTAGTGGATGCTGGGGACTCCGTCAGGACCATGGGGATTAGCGGCTCCGCAGGAGACAGGGCACAAAAGTAAAAGCTTTAGGATCAGGTGGTGTGCACTGGCTCCTCCCCCTATGACCCTCCTCCAAGCCTCAGTTAGGATACTGTGCCCGGACGAGCGTACACAATAAGGAAGGATTTTGAATCCCGGGTAAGACTCATACCAGCCACACCAATCACACTGTACAACCTGTGATCTGAACCCAGTTAACAGCTTGATAACAGCGGAGCATCTGAAAAGATGGCTCACAACAATAATAACCCGATTTTTGTAACAATAACTATGTACAAGTATTGCAGACAATCCGCACTTGGGATGGGCGCCCAGCATCCACTACGGACTACGAGAAATAGAATTATCGGTAAGTAAATTCTTATTTTCTCTGACGTCCTAAGTGGATGCTGGGGACTCCGTCAGGACCATGGGGATTATACCAAAGCTCCCAAACGGGCGGGAGAGTGCGGATGACTCTGCAGCACCGAATGAGAGAACTCCAGGTCCTCCTCAGTCAGGGTGTGCCCCTGACCAAGTATCAGCTCGGCAAAGTTGTAAAGCCGAGACCCCTCGGGCAGCCGCCCAAGATGAGCCCACCTTCCTTGTGGAATGGGCATTTACATATTTTGGCTGTGGCAGGCCTGCCACAGAATGTGCAAGCTGAATTGTACTACACATCCAACTAGCAATCGTCTGCTTAGAAGCAAGAGCACCCAGTTTGTTGGGTGCATACAGGATAACAGCAAGTCAGTTTTCCTGACTCCAGCCGTCCTGGAAACTATATTTTCAGGGCCCTGACAACATCTAGCAACTTGGAGTCCTCCAGGTCCCTAGTAGCCGCAGGTACCACAATAAGCTGGTTCGGGTGAAACACTGACACCACCTTAGGGAGAAACTGGGGATGAGTCCGCAGCTCTGCCCTGTCCGAATGGACAATCAGATATGGGCTTTTTTGAGACAAACGCCGCCAATTCTGACACTCGCCTGGCCGAGGCCAGGGCTAACAGCATGGTCACTTTCCCTGTGAGATATTTCAAATCCACAGATTTGAGCGGTTTAAACCAATGTGATTTTAGGAATCCCAGAACTACGTTGAGATCCCACAGTGCCACTGGAGGCACAAAAGGGGGTTGTATATGCAGTACTCCCTTGACAAACTTCTGGACTTCAGGAACTGAAGCCAATTCTTTCTGGAAGAAAATCGACAGGGCCGAAATTTGAACCTTAATGGACCCCAATTTGAGGCCCATAGACACTCCTGTTTGCAGGAAATGCAGGAAACGACCGAGTTGAAATTTCTTCATGGGGCCTTCCTGGCCTCACACCACGCAACATATTTTCGCCACATGTGGTGATAATGTTGTGCGGTCACCTCCTTCCTGGCTTTGACCAGGGTAGGAATGACCTCTTCCGGAATGCCTTTTTCCCTTAGGATCCGGCGTTCAACCGCCATGCCGTCAAACGCAGCCGCGGTAAGTCTTGGAACAGACATGGTACTTGCTGAAGCAAGTCCCTTCTTAGCGGCAGAGGCCATGAGTCCTCTGTGAGCATCTCTTGAAGTTCCGGGTACCAAGTCCTTCTTGGCCAATCCGGAGCCACGAGTATAGTTCTTACTCCTCTACGTCTTATAATTCTCAATACCTTGGGTATGAGAAGCAGAGGAGGGAAGACATACACCGACTGGTACACCCACGGTGTTACCAGAACGTCCACAGCTATTGCCTGAGGGTCTTTTGACCTGGCGCAATACTTGTCCAGTTTTTTGTTCAGGCGGGACGCCATCATGTCCACCTTTGGTCTTTTCCAACGGTTCACAATCATGTGGAAGACTTCCCGATGAAGTCCCCACTCTCCCGGGTGGAGGTTGTGCCTGCTGAGGAAGTCTGCTTCCCAGTTGTCCACTCCCGGAATGAACACTGCTGACAGTGCTATCACATGATTTTCCGCCCAGCGAAAAATCCTTGCAGTTTCTGCCATTGCCCTCCTGCTTCTTGTGCCGCCCTGTCTGTTTACGTGGGCGACTGCCGTGATGTTGTCCCACTGGATCAATACCGGCTGACCTTGAAGCAGAGGTCTTGCTAAGCTTAGAGCATTGTAAATTGCCCTTAGCTCCAGTATATTTATGTGGAGAAAAATCTCCAGACTTGATCACACTCCCTGGAAATTTTTTCCCTGTGTGACTGCTCCCCAGCCTCTCAGGCTGGCCTCCGTGGTCACCAGCATCCAATCCTGAATGCCTAATCTGCGGCCCTCTAGAAGATGAGCACTCTGTAACCACCACAGGAGAGACACCCTTGTCCTTGGAGATAGGGTTATCCGCTGATGCATCTGAAAATGCGATCCGGACCATTTGTCCAGCAGATCCCACTGAAAAGTTCTTGCGTGGAATCTGCCGAATGGAATCGCTTCGTAATAAGCCACCATTTTTCCCAGGACTCTTGTGCAATGATGCACTGACACTTTTCCTGGTTTTAGGAGGTTCCTGACTAGCTCGGATAACTCCCTGGCTTTCTCCTCCGGGAGAAACACCTTTTTCTGGACTGTGTCCAGAACCATCCCTAGGAACAGCAGACGTGTCGTCGGAAACGGCTGCGATTTTGGATATTTAGAATCCACCCGTGCTGTCGTAGAACTACTTGAGATAGTGCTACTCCGACTTCCAACTGTTCTCTGGACCTTGCCATTATCAGGAGATCGTCCAAGTAAGGGATAATTAAGACGCCTTTTCTTTGAAGAAGAATCATCATTTCGGCCATTACTTTGGTAAAGACCCGGGGTGCCGTGGACAATCCAAACGGCAGCGTCTGAAACTGATAGTGACAGTTCCGTACCACGAACCTGAGGTACCCTTGGTGAGAAGGGCAATTTGGGACATAGAGGTAAGCATCCTTGATGTCCAGGGACACCATATAGTCCCCTTCTTCCTGGTTCGCTATCACTGCTCTGAGTGACTCCATCTTGATTTGAACCTTTGTATGTAAGTGTTCAAAGATTTCCCATTTAGAATAGGTCTCACCGAGCCGTCTGGCTTCAGTACCACAATATAGTGTGGAATAATACCCCTTTCCTTGTTGTAGGAGGGGTACTTTGATTATCACCTGCTGGGAATACAGCTTGTGAATTGTTTCCAATACTGCCTCCCTGTCGGAGGAAGACGTTGGTAAAGCAGACATCAGGAGCCTGCGAGGGGGAGACGTCTCGAATCTCCAGTCTGTACCCCTGGGATACTACTTGTAGGATCCAGGGGTCCACTTGCGAGTGAGCCCACTACGCGCTGAAACTCTTGAGACGACCCCCCACCGCACTTGAGTCCGCTTGTACGGCCCCAGCGTCATGCTGAGGACTTGGCAGAAGCTGTGGAGGGCTTCTGTTCCTGGGAATGGGCTGCCTGCTGCAGTCTTCTTCCCTTTCCTCTATCCCTGGGCAGATATGACTGGCCTTTTGCCCGCTTGCCCTTATGGGGACGAAAGGACTGAGGCTGAAAAGACGGTGTCTTTTTCTGCTGAGATGTGATTTGGGGTAAAAAAAGGTGGATTTTCCAGCTGTTGCCGAGGCCACCAGGTCCGATGGACCGACCCCAAATAACTCCTCCCCTTTATACGGCAATACTTCCATGTGCCGTTTGGAATCTGCATCACCTGACCACTGTCGTGTCCATAAACATCTTCTGGCAGATATGGACATCGCACTTACTCTTGATGCCAGAGTGCAAATATCCCTCTGTGCATCTCGCATATATAGAAATGCATCCTTTAAATGCTCTATAGTCAATAAAATACTGTCCCTGTCAAGGGTATCAATATTTTCAGTCAGGGAATCCGACCAAGCCACCCCAGCGCTGCATATCCAGGCTGAGGCGATCGCTGGTCGCAGTATAACACCAGTATGTGTGTATATACCTTTTTAGGATATTTTCCAGCCTCTCAGCTGGCTCCTTGAGGGCGGCCCTATCTGTAGACGGTACCGCCACTTGTTTTGATAAGCGTGTGAGCGCCTTATCCACCCTAAAGGGTGTTTCCCAGCGCGCCCTAACTTCTGGCGGGAAAGGGTATACCGCCAATAATTTTCTATCGGGGGAAACCCACGCATCATCACACACTTCATTTAATTTATCTGATTCAGGAAAAACTACAGGTAGTTTTTTCACACCCCACATAATACCCTTCTTGTGGTACTTGTAGTATCAGAAATATGTAACACCTCCTTCATTGCCCTTAACATGTAACGTGTGGCCCTAAAGGAAAATACGTTTGTTTCTTCACCGTCGACACTGGAGTCAGTGTCCGTGTCTGTGTCGACCGACTGAGGTAAATGAGCGTTTTACAGCCCCTGACGGTGTTTGAGACGCCTGGACAGGTACTAATTTGTTTGCCGGCCGTCTCATGTCGTCAACCGACCTTGCAGCGTGTTGACATTATCACGTAATTCCTTAAATAAGCCATCCATTCCGGTGTCGACTCCCTAGAGAGTGACATCACCATTTCAGGCAATTGCTCCGCCTCCTCACCAACATCATCCTCATACATGTCGACACACACGTACCGACACACAGCACACACACAGGGAATGCTCTGATAGAGGACAGGACCCCACTAGCCCTTTGGGGAGACAGAGGGAGAGTTTGCCAGCACACACCAAAAACGCTATAATTATACAGGGACAACCTTTATATAAGTGTTTTTCCCTTATAGGGGTATATGCAATTGCGGTCGAATTCGCGGCAATTTTCGCCGTTTTTTAATTCGACTCAATTCGACAGGTGAATCCCGGAAGGTGGCTTCCGGAATTCACCATATTCAATGAAAAACGGATTCGCCAGAGTCGCGGGCGAAAATCGGCCGATTTGGCGGATTTTGCCGCGATTTTAAAAACCGGTAAAAATCGTGAAAAACCCGAAAAAAAAATGGCGTGGGGTCACCCCTCCAAAGCATAACCAGCCTCGGGCTCATCGAGCTGGTCCTGGTTCTAAAAATGCGGGGGAAAAATTGACAGGGGATCCCCCGTATTTTTAAAACCAGCACCGGGCTCTGCGCCTGGTGCTGGTGCCAAAAATACGGGGGACAAAAAGAGTAGGGGTCCCCCGTATTTTTAACACCAGCATCGGGCTCCACTAGCTGGACAGATAATGCCACAGCCGGGGGTCACTTTTATGCCGTGCCCTGCGGCCGTGGCATTAAATATCCAACTAATCACCCCTGGCCGGGGTACCCTGGGGGAGTGGGGACCCCTTCAATCAAGGGGTCCCCCCCCCCCAGCCACCCAAGGGCCAGGGGTGAAGCCCGAGGCTGTCCCCCCCCATCCAATGGGCTGCGGATGGGGGGGCTGATAGCCTTTTGTGATAATAAAAAGATATTGTTTTTTCCAGTAGTACTACAAGTCCCAGCAAGCCTCCCCCGCAAGCTGGTACTTGGAGAACCACAAGTACCAGCATGCGGGAGAAAAACGGGCCCGCTGGTACCTGTAGTACTACTGGGAAAAAAATACCCAAAAAAAAAAACAGGACACACACACCGTGACAGTAAAACTTTATTACACACTACCGACACACACATACTTACCTATGTTGACACGCCGACTGCCACGGTCTCCGACGATCCGAGGGTACCTGTGAAAAAATGATACTCACCTTCCAGCGTCCAGAGATAAATCCACGTCCAGAGAGATAAATCCACGTACTTGTAAAAAAAAAAGAACACGCAAATACCCGCTCCATACCGGACTAGAAAGGGGTCCAATGCTTTCACATCAGACCCCTTTCTACCGAATGCCGGGACATCACGTGACTCCTGTCACTGACGTCCCTTCAGCCAATCAGGAAGCGCTGCTTCCGTGGCGCTCACCTGATTGGCTGTGCGCTGTCTGTACTGTGACAGCACATCGCAAAGCCGCTCCATTACTTTCAATGGTGGGAACTTTGCGGGTAGCGGTGGGGTCACCCGCCGGTCAGCCGCTGACCGGCGGGTGACCTTACCGCTAGCCGCTAAGTTCCCACCATTGAAAGTAATGGAGCGGCTTTGCGATGTGCTGTCACAGTACAGACAGCGCACAGCCAATCAGGTGAGCGCAACGAAGTTGCGCTTCCTGATTGGCTTAGAGACCTTTCTGTGACAGCTGTCACTGACAGGTCTCATTCGTGGAAAGGTGTCCCATGTGTCAGCATGGGACCCCTTTCAGTCCGGCATGGAGCGGGTGTTCGCTTTGTTTTTTTGCCAAGTACGTGGATTTATCTCTGGACCATGGCTGGGGTGAGTATATTGATCTTTTCTTTTCAGGTATCCGTGGATTCTACATGGAGAAGAGGACCGATGTCGGCGTGTGAACATAGGTAAGTATGTGTGTGTCGACGTATGAAATAAAGTTTTACTGTCGACGGTGTGTGTGTCCTGTTTTTATTTGGGTATTTTTTCCCCAGTAGTACTACAGGTACCAGCGGGCCCGTTTTTCTCCCGCATGCTGGTACTTGTGGTTCTCCAAGTACCAGCTTGCGGGGGAGGCTTGCTGGGACTTGTAGTACTACTGGAAAAAACAATATCTTTTTATTATCACAAAAGGCTATCAGCCCCCCCATCCGCAGCCCATTGGATGGGGGGGGGACAGCCTCGGGCTTCACCCCTGGCCCTTGGGTGGCTGGGGGGGGGGACCCCTTGATTGAAGGGGTCCCCACTCCCCCAGGGTACCCCGGCCAGGGGTGACTAGTTGGATATTTAATGCCACGGCCGCAGGGCACGGCATAAAAGTGACCCCCGGCTGTGGCATTATCTGTCCAGCTAGTGGAGCCCGATGCTGGTGTTAAAAATACGGGGGACCCCTACTCTTTTTGTCCCCCGTATTTTTGGCACCAGCACCAGGCGCAGAGCCCGGTGCTGGTTTTAAAAATACGGGGGATCCCCTGTCAATTTTTTCCCCGCATTTTTAGAACCAGGACCAGCTCGAAGAGCCCGAGGCTGGTTATGCTTTGGAGGGGGGACCCCACGCCATTTTTTTTTATGATTTCACCGTTCCAGCATAAAAAAAAATAAAAAAAATAAAAATAATATTTTAAAAAATATATAAATAATATTTGTGCCTCCAAAAAAAAAAAAAAAAGTACCTAATCCCTTCTAATATAAATAGATCTGCTATTCCCCAAAAAAAAAACACAAAAAAAAACATGTTTAAAATTTTTTTATTTGTTTTCACCCTCCAAAGTGTGGCGGATTGAAAATGACGAATTTGCTGTCTAAAAGCACTGCTGTCGAATTTCCAAACTTGAATTGAATATGCTTTGGTCGAATTGCAGCACTTGTATCATTGCAGAAAAGTCGAATTTGCAAAAATTCGAATTTCAAAAAGTCGAATTTTGAAAGTCCGTTTTTTGGTCGGAAAGCACTGAATTGCATAGGCGATTTTTTTTTTTGGTCGAAAATGACCCGAAATTCGACAATTTCGGGAATTCGACCGCAATTGCATATACCCCTAAGCATTTTAATATATATATATACATATCGCCAAATAAGTGCCCCCCCTCTCTGTTTTAACCCTGTTTCTGTAGTGCAGTGCAGGGGAGAGCCTGGGAGCCTTCCCACCAGCATTTCTGTGAGGGAAAATGGCGCTGTGTGCTGAGGAGAATAGGCCCCGCCCCCTTTTCGGCGGGCTTCTTCTCCCGTTTTTCTGAGACCTGGCAGGGGTTAAATACATCCATATAGCCCCCAGGGGCTATATGTGATGTATTTTTAGCCAGAATAAGGTACTATCATTGCTGCCCAGGGCGCCCCCCACCAGCGCCCTGCACCCTCAGTGACCGCTGCTATGAAGTGTGCTGACAACAATGGCGCACAGCTGCAGTGCTGTGCGCTACCTTATGAAGACTGAAGAGTCTTCTGCCGCCGTTTCTGGACCTTCACTTTTCGGCATCTGCAAGGGGGGTCGGCGGCGCGGCTCCGGGACGAACCCCAGGGTGAGACCTGTGTTCCGACTCCCTCTGGAGCTAATGGTGTCCAGTAGCCTAAGAAGCCAATCCATCCTGCACGCAGGTGAGTTCACTTCTCTCCCCTAAGTCCCTCGTAGCAGTGAGCCTGTTGCCAGCAGGACTCACTGAAAATAAAAAACCTAACAAACTTTTACTCTAAGCAGCTCTTTAGGAGAGCCACCTAGATTGCACCCTTCTCGGCCGGGCACAAAAATCTAACTGAGGCTTGGAGGAGGGTCATAGGGGGAGGAGCCAGTGCACACCACCTGATCCTAAAGCTTTTACTTTTGTGCCCTGTCTCCTGCGGAGCCGCTAATCCCCATGGTCCTGACGGAGTCCCCAGCATCCACTTAGGACGTCAGAGAAAAAGCAGTACTGGTCGTCCTACAGTCACTCCCATCACATCTGATGATGATGACGCTGCGGAAGCAGGTAAAGTGTCCATTGTAGTATAGGTTAGGTTTGTAAATGAATGGCCATAACAAAATGTCACTTTCAATACTAGGTCCATCCAAAGAAGTCTTAAGCAGCAGGAGGCGCACTTCTGGAACACACCACAAAAAACATCTGCCAGCAAAGAAAGCAAGGTCTGATGTCCAGGGCCAACCACAGCAGGCTACCCCGCCACGAAGATTATCTACTGTTTGTTCGGTGCCCCCACTCCAAATTTTGGACACACCTCCAAGACGCCAACCACACTCCCCTCATCTTGATTGTGAGTAACAAACTGTGATAACAATTAAAAATGTCAGATCTTTAAAAAACCATTTACTTAAACTCATTAAGTAAATACCCATCAAAATCTGCTATACTTACCCAAGTCAGTAAAACATGAAATGGAAACCTAACAAAATGGCCTTCACAACATCCAGTAAAGATATGTATGTCCACATCAGCCATACAGTAGCACAATGTGTGGAAGATGCTGCAACAGAAACTCATGTGTAAGCTTTGCAAATAGTAAGGTTGTTAGAATCATTTACACATGTGTGTTTGTCCTAACATTGCCAACTGCATACAAAAACATTACTATGTTTTGGTTGGAGACACTATAAGGCAACACATTATGGATTACAATGTGTTTTTAGGCAGGAGTATGTCTGATGTACCATACAACTCATGTGTTTGCTTTCAGAATGAAGTAACCAGACACATTTGCCACAAACAAGCATACAGTATGTATATATTTAAGTAATGAGTGATGATGTTGCTAGGCCGGATATCTGAAAGCACCAGTTTATTACGTGTTCCATGTTTAGTGCTTTGTACCAATGTATTAAACACATGGATAAGTAACGGATAAATGTTTTTAATTTCAGCTTCTAGTCCTGGTACCAGCATCCTCCGCAACAACAGCAACACGGTGACATGGATGACACAATCATGTTAGAAATGCATCCAGTAATCAAAGGAATCAGCCCCCCAGCACCTGTGAGTACTCCACCACATCAAAGCACACCACCACCCCAACAAAGCCCAACAACACCAGTAACACAAGGCCCTGATCAAGTGTTCTGGACCATTGGGGCTAGACAGCAGGCCACTAATGAAGATTGCCTGTGTAGGCAGACCCAAATGTTTGCAAGCCTACCATCTCACCTCAGACGAATCAGCAGAAATCTGAGTAGACAAAATGAAACAAACACAAGAATTGCAAATACCATGGAAATCATGCGTGCAGACATTACACATGTCATGGGCAACTTACAGCGCATAATGGAAGAACAGCACAGAAAACAGCAAAGCTATATAAACATTTTAGAAAGCAATCAAATGATCAATTAATCCATGTCCAGAATTGTAGACAATCAAAATGCTGCAACACGTGAACTCAATGCCACCCTCACTAACCTCAATGAAACACTCAGATCCCTGCAGCAACAGCAAACAAGCAGCAGTTCTGGTACGACTACTCCAAATGTAACACCAGTGTCATCACCACCAAGGCGCTCCACCAGAGCACGCCAACACAACAGTGGTAAAGGCAAAGGCCAGGACAAGCAACCACCCAAATAAACATTAAAAAAAACACACACCCATTTCTTTAAAGAGAAGAGAAACAAAACACTTACCAAGTGTATCATTAACAGAATATATATAACACTTAGCTCCTTGACAATTCGTACAACATCATTAATTATAACTGGTACAAACAACAACAGGAATTTTGTACGCACATTTCTTCTTTATCATCTTTGTATTTTTTGTTAGCAGGAAACTGTTGTTTGAGCTGCACATAGATGTTAGCATGCAGAAAGCAGACCACTTGATTTTTTTCTTATCATTACTCTTTCTAGATTCTAATCATTCTTTGATGCAGCAGACAGACTAATTGGCAGCCAGGCAGATTGTCTTAAGCATGCAGAAAGCAGACCACTTGATTTTTTTCTAATCATTACTCTTTCTAGATTCTAATCATTCTTTGAGCCAGAAGACAGACTAATTGGCAGCCAGGCAGATTCATCCATGACCAATACAATTTACAATGTGAATTGTAACTGTTTAACATTTCTTCTCTAGATGAATTGACAATAAAAACACAATTGAGTTGGCTAAAAGTGTCCTAATATGTTGGGGATAATATTTAGATAATTCAGTCCGAAAATGACTGACATTATTGTTGTGCCATGTTTGTGTGTGTTAAAAATAAGTAATCAGATTTAAAAACATGATGCAGAAACAACAACATTTGAAATATTTGAAAGTTGAACACAAATGTGTGTAATAATGGATAGATGTTGAAAAATGTGTATTGCCTTACAAATCTACAAGTTTTGGGCTGCAAACATAAGGAAATAAATTATTTTGCATGAGAGAAGTTTGTGTCCCTTTTTATAGGCATCCTAATTCAGGTTAGAATGATTTGTAAGTGTCAACACATGTAAACACGGATGGAAAAAAATCAGGTATATTTTTTTGCCGCTTTTTTTACCGATTCGCAAAAAAATACGACCGCAATTGAGCACTCAAACTAACACCCAAATACGAATGAATAGTGAATTCCCGTATTCTATAAAATAACAGCCGCGTTTGACCGATGGTCTATTCATTCGTATTTCTGAACGTTGTCATTCAAACCATTACGAATAGTCCAAACACTGCCGAGATTGGTGCTTAGTGAATTCCCGGATTGGGACTTAGAAAAAAAAAACACAAATCGGACAAACTCGAATTTTTAGTAAATACTGGCCATGGTCTGCATTGTGCTGTCCGCCCCCTCCCGAATCTCCATCTGTATGTCTTGCATTGTGCTGTCCGTCCCCTCCACATCAGTATGTCCTGCATTGTGTGTACCCCCCATCTGTAAATCTTGCATTGTGCTGTCATGTGTGTGCTCCACAAATCCTGAATAATTGGCACTGCCAGATCCTGCACACTACTATCCCTGACATCCAGGCATACATCACCTCTAGGTATTGTACTTTTCACCCCCTGAGGTTTTGTATTGTCCTCTTGCTCCCCATGTTTTGCTTATTCTCCTCTGCTCTGCCCTTATTTCGTTGCGTACTACCTTCCCTGTGGATAATTTACCTTTGTATGCCCAGGTCCCTTTTGTGATCCTCTACTGCTCCAGGTTCTGCCACTTACAGTCTCCCCAGATGGCAACATCATTATATGATGAGTGTGCTGCTGCCTATGACCCAGAGTTGCCTAGTAAGGGGACATGGGTGGCGACACAGCAAAGCTTCAGCAGCTCCCCCACCAGGCCAGGCTCCAGCTGTGGGGAGGAAGCACTGAGTCACCTGGATCCATATGGCGATGCGCAGGGGCTTGCTGCATTTGCGGGTCTCCTGCTGGTGTCTGCACTGCCCGGAGAGCTGCAGGGACAGAGGAGACTGGTGACCGCCTTGGAGTGCGGGGTGAAGCTGTTGGGTCCCAGTGTCCCTTGACGAGCAGGAAAGAATGGAGTCCCAGATACTAGGGAGAGCGGCAATGAGGAGCACAGGGGTGGGGGGGAGGGCACATGACCCTGCACACTGAAGTGATGTTAGGTGGGCAGAGGGGCAGCATTGTACTCATAAGCACATTTGTGCTCTGTGCCACTGGTGGTTCTACAGTGTGCAGGCAGTTTACTGTCGCACAGAAAAAATAGGATTTCTCTTACGTCCTAAGTGGATGCTGGGACTCCGTAAGGAAAATGGGGAATAGCGGCTCCGCAGGAGACTGGGCACAAAAGTAAAAGCTTGAACTAGCTGGTGTGCACTGGCTCCTCCCCCTATGACCCTCCTTCAAGCCTCAGTTAGATTTTTGTGCCCGAACGAGAAGGGTGCATGCTAGGTGGCTCTCCTGAGCTGCTTAGAGTAAAAGTTTATTTTAGGTTTTTTATTTTCAGTGAGTCCTGCTGGCAACAGGCTCACTGCATCGTGGGACTAAGGGGAGAAGAAACGAACTCACCTGCGTGCAGAGTGGATTGGGTTTCTTAGGCTACTGGACATTAGCTCCAGAGGGACGATCACAGGTTCAGCCTGGATGGGTCCCGGAGCCGCGCCGCCGGCCCCCTTACAGAGCCAGAAGAACGAAGAGGTCCGGTGAAATCGGCGGCAGTAGACGTTCCTGTCTTCAACTAAGGTAGCGCACAGCACTGCAGCTGTGCGCCATTGCTCTCAGCACACTTCACACTCCGGTCACTGAGGGTGCAGGGCGCTGGGGGGGAGCGCCCTGAGACGCAATAAAAACAGAAATACCTTAGGATGGCAAAAGAAATACATCACATATAGCTCCTGGGCTATATGGATGTATTTAACCCCTGCCAGTTTTCCAGAAAAAAGCCGGAGATAAGGCCGTCGTGAAGGGGCGGAGCCTATCTCCTCAGCACACAAGCGCCATTTTCCCTCACAGTTCCGCTGGAAGGACGGCTCCCTGACTCTCCCCTGCAGTCCCTACAGAATCAGGGTAAAAACGAGAGAGGGGGGGCACTATTGGCAGCTAAATTATAAACAGCAGCTATAAAAGGGAGTAACACTTATATAAGGTTATCCCTATATATATATATATATATATATATATAGCGCTCTGGTGTGTGCTGGCAAACTCTCCCTCTGTCTCCCCAAAGGACTAGTGGGGTCCTGTCCTCTATCAGAGCATTCCCTGTGTGTGTGCTGGGTGTCGGTACGATTGTGTCGACATGTATGAGGAGGAAAATGATGTGGAAGCAGAGCAATTGCCTGTATTAGTGATGTCACCCCCTAGGGAGTCGACACCTGACTGGATGGTTGTATTAAAAGAACTACATGACAATGTCAGCACTTTACAAAAAACTGTTGACGACATGAGACAGCCGACAAATCAATTAGTGCCTGTCCAGGCGTCTCAGACACCGTCAGGGGCGATAAAACGCCCGTTACCTCAGTGGGTCGACACAGACCCAGACACGGATACTGAGTCCAGTGTCGACGGTGAAGAAACAAACGTATTTTCCTTTAGGGCCACACGTTACATGATCACGGCAATGAAGGAGGCATTGAACATTTCTGACACTACAAGTACCACAAAGAAGGGTATTATGTGGGGAGTGAAAAAAACTACCAGTAGCTTTTCCTGAGTCAGATGAATTAAATGAGGTGTGTGATAAAGCGTGGGTTTCCCCCGATAAAAAAGTGATAATTTCTAATAAATTATTGGCACTATACCCTTTCCCGCCAGAGGTTAGGGCGCGTTGGGAAACACCCCCTAGAGTAGATAAAGCGCTCACACGTTTATCTAAACAAGTAGCGTTACCGTCTCCTGATACGGCCGCCCTCAAAGAACCAGCGGATAGAAGGCTGGAAAATATCCTGAAGGGTATATACACACATACTGGTGTTATACTGCGACCAGCAATCGCATCAGCCTGGATGTGCAGTGCTGGAGTGGCGTGGTCGGATTCCCTGACTGAAAATATTGATACCCTGGATAGGGACAGTATATTACTAACTATAGAGCATTTGAAGGATGCATTACTATATATGCGTGATGCACAGAGGGATATTTGCACCCTGGCATCAAGAGTGAGTGCTATGTCCATTTCTGCCAGAAGAGCGTTATGGACGCGACAGTGGTCAGGGGATGCGGATTCCAAACGACATATGGAAGTATTGCCGTTTAAAGGGGAGGAGTTATTTGGGGCCGGTCTATCGGACCTGGTGGCCACGGCAACGGACGGAAAATCCACCTTTTTACCCCAGGTCACCTCTCAGCAGAAAAAGACACCGTCTTTTCAAACTCAGTCCTTTCGTTCACATAAGTACAGGCGGGCAAAAGGCCACTCATTTCTGCCCCGGGGCAGAGGAAGAGGAAAAAGACTGCACCAGGCAGCCTCTTCCCAGGAGCAGAAGCCCTCCTCTGCTTCTGCCAAGTCTTCAGCATGACGCTGGGGCTTTACAAGCGGACTCGGACATGGTGGGGGCCCGTCTCAAAAATTTAAACGCGCAGTGGGCTCACTCGCAAGTGGACCCCTGGATTCTGCAGGTAGTATCACAGGGGTACAAACTGGAATTCGAGACGTCTCCCCCTCGCCGGTTCCTGAAGTCTGCTCTACCAAAGTCTCCCTCCGACAGGGAGGCAGTTTTGGAAGCCATTCACAAGCTGTATTCCCAGCAGGTGATGATCAAGGTACCTCTCCTACAACAGGGAAAGGGGTATTATTCCACGCTGTTTGTGGTACCGAAGCCGGACGGCTCGGTGAGACCAATTTTAAATCTAAAATCCTTGAACACTTACATAAAGAGGTTCAAATTCAAGATGGAGTCACTCAGAGCAGTGATAGCAAACCTGGAAGAAGGGGACTATATGGTGTCTCTGGACATCAAAGATGCTTATCTCCACGTCCCAATCTACCCTTCTCACCAAGGGTACCTCAGGTTTGTAGTACAAAACTGTCATTATCAGTTTCAGACGCTGCCGTTTGGATTGTCCACGGCACCTCGGGTCTTTACCAAGGTAATTGCCGAAATGATGATTCTTCTTCGAAGAAAAGGCGTTTTAATTATCCCTTACTTGGACGATCTCCTGATAAGGGCAAGGTCCAGGGAACAGTTAGAAGTCGGAGTAGCACTATCTCAGTTAGTGTTACGTCAGCACGGGTGGATTCTAAATATTCCAAAATCGCAGCTGATTCCAACGACACGTCTCCTGTTCCTAGGAATGATTCTGGACACAGTCCAGAAAAAGGTGTTTCTCCCAGAGGAGAAGGCCAGGGAGTTATCCGAGCTAGTCAGGAATCTCCTAAAACCAGGCCAGGTGTCAGTGCATCAGTGCACGAGGGTCCTGGGAAAAATGGTGGCTTCTTACGAAGCGATTCCATTCGGAAGATTCCATGCAAGAACGTTTCAGTGGGATCTTCTGGACAAATGGTCCGGATCGCATCTTCAGATGCATCAGCGGATAACCCTGTCGCCAAGGACAAGGGTGTCTCTTCTGTGGTGGCTGCAGAGTGCTCATCTACTAGAGGGCCGCAGATTCGGCATTCAGGATTGGATCCTGGTGACCACAGATGCCAGCCTGAGAGGCTGGGGAGCAGTCACACAGGGACAAAATTTCCAGGGCTTGTGGTCAAGCATGGAAACATCTCTTCATATAAACATTCTGGAACTAAGGGCCATTTACAATGCCCTAAGTCAAGCAAAACCCCTGCTTCAGGGTCAGGCGGTATTGATCCAATCGGACAACATCACGTCAGTCGCCCACGTAAACAGACAGGGTGGCACGAGAAGCAGGAGGGCGATGGCAGAAGCTGCAAGGATTCTTCGCTGGGCGGAGAATCATGTGATAGCACTGTCGGCAGTGTTCATTCCGGGAGTGGACAACTGGGAAGCGGACTTCCTCAGCAGACACGACCTTCACCCGGGGGAGTGGGGACTTCATCCAGAAGTCTTCCAAGAGATGGTAAACCGTTGGGAAAAACCAAAGGTGGACATGATGGCGTCCCGTCTCAACAAAAAACTAGACAGATATTGCGCCAGGTCAAGGGACCCTCAGGCAATAGCGGTGGACGCTCTGGTAACACCATGGGTGTACCAGTCAGTGTATGTGTTCCCTCCTCTGCCTCTCATACCAAAAGTACTGAGAATCATAAAAAGGAGAGGAGTAAGAACTATACTCGTGGTTCCGGATTGGCCAAGAAGGACTTGGTACCCGGAACTTCAAGAGATGCTCACGGAGGACCCGTGGCCTCTACCTCTAAGAAAGGACCTGCTCCAGCAGGGACCTTGTCTGTTCCAAGACTTACCGCGGCTGCGTTTGAACGCCGGATCCTGAAGGAAAAAGGCATTCCAGAAGAAGTCATCCCTACCCTGATAAAGGCCAGGAAGGATGTAACCGCGAAACATTATCACCGCATTTGGCGAAAATATGTTGCGTGGTGTGAGGCCAAAGAGGCCCCTACAGAGGAATTTCAACTGGGTCGCTTCCTACATTTCCTGCAAACAGGACTGTCTATGGGCCTAAAATTAGGGTCCATTAAGGTTCAAATTTCGGCCCTGTCGATTTTCTTCCAAAAAGAACTGGCTTCAGTGCCTGAAGTCCAGACGTTTGTCAAAGGGGTACTGCATATACAGCCTCCTTTTGTGCCCCCGGTGGCACCTTGGGATCTCAATGTGGTTTTGGGGTTCCTAAAATCACATTGGTTTGAACCACTCACCACTGTGGAATTAAAATATCTCACATGGAAGGTGGTAATGCTGTTAGCCCTGGCTTCAGCCAGGCGTGTCTCAGAATTGGCGGCTTTATCTTATAAAAGCCCTTACCTGATTTTTCACACGGATAGGGCAGAATTGAGGACTCGTCCTCAATTTCTCCCAAAGGTGGTTTCAGCGTTTCACGTGAACCAGCCTATTGTGGTGCCTGCGGCTACTAGGGACTTGGAGGACTCCAAGTTACTGGACGTAGTCAGGGCCCTGAAAATATATATTTCCAGGACGGCTGGAGTCAGGATATCTGACTCGCTGTTTATCCTGTATGCACCCAACAAGCTGGGTGCTCCTGCTTCTAAGCAGACGATTGCTCGTTGGATTTGTAGTACAATTTAGCTTGCACATTCTGTGGCAGGCCTGCCACAGCCAAAATCTGTAAAAGCCCATTCCACAAGGAAGGTGGGCTCATCTTGGGCGGCTGCCCGAGGGGTCTCGGCTTTACAACTTTGCCGAGCAGCTACTTGGTCAGGGGCAAACACGTTTGCTAAATTCTACAAATTTGATACCCTGGCTGAGGAGGACCTGGAGTTCTCTCATTCGGTGCTGCAGAGTCATCCGCACTCTCCCGCCCGTTTGGGAGCTTTGGTATAATCCCCATGGTCCTTACGGAGTCCCAGCATCCACTTAGGACGTAAGAGAAAATAAGAATTTACTTACCGATAATTCTATTTCTCATAGTCCGTAGTGGATGCTGGGCGCCCATCCCAAGTGCGGATTGTCTGCAATACTTGTATATAGTTATTGTTACAAAATTCGGGTTATTATTGTTGTGAGCCATCTTTTCAGAGGCTCCTTCGTTTATCATACTGTTAACTGGGTTCAGATCACAGGTTGTACGGTGTGATTGGTGTGGCTGGTATGAGTCTTACCCGGGATTCAATATCCTTCCTTATTATGTACGCTCGTCCGGGCACAGTATCCTAACTGAGGCTTGGAGGAGGGTCATAGGGGGAGGAGCCAGTGCACACCAGCTAGTTCAAGCTTTTACTTTTGTGCCCAGTCTCCTGCGGAGCCGCTATTCCCCATGGTCCTTACGGAGTCCCAGCATCCACTACGGACTATGAGAAATAGAATTATCGGTAAGTAAATTCTTATTTTTAATACCTACCGGTAAATCCTTTTCTCCTAGTCCATAGAGGATGCTGTGGACTCCAAAAGGACCATGGAGTATAGACGGGATCCGCAGGAGACATGGGCACACTATAAGACTTTGAATGGGTGTGAACTGGCTCCTCCCTCTATGCCCCTCCTCCAGACCTCAGTTATAGGAACTGTGCCCAGGGAGACGGACATTTCGAAGAAAAGGATTTTTGTTAACAAAGGATGAGATACATACCAGCTCATACCACAACACACCGTACAACATGGCTTTTAAGCAATACCAGTTAACAGCATGAACCAAAAACAGCAACAAGCTGAACATAACCGATACACAACCTCTGTGTAACAGAAGCAATAACTATCAACACTACTGCAAAAACAGTCCGCACTGGGACGGGCGCCCAGCATCCTCTACGGACTAGGAGAAAAGGATTTACCGGTAGGTATTAAAATCCTATTTTCTCTTACGTCCTAGAGGATGCTGGGGACTCCAAAAGGACCATGGGGTTTATACCAAAGCTCCAGACCGGGCGGGAGAGTGCGGACGACTCTGCAGCACCGATTGAGCAAACATGAGGTCCTCATCAGCCAGGGTATCAAACTTGTAGAACTTAGCGAAAGTGTTTGAACCCGACCACGTAGCTGCTCGGCAAAGTTGAAGCGCCGAGACTCCTCGGGCAGCCGCACAAGATGAGCCCACCTTCCTGGTAGAATGAGCTTTCACTGACTTCGGCAACGGCAATCCAGCCGTAGAATGAGCATGCCGAATCGTATTACAGATCCAGCGGGCAATAGTCTGCTTGGAAGCAGGAGCCCCAATCTTGTTGGGAGCATATAGGACAAACAGAGCCCCTGATTTCCTCATTTGAGCCGTTCCGGCGACATAAATGTTCAAAGTTCTGACTACATCGAGAGATTTTGAATCAGCCAAGGCTTCCGTAGCCACAGGCACCACAATAGGTTGGTTTATGTGAAACGAAGAAACCACCTTCGGCAGAAATTGTTGATGAGTTCTCAATTCCGCTCTATCCACATGGAAAATCAAATAGGGGCTCTTGTGAGACAAAGCCGCCAATTCCGACACCCGTCTTGCGGACGCCAAGGCTAAAAGCATGACCACTTTCCAAGTGAGAAATTGCAACTCAACCTTTCGCAAAGGTTCAAACCAGTGTGACATAAGAAATTGCAACACCACGTCAAGGTCCCATGGTGCCACGGGTGGCACAAACAGAGGATGGATGTGCAGTACTCCCGCAGTACTCCCTTCACGAAAGTCTGAACCTCTGGAAGGGCGGCCAATTCTTTTTTAAAGAAAATGGATAAAGCCGAAATCTGCACTTTAATGGAACCTAATGTTAGGCCTGCATCCACACCTGCCTGAAAAAAGTAAGATTTTAAACCTACCAGTAAATCTTTTTCTCCTAGTCCGTAGAGGATGCTGGAGACTCCGTAAGGACCATGGGGTATAGACGGGCTCCGCAGGAGACATGGGCACTCTAAAGACTTTAGATGGGTGTGCACTGGCTCCTCCCTCTATGCCCCTCCTCCAGACCTCAGTTAAAGAACTGTGCCCAGAGGAGACGGACAGTACGAGGAAAGGATTTTTGTTAATCTAAGGGCAAGATACATACCAGCCCACACCATACAACTTGGAACATACGAACCAGTTAACAGTATGCCTCTAGGACGTAAGAGAAAATAAGATTTTAAACCTACCGGTAAATCTTTTTCTCCTAGTCCGTAGAGGATGCTGGGCGCCAGTCCCAGTGCGGACTAAATTCTGCAAGACTTGTATATAGTTATTGCTTACATAAGGGTTATGTTACAGTTTTGATCAGTCTCTGGCTGATGCTGTTTTGTTTCATACTGTTAACTGGTTCGTATATTCCAAGTTGGATGGTGTGGGCTGGTATGTTTCTCTTAC
This sequence comes from Pseudophryne corroboree, assembly GCF_028390025.1. Classification (NCBI taxonomy): domain Eukaryota; kingdom Metazoa; phylum Chordata; class Amphibia; order Anura; family Myobatrachidae; genus Pseudophryne; species Pseudophryne corroboree. The sequence continues at coordinate 257,459,340 of NC_086446.1, forward strand.
GTCCTAGAGGATGCTGGGGACTCCGTAAGGACCATGGGGATTATACCAAAGCTCCAGATTGGGCGGAAGAGTGCGGATGACTCTGCAGCACCGATTGAGCAAACATGAGGTCCTCCTCAGCCAATGTATCAAACTTGTAGAATTTAGCAAAAGTGTTTGAACCCGACCAAGTAGCAAAGTTGCAATGCCGAGACACCTCGGGCAGCCGCCCAAGAAGAGTCCACCTTCCTAGTGGAATGGGCCTTTACCGAATTTGGTACCGGCAATCCAGCCGTAGAATGAGCCTGCTGAATCGTGTTACAGATCCAGCGGGCAATAGTCTGCTTAGAAGCAGGGGCGCCAACCTTGTTGGCTGCATACAGGACAAACAGTGCCTCTGTTTTCCTAACCCGAGCCGTCCTGGCTACATAAACCTTTAAGGCCCTGACTACATCAAGAGACCTGGAATCCTCCAAGTCCCCCGTAGCCACAGGCACCACAATAGGCTGGTTCATATGAAACGATGAAATCACCTTAGGCAGAAATTGAGGACGAGTCCTCAACCCCGCTCTAACCACATGGAAAATCCGATAGGGGCTTTTGTGAGACAAAGCCACCAATTCAGACACCCGCCTCGCAGATGCCAAGGCTAACAACATGACCACTTTCCAAGTGAGAAATTTCTACTCGACTGTTTGAAGAGGTTCAAACCAGTTTGACTTAAGGAACTGTAACACCACGTTAAGGTCCCATGGTGCCCCTGGGGGCACAAAAGGAGGCTGGATGTGCAGCACTCCCTTTACAAAAGTGTGGACTTCTGGGAGAGAAGCCAATTCCTTCTGAAAGAATATTGACAGGGCCGAAATCTGTACCTTAATAGAGCCTAACTTTAGGCCCATATCCACTCCTGTCTGCAGAAAGGGGAGAAAACGGCCCAGGTGAAAATCTTCCGTAGGAGCATTCTTGGCTTCACACCAATATACATACTGTATTTCCTCCAGATGCGGTGATAATGTTTCGCTGTCACCTCCTTCCTAGCTTTTATCAGAATAGGGATGACCTCCCCCGGAATCCGGAATACCTTTCCTAGCTAGGATTTGGTGTTCAACCGCCATGCCGTCAAACTTAACCGCGGTAAGTCTTGGAACACGCAGGGCCCCTGCTGCAACAGGTCCTCCCTGGAAGGATGAGGCCACGGATCTTCTGTGAGCATTTCCTGAAAATCTGAATACCAGGCCCTCCGAGGCCAATCCGGAACAATGAGTATTGTCTGGATTCTTTTTCGTCTTATGATTCTCAGTATTTTTGAGATGAGTGGAAGAGGAGGGAAGACATAGACCGACGGAAACATCCATGGTGTCACCAGGGCGTCTACCGCTACCGCCTGAGGGTCCCTTGACCTGGAACAATACTTCCGAAGTTTCTTGTTGAGGCGTGACACCATCATGCCTATTTGAGGAAGCCCCCAATGACTTGTTATCTCTGCAAAAACTTCTTGATGAAGACCCCACTCTCCTGGATGGAGGTCGTGTCTGCTGAGGAAGTCTGCTTCCCAGTTGTCCACTCCCGGAATGAAGACTGCTGACAGCGCGCTTACGTGATTTTCCGCCCAGCAAAGAATCCTGGTGGCTTCCGCCATTGCCACTCTGCTCCTTGTCCCGCCTTGGCGGTTTACATGAGCCACTGCTGTGACGTTGTCTGATTGAATCAGAACAGGTAGATCGCGAAGAAGAGTCTCTGCTTGTCATAGGCCGTTGTATATGGCCCTTAATTCCAGCACGTTGATGTGTAGACAAGCCTCCTGGCTCGACCACAGTCCCTGAAAATTTCTTCCTTGTGTGACTGCTCCCCATCCTCGGAGGCTCGCGTCCGTGGTCACCAGAAACCAGTCTTGAATGACAAACCTGCGACCCTCTAGAACAGAGGTTCTCAAACTCGGTCCTCGGGGGCCCACACAGTGCATGTTTTGCAGGTCTCCTCACAGAATCGCAAGTAAAATAATTAGCTCCACCTGTGGACCTTTTAAAATGTGTCAGTGAGTAATTAATACACCTGTGCACCTGCTGGGTTACCTGCAAAACATGCACTGTGTGGGCTCCCGAGTACAGAGTTTGAGAACCTCTGCTCTAGAAGGTGAGGACTCTGCAGCCATCACAGGAGAGACACCCTGGCCCTGGGGGACAGGCTTATTTTCTGATGTATTTGTAGATGGGACCCCGACCATTTGTCCAGAAGGTCCCACTGAAATGTCCTCGCATGGAACCTGCCGAAGGGTAGGGCCTCGTAGGCCGCCATAATTTTTCCCAGAACTCGAGTGCATTGATGAACTGACACTTTTTTTGGCTTTAACAGGTCTCTGACCATGCTCTGGAGTTCCTGGGCTTTTTTCGTTGGGAGTAAAACCCTCTTCTTTTCCGTGTCCAGAATCATGCCTAAAAATGATAGCCGAGTCGTTGGAATCAACTGCGATTTTGGCAGATTTAGGATCCAGCCGTGTTGCCGCAGCACTCTCAGGGAGAGTGACACGCTTTTCAGCAACTGATCTCTCAATCTCGCTTTTATCAGGAGATCGTCCAAGTATGGGATAATTGTGACTCCTTGCCTGCGTAGGAGCACCATCATTTCCGCCATTACCTTGGTGAAAATCCTCGGGGCAGTGGACAGCCCAAACGGCAACGTCTGAAACTGGTAATGACAGTCCTGTACAGCGAATCTCAGGTACGCCTGATGAGGATAAATGTGGACATGAAGGTATGCATCCTTTATGTCTAGTGACACCTTCCAGGCTGGAGATCACTGCCCGGAGAGATTCCATCTTGAATTTGAACTTTTTTAGATACAGGTTTAGGGATTTTAGATTCAGAATGGGTCTAACCGAACCATGCGGTTTCGGGACCACAAATAGAGTTGAATAGTACCCCTTCCCCTGTTGCACTAGGGGAACCTTGATAATCACTTGCTGTTGACACAGCTTTTGTGTCGCAGCTAAAACTATTTCCCTCTCTGGGGGAGAGGCTGGCAAAGCCGACTTGAAAAATCGTCGAGGAGTCACTTCTTCAAATTCCAGTTTGTAGCCTTGGGATACAATTTCTATCGCCCAAGGATCCAAATCTGATAGAACCCAGATCTGGCTGAAGAGTCGAAGACGTGCCCCCACCGGCGCGGAATCCCGCAGTGGAGCCCCAGCGTCATGCGGTGGATTTTGTATAAGCCGGGGAGGACTTCTGTTCCTGGGAACTAGCCGTAGCAGGCATTCTTTTCTCTCTACCCTTACCTCTGGCGAGGAAGGAAGAGCCCCTTCTGGACATGCGACCGAAAGGACTGCATCTGAAATTGAGGTGTTTTCTTTTGCTGTGGGGGAACATAAGGCAAAAAAGATTTACCCGCGGTAGCTGTGGAAACCAGGTCCGTGAGGCCCTCCACAAATAAAACCTCACCCTTGTAAGGCAAAGTTTCCATATGTCTCTTTGAATCGGCATCACCCGTCCATTGGCGGGTCCACAGGGCTCGCCTAGCAGAAATTGCCATGGCATTGGCTCTTGAACCCAACAGCCCAACATCTCTCGCAGCGTCTCTCATATATAACGCTGCGTCTTTTATATGACCCAAGGTCAATAAAATGCTATCCTTATCTAGGGTGTCAATGTCAGATGACAAGTTATCTGCCCATGCTGCTATTGCGCTACATACCCATGCCGATGCTACTGCCGGTCTGAGCAAGGCCCCCGTATGTGTATAAATTGATTTTAAGGTAGTCTCCTGTCTGCGATCAGCAGGATCCTTGAGGGCTGCCGTGTCTGGAGACGGTAGCGCCACCTTTTTGGACAAGCGCGCCAAAGCCTTGTCCACCCTGGGCGAGGATTCCCACCGTAACCTGTCCTGTGCGGGGAAAGGATACGCCATAAGAATTCTTTTGGGAATCTGCAGTTTCTTGTCTGGAGTTTCCCAAGCTTTTTCAAATAAAGCGTTCAGCTCATGAGATGGGGGAAAGGTTACCTCAGGTTTCTTCTCCCTAAACATGCATACCCTCGTGTCAGGCGCCGAGGGGTCCTCTGTGATATGCAAAACATCTTTTATTGCAATAATCATATAATGAATACTTTTGGCCACCCTTGGGTGTAACCTCGCATCATCGTAGTCGACAGTGGAGTCAGAATCCGTGTCGGTATCAGTGTCTGCTACCTGGGAGAGGCGACGTTTATGAGACCCTGAAGGGCCTTGTGACACAGTCAAAGCCATGGATTGACTCCCCACTTTTTCTCTGGACTCTGCTTTGTCCAATCTTTTATGTAATAAAGACACATTTGCATTTAAAACATTCCACATATCCATCCAATCAGGTGTCGACTGTGCCGACGGAGACGGACAGTACGAGGAAAGGCACAATCATCTGCTCTACCTCCTCCTTAGACGAGCCTTCCGCTTCAGACATGCCGACACACACGTACCGACAACCCCACACACACTGGGATAGATATATATATATATATATATATATGGAGACAGTCCCCCAATAAGGCCCTTTGGAGAGACAGAGAGAGAGTATGCCAGCACACACCCAGCGCCACTGGTCACTGGGGAAAAATCCCAGTCTGTACAGCGCTTTTATATATCAATAATACACTCACTGCGCCAAATAAATGTGCCCCCCCCCCTCCTTTTTGCCCTCTGTACTTGTGTACAGCAGGGGAGAGTCCGGGAAGCAGCTTCTCTGCAGCGTGCTGTGGAGAAAATGGCGCTGGTTTGTGCTGGAGGATCAAGCTCCGCCCCCTCAACGGCGGGCTTCGGTCCCGCTCAAATTCTTTAAACTGGCGGGGGTTTATTTAATATACTGCCTCCGCAGTATATATATGTCATCCAGTGTCCCTTGAGATTTATTATTGCTGCCCAGGGCGCCCCCCCTGCGCGCTGTACCCATACAGTGCCGTCAGTGCGTGTGAATGTGGGAGCAATGGCACGCAGCGTTACCGCTGCGCGGTACCTCAGTGAAGATCTGAAGTCTTCTGCCGCCTTTGAAGTCTTCTTTCTTCTTATACTCACCCGGCTTCTATCTTCCGGCTCTGTGAGGACGGCGGCGCGGCTCAGGGACGAACAGCGAGGATGAGACCTGCGTTCCAACCCTCTGGAGCAAATGGTGTCCAGTAGCCTAAGAAGCAGAGCCTATCATTTAAGTAGGTCTGCTTCTCTCCCCTCAGTCCCACGATGCAGGGAGCCTGTTGCCAGCAGTGCTCCCTGAAAATAAAAAACCTAACAAAAGTATTTTTCAGAGAAACTCAGTAGAGCTCCCCTGCAGTGCATCCAGTCTCCTCTGGGCACAGGATCTAACTGAGGTCTGGAGGAGGGGCATAGAGGGAGGAGCCAGTGCACACCCATCTAAAGTCTTTAGAGTGCCCATGTCTCCTGCGGAGCCCGTCTATACCCCATGGTCCTTACGGATTCCCCAGCATCCTCTAGGACGTAAGAGAAAATGGAGGAAACGACCCAGCTGAAACTCTTCCGTAGGAGCCTTCTTGGATTCACACCAAGACACATACTTTCTCCAAATACGGTGATCATGCTTTGCCGTGACCTCCTTTCTAGCCTTAAGCAGAAGTGGGGATGACTTCCCCGGGAATACCCTTTCGAGCTAGGATTTGGCGTTCAACCTCCACGCCGTCAAACGCAACTGCGGTAAGTCCTGGAAGACGCACGGCCCCTGCAGTAACAGATCCTCTCTGAGAGGAAGAGGCCAGGGATCTTCTATGAGCAATTCCTGAAGATCCGGATACCAGGCCCTCCGTGGCCAATCTAGAACAATGAGAATCGCCTGAACCCTTGTTCTTCTTATGATCCTTATCACTTTTGGAATGAGTGGAAGTGGAGGGAACACATATACCGACTGAAACACCCACGGAGTTACCAGGGCGTCCACTGCACTGCCTTGAGGGTCCCTTGACCTGGAACAATATCTCTGAAGCTTCTTGTTGAGGCGAGACGCCATCATGTCTATTTGAGGAATTCCCCAACGACTTGTCACTTCTGCAAAAACCTCTTGATGAAGACCCCACTCTCCTGGATGGAGATCGTGTCTACTGAGGAAATCTGCTTCCCAGTTGTCCACGCCCGGAAGGAAGACCGCTGACAGAGCGCTTACATGTTTTTCCGCCCAGCAGAGAACTTTTGTGGCTTCCACCATCACCGCTCTGCTCTTTGTTCCGCCCTGGCGGTTTATGTACGCCACTGCTGTTACGTTGTCCGACTGAATCAGGACAGGTAGACCTCGAAGAAAGTATTCCGCTTGTAGAAGGCCGTTGTAGATGGCTCTTAATTCCAGAACGTTTATGTGTAAACAAGCTTCCTGGCTTGACCATTTTCCCTGGAAATTTTTTCCCTGTGTGACTGCTCCCCAGCCTCGGAGACTTGCATCTGTGGTCACCAGGACCCAATCCTGGATCCCGAACCTTCGTCCCTCCAGGAGGTGAGAACTTTGAAGCCACCACAGGAGAGATATTCTGGTCCTGGAAGATAGGCTTATTTTCCAGTGCATGTGCAGGTGAGACCCGGACCACTTGTCCAACAGGTCCCACTGAAACACCCGGGCATGAAACCTGCCAAATGGAATGGCTTCGTAGGCTGCAACCATCTTCCCCAACACCCAAGTGCATTGATGAATCGACACTCTTGCCAGTTTGAGTATCTCCTTGACCATGTTTCGGATTTCCAGAGCTTTTTCCCCTGGGAGAAACACTCTCTGTAGTTCCGTGTCAAGGATCATGCCCAAGAAAGACAACCGAGTCGTCAGCGTCAACTGTGACTTTTGCAAATTTAGAATCCAACCATGCTGTTGCAGAACTGTCAGGGAGAGAGCCACGTTTATTAGCAACTGCTCCTTTGATCTCGCCTTTATCAGGAGATCGTCCAAGTACGGGATAATTGTGACACCTTGCTTGCGTAGGAGTACCATCATTTCCGCCATTACTTTGGTGAAGACCCTCGGGACCATGGAAAGACCAAACGGCAACGTCTGAAATTGGTAATGACAATCCTGAACAGCAAACCTCAGTAAAGCTTGATGTGGAGTATATATTGGGACATGTAAGTAGGCATCTTTGATGTCGACTGACGCCATAAAATCCCCCCCTTCCAGACTGGAGATCACTGCTCGAAGAGATTCCATCTTGAACTTGAAACTTTTCAAATATAGATTGAGGGATTTTAGGTTCAGGATCGGTCTGACCGAGCCATCCGGCTTTGGTACGACAAATAGGCTCGAATAAAACCCTTCTCCCCATTGAGACGGGGGTACCGTGACAATGACACGCTGGTGACACAGATTTTGTATCGCAGTGCGCACTACTTCCCTTTCTGGGAGAGAAACTGGCAAGGCTGATTTGAAAAATCGGTGGGGGGGCATGTCTTGAAACTCCAGTTTGTACCCTTGGGACACTATTTCTAACACCCAAGGGTCCAGGTCCGAGTGAAACCAGACCTGACTGAAGAGTCGGAGATGCGCCCCCACCAGTACGGACTCCCGTAAAGGAGCCCCAGCGTCATGCGGTGGACTTGGCAGAAGCCGGGGAAGACTTCTGCTCCTGGGAACCTGGCACAGCAGATGACCTTTTTCCCCTTCCTCTACCTTTAGAGGCAAGGAAGGAGGACCCTCGTCCTTTTTTGTATTTATTAGGCCGAAAGGACTGCATCTGATAATGCAGCGTCTTTTTCTGTTGTGTAGGAACATAAGGAAGAAATGATGACTTACCCGCTGTAGCTGTAGACACCAGATCGGTGAGGCCGTCACCAAACAAGACACCACCTTTATATGGGAGAGCTTCCATAGCTTTCTTAGAGTCGGCATCAGCATTCCATTGATGAATCCACAGCGCTCTCCTGGCCGAGACTGCCATGGCATTGGCCCTTGATCCCAAGAGGCCAATATCCCTCGCCACATCCTTTAGGTAAGCTGCAGCGTCCCTGATATAACCGAGAGTCAAAAGAATGCTATCCCTATCCAGGGTATCCATGTCAGATGCCAAATTATCTGCCCACTTACCAATAGCACTACTCATCCATGCCGACGCCACGGCAGGTCTGAGCAGCGCACCCGTAGTGACATAAATGGATTTCAAGGTAGTTTCCTGCTTACGATCCGCAGGGTCCTTTATGGCAGCCGTGTCAGGAGACGGAAGCACAACCTTCTTGGACAGTCGTGATAGAGCCTTGTCCACATTGGGAGATGACTCCCATTTTTCCCTGTCGTCAGAGGGGAAAGACATGCCATTAGAATTCTCTTGGGAATCTGCCACCTTTTATCAGGAGATTCCCAAGCTTTTTCACATAGAGTATTCAGCTCATGAGAGGGGGGAAACGTCACCTCAGGCTTTTTTCCCTTATACAAACAAACCCTTGTATCAGGAACAGTAGGTACTTCTGAAATATGTAGAACGTCTTTAATTGCCACAATCATATACTGAATACTCTTAACCAGTTTCGGATTTAAACTGGCCTCACTATAGTCGACACTGGAATCAGAGTCCGTGTCGGTATCAGTATCTGCCATCTGGGTAAATGAACGCTTTTGTGACCCAGAGGGGGTCTGGACCTGAGACAAGGCGTCCTCCATGGATTTTCTCCACGTTTGTGTCTGAGAATCAGATTTATCCAGCCTTTTAGTCAATAACGCCACATTTGCATTCAATGTACTCAAAATATCCACCCAATCAGCAGTCGGCGATGCCGACAGTCACTCCCAGCGCCTTATCCGCCCCCACAGCAACCTCCTCCGGGGAGGAGCACTCAGCCTCAGACATGTCGACACACACGTACTGACACGCAGCAACACACTGGCTATAGGGGACAGACCCACGGAAAGCCTGTTAGAGACACACAGAGGGAGTTTACCAGCTCACACCCCAGCGCCTATCCCGGTACTGAGAGCAAATACAGACTGCCTCAGACCTGTTTGCGCTGTTATTATCAATGTAATCGCACCAAATTACTGTGCCCCCCCCCCCCCCCCCCCGTTTTGCTCCCTGTTACTTGTGCAGGAGAGTGGAGGTCTGGGCCAGCGTCTCTGCATCCTGTGAAGAGAAAATGACGCTGGTAAGCTGTGGGATAAGCCACGCCCCCTCACCGGGGCGCTGTAGTCCCACTCAAATTTAAAATATTTATACTGGCGGGCGCTATGTCTAGTGCCTAGGTACTTCCAACATATATACTTTTGCCAGTTGTGATGTAACAACTTCAGTAATCATGCTGCCCAGGGCACCCCCCCTGCGCCCTGCAAGTGCCGCCATAAGTGTGTGTGGGAGCATGGCGCGCAGCGCGACCGCTGCGCGTTACCTCTGTACTGAAGTCTTTGGCCGTCACTGAAGTCCTCTTTTCTACTATATACTCACCCGGCTTCTTTCTTCTGGCTCTGTGAGGGGGTTGACGGCGCGGCTCCGGGAACAAGCAGCTAGGCGCACCAAGTGATCGAACCTTCTGGAGCTAATGGTGTCCAGTAGCCTAAGAAGCAGAGCCTTTGAACTCAGAAGAAGTAGGTCTGTTTCTCTCCCCTCACTTCCACGAAGCAGGGAGCCTGTAGCCAGCAGGTCTCCCTGAAAATAATAAACCTAACATAAAGTCTTTTCAGAGAAACTCAGGAGAGCTCCCCTAGTGTGTGTCCAGTCTCTCTGGGCACAGAATCTAACTGAGGTCTGGAGGAGGGGCATAGAGGGAGGAGCCAGTTCACACCCATTCAAAGTCTTATAGTGTGCCCATGTCTCCTGCGGATCCCGTCTATACCCCATGGTCCTTTTGGAGTCCCCAGCATCCTCTAGGACGTAAGAGAAAATTGTTTAAAGGAACAAGCACACAGAACAGTTCTCTACAGCTGTCATGTAATTGCTGCATTAGTGCACGCACTATAAGTTAAGAGCTACAGTATGGGGGTTATTCAGGTACGGTTGCACCTGCAACCATCAGTGCAATTGCAAAGTACCGCTTTTAGGTATTTTGCACATGTGCAGGAACTGTTCTGCACGTGTGCGAATGGGTCCTGCTGCATAGGACACAGCTGGCATCAGACTGCTTGAAAGTCTAATGCCGTTTCGGGTGCGGGGAGGGGGCGTCTGACTGCATTTGTGAAAATGGGGGGGTGTAGTCCCCATTTAAAGGAGGGAAGAGGCCTGGGATCTCTGTGCTAGCTCTGTGTGTATTATATATAAAATGTGTATGTGTAAACTGTAAGCCTCAACAAGATAAATATAATAGAAGGATGATTTGTCAATTCAGAAGTTTATTAGAATGTTATATGCTTATGTAGTACGTTCTTTTTTTAAATAACAGAAACATTGGTTAACATCGGTCTCACAGTACCAATGTTTAGGTCTATACAATGTTTTTTAACCAATGTTGAAAAACATAATTTAACCGATCTTTTCTTACCTGGCAGTGTGGCATCCATCTGCCAGTGCTTGGAGATTACATCATCTCCCAGCGCTGGTGAGCCATATCTCCACAGGCCTTGTAACGGGACCTGGGTTGGATGACCCTGGTCACTCGTTACACTGACCCGTTAACCAGGTCCTTCCCCATGTCCAACCCTGCTCGCTACCCACGTTGGATCCCTAGGTCACTGGACTGGAGTTATTTACCGTTGACCCTTTTACACAGAGCCGCAACCTGCTTTAACCAGGCATTAATCTGGGTTATTGAAGTGGTGTAAAAAATAAGAATTTACTCACCGGTAATTCTATTTCTCGTAGTCCGTAGTGGATGCTGGGACTCCGTAAGGACCATGGGGAATAGCGGCTCCGCAGGAGACTGGGCACAACTATAAAGAAAGCTTTAGGTCTAACTGGTGTGCACTGGCTCCTCCAACTATGACCCTCCTCCAGACCTCAGTTAGGATACTGTGCCCGGAAGAGCTGACACAATAAGGAAGGATTTTGAATCCCGGGTAAGACTCATACCAGCCACACCAATCACACCATATAACTCGTGATACAATACCCAGTTAACAGTATGACAACAACTGAGCCTCTCAACAGATGGCTCAACAATAACCCTTTAGTTAAACAATAACTATATACAAGTATTGCAGACAATCCGCACTTGGGATGGGCGCCCAGCATCCACTACGGACTACGAGAAATAGAATTACCGGTGAGTAAATTCTTATTTTCTCTGACGTCCTAAGTGGATGGTAAGGACCATGGGGATTATACCAAAGCTCCCAAACGGGCAGGAGAGTGCGGATGACTCTGCAGCACCGAATGGGCAAACTCTAGGTCCTCCTCAGCCAGGGTGTCAAACTTGTAGAATTTAGCAAATGTGTTTGACCCCGACCAAGTAGCTGCTCGGCAAAGTTGTAAAGCCGAGACCCCTCGGGCAGCCGCCCAAGAAGAGCCCACCTTCCTTGTGGAATGGGCTTTCACTGATTTAGGATGCGGCAGTCCAGCCGCAGAATGTGCAAGCTGAATCGTACTACAGATCCAGCGAGCAATAGTCTGCTTTGAAGCAGGTGCACCCAACTTGTTGGGCGCATACAGGATAAATAGCGAGTCAGTCTTTCTGACTCCCGCTGTCCTGGAAACATAGATTTTCAGGGCCCTGACTACGTCCAACAACTTGGAAGTCTCCAAGTCTTTAGTAGCCGCAGGCACCATGATAGGTTGGTTCAGATGAAAAGCTGATACCACCTTAGGGAGAAACTGGGGACGAGTCCTCAATTCTGCCCTATCCATATGGAAAATCAGATAAGGGCTTTTACACGACAAAGCCTCCAATTCTGATACACGCCTGGCCGAAGCCAAGGCCAACAACATGACCACTTTCCACGTGAGATATTTCAATTCCACGGTTTTTAGTGGCTCAAACCAATGTGACTTTAGGAAATCCAACACCACGTTGAGATCCCAAGGTGCCACTGGAGGCACAAAAGGGGGCTGAATATGCAGCACTCCCTTAACAAAAGTCTGAACTTCAGGTAGTGAAGCCAGTTCTCTCTGGAAGAAAATCGATAGAGCCGAAATCTGGACCTTAATGAAACCCAATTTTAGGCCCATAGTCACCCCTGACTGTAGGAAGTGCAGAAAACGGCCCAGCTGAAATTCCTCCATTGGGGCCTTCCTGGCCTCACACCACGCAACATATTTTCGCCAAATGCGGTGATAATGGTTTGCGGTAACTTCTTTCCAAGCTTTAATCAGCATAGGAATGACTTCCTCCGGAATGCCCTTTTCCTTCAGGATCCGGTGTTCAACCGCCATGCCGTCAAACGCAGCCGCGGTAAGTCTTGGAACAGACAGGGCCCCTGCTGCAGCAGGTCCTGTCTGAGCGGCAGAGGCCATGGGTCCTCTGAGATCATTTCTTGAAGTTCCGGGTACCAAGCTCTTCTTGGCCAATCCGGAACAATGAGTATAGTTCTTACTCCTCTTCTCCTTATTATCCTCAGTACCTTTGGTATGAGAGGAAGAGGAGGGAACACATAAACCGACCGGTACACCCACGGTGTCACTAGAGCGTCCACAGCTATCGCCTGAGGGTCTCTCGACCTGGCGCAATATCTTTTTAGCTTTTTGTTTAGGCAGGACGCCATCATGTCCACCTGTGGCCTTTCCCAACGGTTTACAATCAGTTGGAAGACTTCCGGATGAAGTCCCCACTCTCCCGGGTGGAGGTCGTGTCTGCTGAGGAAGTCTGCTTCCCAGTTGTCCACTCCTGGAATGAACACTGCTGACAGTGCCAACACGTGATTTTCCGCCCATCGGAGAATCCTTGTGGTTTCTGCCATCGCCGTCCTGCTTCTTGTGCCGCCCTGTCGGTTTACATGGGCGACTGCCGTGATGTTGTCTGACTGGATCAGTACCGGCTGGTTTTGAAGCAGGGGTTTTGCCTGACTTAGGGCATTGTAAATGGCCCTCAGTTCCAGAATATTTATGTGTAGGGAAGTCTCCTGACTTGACCACAGTCCCTGGAAGTTTCTTCCCTGTGTGACTGCCCCCCAGCCCCGAAGGCTGGCATCCGTGGTCACCAGGACCCAGTCCTGTATGCCGAATCTGCGGCCCTCTTGAAGATGAGCACTTTGCAGCCACCACAGCAGAGACACCCTGGTCCTCGGAGACAGGGTTATCAGCCGATGCATCTGAAGATGCGATCCGGACCACTTGTCCAACAGGTCCCACTGAAAGGTTCTTGCATGGAACCTGCCGAATGGAATTGCTTCGTAGGAAGCTACCATCTTTCCCAGGATCCGCGTGCAGTGATGCACCGACACCTGTTTTGGTTTTAGGAGGCCTCTGACTAGAGATGACAGCTCCTTGGCCTTCTCCTCCGGGAGAAACACTTTTTTCTGTTCTGTGTCCAGAACCATCCCCAGGAACAGTAGACGTGTCGTAGGGACCAGCTGTGACTTTGGAATATTTAGAATCCAGCCGTGCTGTTGTAGCACCTCCCGAGATAGTGCTACCCGACCAACAACTGCTCCCTGGACCTCGCCTTTATCAGGAGATCGTCCAAGTACGGGATAATTAAAACTCCCTTCTTTCGAAGGAGTGTCATCATTTCGGCCATTACCTTGGTAAATACCCTCGGAGCCGTGGATAGACCAAACGGCAACGTCTGGAATTGGTAATGACAATCCTGTACCACAAATCTGAGGTACTCCTGGTGAGGATGGTAAATGGGGACGTGCAGGTAAGCATCCTTGATGTCCAGTGATACCATGTAATCCCCCTCGTCCAGGCTTGCAATAACCGCCCTGAGCGATTCCATCTTGAACTTGAATTTTTTTATATATGTGTTCAAGGATTTCAAATTTAAAATGGGTCTCACCGAACCGTCCGGTTTCGGTACCACAAACATTGTGGAATAGTAACCCCGTCCTTGTTGAAGTAGGGGCACTTTGACTATCACCTGCTGGGAATACAGCTTGTGAATTGCCTCTAACACTGCCTCCCTGCCTGAGGGAGTTGTTGGTAAGGCAGATTTGAGGAAACGGCGGGGGGGAGACGTCTCGAATTCCAGCTTGTACCCCTGAGATACTACTTGAAGGATCCAGGGATCCACCCGTGAGCGAGCCCACTGATTGCTGAAGTTTTTGAGATGGGCCCCCACCGTACCTGGCTCCGCCTGTGGAGCCCCAGCGTCATGCGGTGGACTTAGAGGAAGCGGGGGAGGACTTTTGCTCCTGGGAACTGGCTGTATGCTGCAGCTTTTTCCCTCTACCTCTGGGCAGAAAGGACGCGCCTTTAACCCGCTTGCCCTTATTGGGCCGAAAGGACTGTACCTGATAATACGGTGCTTTCTTTGGCTGTGAGGGAACATGGGGTAAAAATGTAGACTTCCCAGCTGTTGCTGTGGAAACGAGGTCCGAGAGACCATCCCCGAACAACTCCTCACCCTTATAAGGCAAAACTTCCATGTGCCTTTTAGAATCTGCATCACCTGTCCACTGCCGAGTCCATAACCCTCTCCTGGCAGAAATGGACATTGCACTTATTTTAGATGCCAGCCGGCAAATATCCCTCTGTGCATCTCTCATGTATAAGACTGCGTCTTTAATATGCTCTACGGTTAGCAATATAGTGTCCCTGTCTAGGGTATCAATATTTTCCGACAGGGAATCTGACCACGCAGCTGCAGCACTGCACATCCATGCTGAAGCAATAGATGGTCTTAGTATAATATCGGTGTGCGTATATACAGACTTCAGGATAGCCTCCTGCTTTCTATCAGCAGGTTCCTTTAGGGCGGCCGTATCCGGAGACGGTAGTGCCACCTTCTTTGACAAGCGTGTGAGTGCTTTATCCACCCTAGGGGATGTTTCCCAACGTGACCTATCCTCTGGCGGGAAAGGGTACGCCATTAGTAACCTTTTAGAGATTACCAGTTTCTTATCGGGGGAAGCCCACGCTTCTTCACACACTTCATTTAATTCCTCAGATGGAGGAAAAACTACTGGTAGTTTTTTCTCTCCAAACATAATACCCTTTTTTGTGGTACCCGGGGTAACATCAGAAATATGCAACACATTTTTCATTGCCTCAATCATATAACGTGTGGCCCTATTGGAAGTTACATTTGTCTCATCGTCGTCGACACTGGAGTCAGTATCCGTGTCGACATCTGTGTCTGCCATCTGAGGTAGCGGGCGTTTTAGAGCCCCTGATGGCTTTTGAGACGCCTGGGCAGGTACAGGCTGAGAAGCCGGCTGTCCCATATTTGGTATGTCGTCAAACCTTTTATGCAAGGAGTCGACACTGTCGCGTAATTCCTTCCACAGAACCATCCACTTAGGTGTCGACCCCGCAGGGGGTGACATCACATTTATCGGCATCTGCTCCGCCTCCACATAAGCCTCCTCATCAAACATGTCGACACAGCCGTACCGACACACCGCACACACACAGGGAATGCTCTGACAGAGGACAGGACCCCACAAAGCCCTTTGGGGGGACAGAGAGAGAGTATGCCAGCACACACCAGAGCGCTATAATAATACAGGGATTAACTGAATTATTTCCCCTTATAGCTGCTATATAAGTTATACTGCGCCTAAATTTAGTGCCCCCCCTCTCTTTTTTACCCTTTGTAGCTTGATACTGCAGGGGAGAGCCAGGGAGCGATCCTTCCAGCGGAGCTGTGAGGAAAAAATGGCGCCAGTGTGCTGAGGGAGTTAGCCCCGCCCCTTTTCCGGCGGACTTCTCCCGCTTTTTTCAGGAATTCTGACAGGGGTAATTTATCACATATATAGCCTCTGGGACTATATATTGTGATGATTTGCCAGCCAAGGTGTTTATATTGCTGCTCAGGGCGCCCCCCCCCCCAGCGCCCTGCACCCATCAGTGACCGGAGTGTGAGGTGTGCATGAGGAGCAATGGCGCACAGCTGCAGTGCTGTGCGCTACCTTGTTGAAGACCGAAGTCTTCTGCCGCCGATTTTCAGGACCATCTTCATGCTTCTGGCTCTGTAAGGGGAACGGCGGCGCGGCTCCGGGACCGAACGATCGAGGTCGGGTCCTGTGTTCGATCCCTCTGGAGCTAATGGTGTCCAGTAGCCTAAGAAGCCCAAACTATCTCCAGTCAGGTAGGTTCGCTTCTTCTCCCCTTAGTCCCTCGCTGCAGTGAGTCTGTTGCCAGCAGATCTCACTGTAAAATAAAAAACCTAAAATATACTTTCTTTCTAGGAGCTCAGGAGAGCCCCTAGTGTGCATCCAGCTCAGCCGGGCACAAGATTCTAACTGAGGTCTGGAGGAGGGTCATAGTGGGAGGAGCCAGTGCACACCAGTTAGACCTAAAGCTTTCTTTATAGTTGTGCCCAGTCTCCTACGGAGCCGCTATTCCCCATGGTCCTTACGGAGTCCCAGCATCCACTTAGGACGTCAGAGAAAAGGTATAAGAAAACCTTGGTGATTTTATTATGTTAGCCTAGTTTCACGCCTCACTTAAGATCTAGCAATCAATAAAAAGGAGGATTTAGACACAGTAACTTTAGAGGCAGCTACATTTCATCTGCTGAGACAAGTAACACAGACATCTAGTAAATAAAAGCACAGACATCTAGTAAATAAAAGCAAAACATATCTTTGAATTTAGCAAATCGAAATAGGATTTTGGTTACCTACCGGTAAATCCTTTTCTCGTAGTCCTTAGAGGATGCTGGGGTCCACATTAGTACCATGGGGTATAGACAGGTCCACCAGGAGCCATTGGCACTTTAAGAGTTTGAGCGTGTGGGCTGGCTCCTCCCTGTATGCCCCTCCTACCAGACTCAGTCTAGAAACTGTGCCCAAGGAGACGGACATATTCGAGAGAAGGATTTAACACAGATAGTGGCGAGAGTCAAACCAGCTCACACATACAAGGCACATCAAGCTAACTAGCTTGAAAAAGTCAGCAACTGCTGAAACATTACTTACCAAGTAACAATGCAGTACATAGCTAAACAAAGTTGTATTGAACCAGATAACGGTTGCATGAAAACGAAGCGCTGGGCGAGCGCCCAGCATCCTCTACGGACTGCGAGAAAAGGATTTACCAGTAGGTAACCAAAATCCTATTTTCTCTTACGTCCTAGAGGATGCTGGGGTCCACATTAGCACCATGGGGATGTACCAAAGCTCCCAGATTGGGAGGGAGAGCGCGGAGGCTTCTGCAGAACTGATTGACTGAACTTCAGATCATCAGAGGCCAAAGTATCGAACTTGTAGAACTTAGCAAACGTGTTCGACCCAGACCAAGTTGCTGCTCGGCTAAGTTGTAACGCTGAGACACCCCGGGCAGCCACCCAGGAAGACCCCACCTTACGAGTAGAGTGGGCCTTAACAGATTTTGGACACGGCAGTCCTGCCGTAGAATAAGCATGCTGGATAGTGAATCTAATCCAGCGTGAAATAGTCTGCTTTGAAGCAGGACACCAAATTTTCTTGGGATCATACAGGACAAACAAAGAGTCCAATTTCCCATGACGAGCAGTCCTCTTCACATAGATTCTCAAAGCCCTCACAACATCCAAGAACTGTGACGAAACTGAGGAGTCAGTAGCTACTGGCACCACAATAGGTTGGTTGATATGAAATGCCGACACAACCTATGGAAGAAACTGCTGACATGTCCAGAGCTCAGCTCTATCTTCGTGGAAGATCAAGTCAGGGCTTTTACAAGACAAAGCCCCCAATTCTGACACACGTCTAGCAGAAGCTAAGGCCAACAACGTGACAGCCTTCCATGTAAGAAATTTGACCTCAACCTCCTGTAGAGGCTCAAACCAGTCTGACTGGAGGAACTGCAACACCATGTTAAGGTCCCAAGGTGCCGTAGGCAGTACAAAGGGAGGTTGAATGTGCAGAACTCCCTTCAAAAAGGTCTGAACCTCAGGGTGGGCAGCCAAGTGTTTCTGGAAGAAAATGGACAGGGCCGAAATCTGGACCTTCACAGATCCCAACCTCAGGCCCATATCCACACCTGCTTGCAAGAAGAGGAAGAAACGTCCCAATTGAAACTCCACCGTAGGAAACTTCTTGGACTCACACCAAGAGACATATTTCTTCCAAATACGATGGTAATACTTAGACGTTACCCCTTTCCTAGCCTGTATCAGGGTAGGAATGACCTTCTTCGGAATGCCCTTCCGAGCAAGTATCAGGCGCTCAACTTCCATGCCATCAAACGTAGCTGCGGTAAGTCTTGATAGGCGAACGGCCCCTGCTGCAGCAGGTGCTCCCGAAGATGAAGAGGCCTCGGCTCTTCCTGCAAGAGATTCAGAAGGTCCGCGTACCAAGCCCATCGTGGCCAGTCTGGAGCAATGAGGATCGCTTGAACTCTTGTTCACCTTACGAGCTTTAGAACTCTTGGAATGAGTGGAAGTGGCGGAAACACGTACACCGACTGGAATACCCACGGAGACACCAGGGTGTCCACTGCCACTGCTTGTGGGTCCCTCGACCTGGAACAATAGCGTTGAAGCTTCTTGTTGAGATGAGAGGCCATCATATTTATTTGGGGTAACCCCCAAATGTCTGTTATTTCCTTGAACACCTCCGTATGGAGACCCCACTCCCCTGGATGGAGTTCGTGTCTGCTGAGGAAGTCAGCTTCCCAGTTGTCCACTCCCGGAATGAAGATTGCTGAGAGCGCCAACGAGTGTCTTTCTGCCCAGAGGATGATTCTTGTCACCTCTGACATTGCCACTCTGCTCTTCATTCCGCCCTGTCGGCTTATGTAAGCCACCGTCGTTACATTGTCCGACTGTACTTGAATGGCCCGATCTGGGCCACCTGTAGAAGACCGTTGTAGACGGCTCTTAGTTCCAAGAGGTTGATCGGCAGGCCGGCTTCCAGACTTGACCACCTTCCTTGGAAGGTTTCCCCTTGAATGACTGCGCTCCAGCCCCGAAGGCTCGCATCCGTGGCTAGAAGGACCCAGTCCTGAATCCCGAACCTGCGGCCCTCCAGAAGGTGAGGCAATTTGAGCCACCAGAGGAGTGAAATCCTGGCCTTTGACGACATACGAATTCTCTGGTGCACGTGGAGATGAAATCCTGACCACTTGTCCAGGAGATCCAGTTGACAGGCCCGAGCATGGAACCTCCCATACTGAAGAGCCTCGTAAGAGGCCACCATCTTTCCCAAAAAGCCGAATACATTGATGAACCGACACCCGGGCTGGCTTCAGGACATCCTGGACCATTGTTTGCATAACCTGCGGAAGAAACACCCTCTGCACTTCTGTGTCGAGGATCATCCCCAGAAAAGACAACCTCTGGGTTGGTTCCAAATGTGATTTTGGAAGGTTCAGAATCCAACCGTGGAGTCTGAGTAGGTGGGTTGTGAGAACAATGGACTCCAACAGCTTCTCCTTGGACGATGCTTTTATCAGCAGATCATCTAGACATGGAATGATGTTCACCCCTTGTTTGCGGAGGAGAATCATCATCTCTGCCATCACCTTGGTGAACACCCAACGGTGCTGTTGATAGCCCGAATGGCAGGGCCTGGAACTGGAAACGACAGTCCAGTAATGCGAAACGGAGATAAGCCTGATGCGGCAGCCAAATAGGAATGTGGAGGTACGCATCCTTGATATCCGCCCTCTTCCAAACCTGATATCATCACCCGGAGAGACTCCATTTTGAACTTGAACTCCTTTAGAAAGGGGTTCAGTGATTTTAGGTTCAGAATGGGCCTGACCGAACCATCCGGTATCGGTACCACGAAAAAGTTTGAAT
The DNA here is from genome assembly GCF_028390025.1 of Pseudophryne corroboree. NCBI lineage: Eukaryota > Metazoa > Chordata > Amphibia > Anura > Myobatrachidae > Pseudophryne > Pseudophryne corroboree. The sequence continues at coordinate 257,479,005 of NC_086446.1, forward strand.
AGTAACCTGTGGTTTGCAAATGAGGAACTGGCACAATGACCTGTGCCTCCACCAACTTCTGGACAGCCTCTTGTAGGACAGTTCTGTGTGCCAGTAGAACTGGCAAGCCTGATTTGAAAAATCTGTGAGGGAGATTCTGAAATTCCAGCCTGTATCCCTGGGACACAATATCTATCAACCAGGGATCCAGGCCGGACGATACCCAGACGTGACTGAACTGTCTGAGTCTCGCTCCCACTGGCCCCACCTCCAGGCCGCGCAGTCCACCGTCATGCGTAGGACTTTGGCGTACCTGAAACAGGCTTTTGTTCGTGGGAACCAGCAGCACCAGGTTTCTTGGATTTAACTCAACCTCCCCTAAAGAAGGTATTGGATGGTTTGGCCTTTCTAGGCTTGTTAGGCCGAAAGGACTGTGATGCTGATGAAGAGAAGGATTTCTTTTGAGCAGGTGCAGCTGAGGGAAGAAACGGAGACTTACCCGCTGTAGCGGTGGATATCCACGCATCCAAAGCTTCCCCAAAGAGAGCCTGACCTGTGTAGGGTAGGGACTCCACTCTTTTTTCCTGGATTCCGCGTCAGCCGACCACTGGCGCAGCCACAGTCCCCGACGAGCTGAAACAGACATGGAAGAGATTTCCGCAGCCATGGAACCCAGGTCTTTCATGGACTCTACCATAAAACCTGCTGAATCGTGAATGTTACGCAAAAACAATTCAACATCATCCTTATCCATCGTATCCAAATTCTCAAGTAAGGTGCCTGACCACTTTACTATAGCTTTTGCAATCCATGCACTAGCAATAGTGGGATGTAATATGGCCCCCGAAGCGGTGTACATTGATTTAAGTGTATTATCAATTTTACGATCAGCCGGCTCCTTTAAGACGGTAGATCCCGGAACAGGTAAAACCACCTTTTTTGAGAGTCTGGACACAGATTCGTCAACAATTGGCGGGTTTTCCTATTTTTTTCTATCCTCCTCAGGGAAAGGGAACGCCACCTGGACCCTTTTAGGGATGTGGTTTTTTTTCTCAGGGTTTTCCCATGCTTTCTCAAATATAGCATTTAATTCCTTTGACGCAGGGAAGGTTAGCAAAGCTTTCTTATTTTCAGTGAAAAAAGCCTCCTCCACCTGCTCAGGTGTGGTTTCGTTAATATTCAACACATCCCTGATGGCCTCTCTCATCAATTGCACCCCTTTTGCAAGAGAGGCAGACCCCCGCAACACATTTCCATTACCGTCTGTGGTGTCAGAATCAGTATCCGTGTCATCTTGCATGACATGAACAAGCGCATGTTTGTGGGGGTATATAGTGGAGCGTCCTGAGGTACCAGAATCGGGCCATACTGCCATAGAGTGCTGTAATACCTGGGTTGCAGATTCATTACTTGCAACCCTGTCTGAAATCTGAGAAAATAAGATTTTACTCACCGGTAAATCTATTTCTCGTAGTCCGTAGTGGATGCTGGGGACTCCGTAAGGACCATGGGGAATAGACTGGCTCCGCAGGAGACTGGGCACTCTAAAGAAAGATTTAGTACTACCTGGTGTGCACTGGCTCCTCCCTCTATGCCCCTCCTCCAGACCTCAGTTAAGGAAACTGTGCCTGGAAGAGCTGACATTACAAGGAAAGGATTTTGGAATCCAGGGTAAGACTCATACCAGCCACACCAATCACACCGTATAACTCGTGATAAACTTACCCAGTTAACAGTATGAACAACAAACAAGCATCACTCAACTGATGCCACATAACATAACCCTTTAGTAAGCAATAACTATATACACGTATTGCAGAAAGTCCGCACTTGGGACGGGCGCCCAGCATCCACTACGGACTACGAGAAATAGATTTACCGGTGAGTAAAATCTTATTTTCTCTAACGTCCTAGTGGATGCTGGGGACTCTGTAAGGACCATGGGGATTATACCAAAGCTCCCAAACGGGCGGGAGAGTGCGGATGACTCTGCAGCACCGAATGGGCAAACACAAGGTCCTCCTCAGCCAGGGTATCAAACTTGTAGAACTTTGCAAATGTGTTTGAACCCGACCAAGTAGCAGCTCGGCAAAGCTGTAATGCCGAGACCCCTCGGGCAGCCGCCCAAGAAGAGCCCACCTTTCTTGTGGAATGGGCTTTCACTGATTTTGGATGCGGCAATCCAGCCGCAGAATGAGCCTGCTGTATCGTGCCACAGATCCAGCGAGCAATAGTTTGCTTTGAAGCAGGAGCACCCAGCTTGTTGGATGCATACAGGACAAACAGCGAGTCAGTCTTCCTGACTCCAGCCGTTCTGGTCACATAAATCTTCAAAGCCCGGACTACGTCAAGCAACTTGGAATCCTCCAAGTCACAAGTAGCCGCAGGCACCACAATAGGTTGGTTCAAATGAAAGGATGACACCACCTTTGGCAGAAATTGCGGACGAGTCCGCAATTCTGCCCTATCCATATGGAAAACCAGATAGGGGCTTTTACATGACAAAGCCGCCAATTCTGACACAGGCCTAGCCGAAGCTAAGGCCAATAGCATGACCACTTTCCACGTGAGATACTTTAGCTCCACGGTCTTAAGTGGCTCACACAAGTGGGATTTCAGGAAACTCAACACCACGTTAGGATCCCAAGGTGCCACTGGTGGCACAAAAGGGGGCTGAATATGCAGCACTCCCTTAACAAACGTCTGAACCTCAGGCAGTGAAGCCAGTTCTTTCTGGAAGAAAATGGATAGGGCCGAAATCTGGACCTTTATGGACCCTAATTTTAGGCCCACAGTCACTCCTGACTGTAGGAAGTGCAGGAATCGACCCTGCTGGAATTCCTCTGTAGGGGCCTTCCTGGCCTCACACCAAGCAACATATTTTCGCCATATACGGTGATAATGCTTTGCCGTCACGTCCTTCCTAGCCTTTATCTTCATCCGGAATGCCTTTTTCCTCTAGGATCCGGCGTTCAACCGCCATGCCGTTAAACGCAGCCGCGGTAAGTCTTGGAACAGACAGGGCCCTTGTTGTAACAGGTCCTGTCTGAGAGGCAGAGGCCATGGGTCCTCTGTGAGCATTTCTTGCAATTCCGGGTACCAAGTCCTTCTTTTTCTTACAATTCTCAGCACCTTTGGTATGAGAGGAAGAGGAGGAAACACATAGACCGACTGGAACACCCACGGTGTTACTAGTGCGTCCACAGCTATCGCCTGAGGGTCCCTTGACCTGGCGCAATACCTTTTTAGCTTTTTGTTGAGACGGGACGCCATCATGTCCACCTGTGGCAGTTCCCATCGATTTGCAATCTGCGTGAAGACTTCTTGATGAAGTCCCCACTCTCCCGGGTGGAGGTCGTGCCTGCTGAGGAAGTCTGCTTCCCAGTTGTCCACTCCCGGAATGAACACTGCTGACAGTGCTAGTACGTGATTCTCCGCCCAACGAAGAATCCTGGTGGCTTCTGCCATTGCCACCCTGCTTCTTGTGCCGCCCTGGCGGTTTACAAGGGCCACTGCAGTGATGTTGTCTGACTGAATCAGCACTGGTTGGTTTCGAAGCAGAGGCTCTGCTTGACTCAGGGCGTTGTATATGGCCCTTAGTTCCAGGATATTGATGTGCAGACAAGTCTCCTGACTTGACCACAGCCCTTGGAAGTTTCTTCCTTGAGTGACTGCCCCCCATCCTTGGAGGCTTGCATCCGTGGTCACCAGGACCCAGTCCTGTATGCCGAACCTGCGGCCCTCGAGGAGGTGAGCACTTTGCAGCCACCACAGAAGAGACACCCTGGCCCTGGGGGACAGGGTGATCAGCCGATGCATCTGAAGATGCGATCCGGACCACTTGTCCAACAGATCCCACTGAAAGATCCTCGCATGGAACCTGCCGAAGGGAATGGCTTCGTATGACGCCACCATCTTTCCCAGGACTCGCGTGCAGTGATGCACCGATACCTGTTTTGGTTTTAGGAGACCTCTGACCAGAGTCACGAGCTCCTGAACCTTCTCCTCTGGGAGAAACACCTTTTTCTGGTTTGTGTCCAGAATCATGCCCAGGAAGGGCAGACGCGTCGTAGGAATCAGCTGCGACTTTGGAATATTCTGAATCCAGCCGTGCTGTAGCAACACTTCCTGAGAGAGTGCTACGCTGATCAGCAACCGCTCCCTGGACCTCGCCTTTATGAGGAGATCGTCCAAGTATGGGATAATTGTAACCCCTTGCTTCCGAAGTAGCACCATCATTTCCGCCATCACCTTGGTAAATATTCTCGGTGCCGTGGACAGGCCAAACGGCAACGTCTGGAATTGGTAATGACAGTCCTGTACCACAAACCTGAGGTACTCCTGATGAGGTGGATAAATGGGAACATGTAAGTACGCATCCTTGATGTCCAGAGACACCATAAAATCCCCTTCCTCCAGGCTTGCAATGACCGCCCTGAGCGACTCCATCTTGAACTTGAATTTCTTCAGATAAATATTCAGGGATTTTAAATTCAAAATGGGTCTGACCGAACCGTCCGGTTTCGGTACCACAAACATGGTGGAATAGTAACCCCCTCCTTGTTGAAGGAGGGGAACCTTCACTACCACCTGCTGGAGATATAGCTTGTGAATTGCTGCCAACACTACCTCCCTTTCCCTGGGGGAAGCTGGCAAGGCCGATTTTAGGTAACGGTGAGGGGGCGTCACCTCGAATTCCAGCTTGTATCCTTGAGGCACAATTTGTATAGCCCAAGGATCAACCCGTGAGTGAACCCACTGGTGGCTGAAATTTCGGAGACGCGCCCCCACCGCTCCTGGCTCCGCCTGTGGAGCCCCAGCGTCATGCGGTGGATTTAGTAGAAGCCGGGGAGGACTTTTGTTCCTGGGAACTAGCTGCATGGTGCAGCTTTTTTCCTCTACCCCTGCCTCTGGCAAGAAAGGATGCACCTCTGACTTTCTTGCTTTTCTGTGAACGAAAGGACTGCATTTGGTAATACGGTGCTTTCTTTGACTGTGAGGGAATATATGGCAAGAAATTTGACTTTCCAGCCGTAGCCGTGGAAACTAGGTCCGAGAGACCGTCCCCAAACAATTCCTCACCCTTATAAGGCAACACCTCCATGTGTTTTTTAGAGTCGGCATCACCTGTCCATTGCCAAATCCATAAGACCCTTCTGGCATTGCGTTTATTCTAGAGCCCAGCAGGCAAATGTCCCTCTGGGCATCCCGCATATATAGGACAGCGTCTTTGATATGTCCTAGGGTCAGTAAAATAGTCTCCCTGTCCAGGGTATCTAACTCCTCAGACAGAGGGGTACATTTACTAACATTCGTAATTTCCGAAAATAGGTCAAAGTTCAATCACGAATGACATCGACAGTGTAAAACTGCAACTTTTTGAATTTATTACGATGGATTTACTAAGCTGTCGTATTCGGGTTTTTCTTTTCTTCCGATGTCGATGTCATTCGTTTTTTTTTACCTAATTTTACGGCAGTGATTAGCAAAACACTGCCGTTTTTTTTTACAATCAATCTCGGCCGGATCTGTGTGATCCGTGCTGGGGTTCTTTTTTTTTTTTATTTTTAATTAAACAATGTAAAATCCCCCAAAAAAATGCGTGGGGTCCCCCCTCCTAAGCATAACCAGCCTCGGGCTCTTTGAGCCGATCCTGGTTGCAGAAATATGGGAAAAAAAATGACAGGGGTTCCCCCATATTTAAGCAACCAGCATCGGGCTCTGCGCCTGGTCCTGGTCCCAAAAATACGGGGGACAAAAAGAGTAGGGGTCCCCCGTATTTTTAAAACCAGCACCGGGCTCCACTAGCTGGACAGATAATGCCACAGCCGGGGGTCACTTTTATATAGTGCCCTGCGGCCGTGGCATCAAAAATCCAACTAGTCACCCCTGGCCGGGGTACCCTGGGGGAGTGGGAACCCCTTCAATCAAGGGGTCCCCCCCCCCAGCCACCCAAGGGCCAGGGGTGAAGCCCGAGGCTGTCCCCCCCCATCCAATGGGCTGCGGATGGGAGGGCTGATAGCCTTTGTTGTAAAATAAAAGATATTGTTTTTAGTAGCAGTACTACAAGTCCCAGCAAGCCTCCCCCGCATGCTGGTACTTGGAGAACCACAAGTACCAGCATGCGGCGGAAAAACGGGCCCGCTGGTACCTGTAGTACTACCACTAAAAAAATACCCAAAAAAACACAAGACACACACACCGTGAAAGTATAATTTTATTACATACATCCACACATACATACATACTTACCTTATGTTCTCACGCAGGTCGGTCCTCTTCTCCAGTAGAATCCAAGGGGTACCTGTTGAATAAATTCTACTCACCAGATCCAGTGGTCCAGGCTCCTCGGCAAATCCAGGGATAATCCACGTACTTGAATAAAACAAAAAAACGGTTGCCCGACCACGAACTGAAAGGTGACCCATGTTTGCACATGGGTCACCTTCCCACGAATGCCAGAAACCCACTTTGCCTTCTGGCTAAGTGGGTTTCTTCAGCCAATCAGGGAGTGCCACGTTGTAGCACCCTCCTGATCAGCTGTGTGCTGCTGTCCTCACTGACAGGCGGCACACGGCAGTGTTACAATGTAGCGCCTATGCGCTACATTGTAACCAATGATGGGAACTTTCTGCTCAGCGGTGACGTCACTTTAGGTCAACCGCAGGGCAGAAAGTTCCCATCATTGGTTACAATGTAGCGCATAGGCGCTACATTGTAACACTGCCGTGTGCCGCCTGTCAGTGAGGACAGGAGCACACAGCTGATCAGGAGAGTGCTACAACGTGGCACTCCCTGATTGGCTGAAGAAACCCACTTAGCCAGAAGGCAAAGTGGGTTTCTGGCATTCGTGGGAAGGTGACCCATGTGCAAACATGGGTCACCTTTCAGTTCGTGGTCGGGCAACTGTTTTTTTGTTTTATTCAAGTACGTGGATTATCCCTGGATTTGCCGAGGAGCCTGGACCACTGGATCTGGTGAGTAGAATTTATTCAACAGGTACCCCTTGGATTCTACTGGAGAAGAGGACCGACCTGCGTGGGAACATAAGGTAAGTATGTATGTATGTATGTGTGTATGTATGTAATAAAATTATACTTTCACGGTGTGTGTGTCTTGTGTTTTTTTGGGTATTTTTTTAGTGGTAGTACTACAGGTACCAGCGGGCCCGTTTTTCCGCCGCATGCTGGTACTTGTGGTTCTCCAAGTACCAGCATGCGGGTGAGGCTTGCTGGGACTTGTAGTACTGCTACTAAAAACAATATCTTTTATTTTACAACAAAGGCTATCAGCCCTCCCATCCGCAGCCCATTGGATGGGGGGGGACAGCCTCGGGCTTCACCCCTGGCCCTTGGGTGGCTGGGGGGGGGGGACCCCTTGATTGAAGGGGTTCCCACTCCCCCAGGGTACCCCGGCCAGGGGTGACTAGTTGGATTTTTGATGCCACGGCCGCAGGGCACTATATAAAAGTGACCCCCGGCTGTGGCATTATCTGTCCAGCTAGTGGAGCCCGGTGCTGGTTTTAAAAATACGGGGGACCCCTACTCTTTTTGTCCCCCGTATTTTTGGGACCAGGACCAGGCGCAGAGCCCGATGCTGGTTGCTTAAATATGGGGGAACCCCTGTCATTTTTTTCACCATATTTCTGCAACCAGGATCGGCTCAAAGAGCCCGAGGCTGGTTATGCTTAGGAGGGGGGACCCCACGCAATTTTTTTTTTAAAAATAAGCACTTTCCCACCCCTTCCCACTGATATACATGCACGGATCTCATGGATCCGTGCATGCCTATCCAAACACGAATAAAAAAAAAAGTTTTTTTTTAGCACTTTTTTACGAGTTGTAATTTTTCACGGCAGTGTTTGTTCTTTTTTTGCTTTGCACTTCTTAGTAAATGACCGAGATTCATACTTAAACAGCCGCGTTTTGACCGATGGTGTATTCATTCGTAATTTTTTACCTGAACTAGCAAAAAATTACGAATGCCCTCATCACTGCCGTGATTAGTGTTTAGTAAATGACCGAGATTAACCGAGATGACACTTTGAAGAAAAAACGGCATCTCGGTCAAAATCGGGAGCTTAGTAAATATACCCCAGAGTATCCGTCCATGCTGCTACAGCACTACACATCCAGGCCGCAGCAATTGCTGGCCTCAGAAGAGTACCAGAATGTGTATAAACAGACTTCAGGATACCTTCCTGCTTCCTATCCGCAGGATCCTTTAGGGCGGCCGTATCCTGTGACGGCAGGGCCACCTTCTTAGATAAGCGCGTCAACGCTTTGTCTACCCTAGGGGAGGATTCCCAGCGTAACCTATCCGTTGGCGGGAAAGGATACGCCATAAGTAATCTTTTGGAAATCAGTACTTTCCTGTCAGGGGAATCCCACGCTTTTTCACATAACTCATTTAATTCATGTGAAGGGGGAAAAGTCACTTCTTGCTTTTTCTCCCCAAACATATAAACCCTCTTGTCAGGGACAGGGTTTTCCTCCGATATGTGCAATACATCCTTCATTGCTATAATCATGTATCGGATGGCTTTAGTCATTTTAGGCTGCAACTTTGCCTCATCGTCATCGACACTGGAGTCAGAATCCGTGTCGACATCTGTGTCAACCAACTGGGATAGTGGGCGCTTTTGAGACCCTGACGGCCTCTGAGCTGTAGAATCAGACACGGGTTGAGACCCTGACTGATTATCCAACCTTTTATGCAAGGAGCTTACGTTATCATTTAACACCTTCCACATATCCATCCAATCAGGTGTCGGCGCCGCCAGCACAGTCACTTGCACTTGTTCTGCCTCCACGTTACCGTCCTCGTCAAACATGTCGACACAAACGTACCGACACACCGCACGCACACAGGGAATGCTCTAATTGAGGACAGGACCCCACAAGGCCTTTTGGGGAGACAGAGAGAGAGTATGCCAGCACACACCCCAGCGCTATATAACCCAGGGATTACACAGTAACTTAGTGTTTACCCAGTAGCTGCTGTTTATGATAATTTGCGCCTAAATTTATGTGCCCCCCCTCTCTTTTTACCCTTTTTCTACCTTGATACTGCAGGGGAGAGCCTGGGGAGCTTCCTCTCAGCGGAGCTGTGAAGAGAAATTGGCGCTGGTTAGTGCTGAGGAAGAAGGCCCCGCCCCCTCAGCGGCGGGCTTCTGTCCCGGGTCTGTGTAATAAAATGGCGGGGGCTCGTACATATATACAGTGCCCAGCTGTATATATGTGTCTTTTTGCCAAGAGGTATCCTAATTGCTGCCCAGGGCGCCCCCCCCCCCCCCCCTGCGCCCTGCACCCTACAGTGACCGGAGTGTGTGGGTAGTGTGGGCGCAATGGCGCTCAGCTGCAGTGCTGTGCGCTACCTCATGTGAAGACAGGAGTCTTCTGCCGCCGATTTCGATGTCTTCTTGCTTCTGCCGGCTTCTGACTTCTGGCTCTGCGAGGGGGACGGCGGCGCGGCTCCGGGAACGGACGACCAAGGTTAAGATCCTGTGTTCGAACCCTCTGGAGCTAATGGTGTCCAGTAGCCTAAGAAGCGCAACCTAGCCGCAGTTAGTAGGTTTGCTTCTCTCCCCTCAGTCCCACGTAGCAGAGAGTCTATTGCCAGCAGAAGCTCTCTGAAAATAAAAAAACCTAACTAAAATACTTTCTTATTAGCAAGCTCAGGAGAGCTCACTAAAAGCACCCAGATTCTAACTGAGGTCTGGAGGAGGGGCATAGAGGGGGGAGCCAGTGCACACCAGGTAGTACTAAATCTTTCTTTAGAGTGCCCAGTCTACTGCGGAGCCCGTCTATTCCCCATGGTCCTTACGGAGTCCCCAGCATCCACTAGGACGTTAGAGAAATCCAAGATTTGATAGAGGAAAACCACTCAGGTTCCCTTGCTGGAATCTGCTAAACCAGTGCTATCCTGATTACATGGAATGGGATCATCCTGGGAGGACATATCCTCCGCAGCATATGACACAGTGTCGGAGACCACCAAACACTCCCCACACACACACACACACACACACACACACACACACACACACACACACGAGAGGGCAGACAGAGTTTCCCCCCAAGAATGGCAAGAGAGACACAGAGAATGGAGCCAACCCACACACAGCGCTTCTAACCAAAGGGAGACCCCTTGTCAGCGCTGACTGTGCTACTTAATAGGATACACAGTCGTATTGCAGCCCCCCCCCCCCCCCTTTCTATAACCCACTGGTACCGTTTAAAGATAGCTGGAGTTGCTGTGGAGGGACCTGTTTCTCCTGATCAGCGCTGTGCAGGCAGGAAAATGGCACTGAACGCTGCTGGGTCCGCTCTGAGAAGCTCCGCCCCCAAAATGGCGCTGTCTTCCTGCTCTTCCACTAATTATACTGGCCTGAGGATTGAGTGCTGGCTGAGATCTTAGGACCCCGACAGACTTTGGGACCTGTGTAGGGTGTAGCGCTGGCTCAGGGCGCCCCTCACAGCGCCGCACCATGTACCGCCGAGCCTCCCGAAGCGCAGTTAATACTGCGCTCCTACCCTGCTGCCGCCATCTTCACACCGACCTCCTGCTTGCTAGGGGGGGGGGGGGGGGTCGGTGTCTCACTCGCCACTGATTCTTCAGCTCTGTAAGGGGGTGGCGGCATGCTGCTGGGGCGAGCAATCCCCTGCGGCGAAGAGCGATCTGACTCCTCAGCTCAGTGCCCTGTCAGCGGAGTAAGTGGCTCAGACCCCGCAGGGAGGACACTACTCCGCCTCCCTTAGTCCCACGAAGCAGGGAGGCTGTTGCCAGCAGCCTCCCTGTAAAATAATAAACTCTAAATAAAACTTTGTAGAGCTCCCCTAGCTGTGACCGGCTCCTCCGGGCACATTTTCTAAACTGAGTCTGGTAGGAGGGGCATAGAGGGAGGAGCCAGCCCACACTCTCAAACTCTTAAAGTGCCAATGGCTCCTGGTGGACCCGTCTATACCCCATGGTACTAATGTGGACCTCAGCATGCTCTAACACGTAAGAGAAATATTGTATAATGCTGTACCGTGTTAATCAAGTGCAGGTGTGCTGGAACCAGTACAGATGGACCAACTGGTGGTGACACTTCTACCACTTAAAATAGGATTTTAATACCTACCGGTAAATCTTTTTCTTTTAGTCCGTAGAGGATGGTGGGGTCACTTCAAGAACCATGGGGTATAGACGGGATCCGCAGGAGACATGGGCACTTTAAGACTTTCAAAGGGGTGTGACTGGCTCCTCCCTCTATGCCCCTCCTCCAGACTCCAGTTATAGGAACTGTGCCCAGGGAGACGGACATTTAGAGGAAAAGGATTTATTGTTAAACTAAGGTGAGATACATACCAGCTCACACCTCAAGTACGCCGTACAACATGGCATTCAACACAACGCAAGTCAACGGCATGAACAACATCAGCAACAGGCTGACTATAAACGTAACACAACATGTGTGTAACTATAATAATAACTGCAGATACAGCACTCACTGGGACGGGCGCCCAGCATCCTCTACGGACTAAGAGAAAAGGATTTACTGGTAGGGATTAAAATCCTATTTTCTCATACGTCCTAGAGGATGCTGGGGTCACTTCAAGAACCATGGGATTTATACCAAAGCTCTAGACCGGGCGGGAGAGTGCGGACGACTCTGCAGCACCGATTGACCAAACATGAGGTCCTCATCAGCCAGGGTATCAAACTTGTAGAACTTTACAAAGGTGTTTGAACCCGACCAAGTAGCCGCTCAGCAAAGTTGTAATGCCGAGACCCCCCGGGCAGCCGCCCAGGACGAGCCCACCTTTCTGGTAGAATGGGCCTTCTCCGATTTCGGTAACGGCAAACCAGCCGTAGAATGAGCCTGCTGAATCGTATGACAGATCCAGCACGCAATAGTCTGCTTGGAAGTAGGAGCCCCAATTTTGCTGTGAGTATACAGGACAAACAGAGCCTCCGTTTTCCTAAACTGAGCCGTTCTGGCCACATAAATTTTCAAAGCTCTGACTACATCGAGAAACTTCGATTCCAGCAAGGCGTCAGTAGCTTCTGGCACCACAATAGGTTGGTTAAAGTGGAACGACGAAACCACTTTCGGCAGAAACTGCTGACGAGTCCTCAACTCTGCTCTATCTTCATGGAAGATCAAATAAGGGCTCTTGTGAGACAAGGCCGCCAATTCAGACACCCGCCTGGCGTATGCCAAGGCCAACAGCATGACCACTTTCCAAGTGAGGAATTTCAACTCCACCTTTTGTGAAGGTTCAAACCAATGAGATTGAAGGAATTGCAATACCACGTTAAGATCCCACGGTGCCACAGGGGGCACAAAGGGAGGTTGGATGTGCAACACGCCTTTCACAAAAGATTGAACTTCTGGAAGGGAGGCCAATTGTTTTTGGAAGAAAACCGATAAGGCTGAAGTTTGTACTTTAATGGAACCTAACTTTAGGCCCGCATCCACACCGGCTTGTAGAAAATGGAGAAAACGTCCTAACTGAAATTCTTCCGTAGGAGCCTTCATGGATTCACACCAAGACACGTATTTTCTCCAAATACGGTGTTAATGTTTAGACGTTACTCCTTTTCTGGTCTGAATAAGAGTGGGGATAACTTCCATGGGAATACCCTTTCGGGCTAGGATCCGGCGTTCAACCTCCAAGCCGTCAAACGAAGTTGCGGTAAGTTTTGGAACACGCATGGCCCCTGCAGTAACAGATCCTCCCCCAGAGGAAGAGGCTAGGGATCACCTATGAGTAATTCCTGAAGATCTGGATACCAAGCCCTCCTTGGCCAGTCTGGAACAATGAGGATCGCTTGAACCTTTGTTCTTCTTATGATCTTTATCACTTTTGGAATGAGTGGAAGCGGAGGAAACACGTACACCAACTAAAACACCCACGGTGTCACTAGGGCGTCCACTGCTATTGCTTGAGGGTCTCTCGACCTGGAACAATATCTCTGAAGTTTCTTGTTGAGGCGAGATGCCATCATGTCTATTTGAGGAATTCCCCAAAGACTTGTCACTTCTGCAAAGACCTCTTGATGAAGACCCCACTCTCCTGGATGGAGATAGTGTCTGCTGAGGAAGTCTGCTTCCCAGTTGTCCACTCCTGGAATGAATATCGCTGACAGAGCGCTTGTATGCCTTTCCGCCCAGCTGAGAACCTTTGTGGCCTCTGCCATTGCCGCTCTGCTCTTTGTTCCGCCCTGGTGGTGTATGTATGCTACTGCTGTTATGTTGTCCGACTGAATCAAGACGGGCCGATTGCGAAGATGATCCGCTTGCAGAAGGCCGTTGTGAATGGCCCTTAATTCCAGAACATTTATGTGCAGACACATTTCCTGGCTTGACCATCTTCCCTGGAAGCTTTCCCCCTGTGTGACTGCTCCCCAGCCTCGGAGACTCGCATCTGTGGTCACTAAAATCCAGTCCTGGATCCCAAACCTGCGTCCCTCTAGGAGGTGAGAGCTGTGCAACCACCACAGGAGTGAGATTCTGGTCTTGGAAGTGTCAAAGTCAGAAAAATATCACGCTGCACACTGCCATATTTGCACCTCATGCGTGTCCCCGCTGCGCGTGCATGAGCTCTCCCGTGCGTGCGCATACTCGCTGTTGCGTGCACCCGCGGGCGCACGGTATGCGCATTTACGGTAGAGTTTGTATACGTCTAACGTGCGACTCAATCGTAACATATTTTAACCATATAATGTATTTTGTAGATTATGGTCCCTTTGATAGAATCTGAAAGTTTAGTTAATGTAGCATGTTCATAGACAAAGAGATCCCTCTTTGTTTGATACGAAGGGTCAGACAGGGGTTATACAGTGGTGTTTAGTATCCATCGGAAGAGTATTTAATTAGCAATATTCCGGTGTTGGTTTGAAGCGGATTAATCGCTCGTGCGAATAGTTATGGACATAAGAAGTTTATGAACATTTACTGTATTTGCACTTTATTACCCATGCGGCGGGAAACCCAGTTTCCCACCCACCTGAGCAGTTAGGAATAGTCACAGCCCACCTGTATGAATCAACCTATGACCTTTTGTTATAATGCGAAGACGAATTCCTGTGTCCAATGAACAATAAGAATGTAGGGGCCATTGTACTGTATTGTGTGTAGTGTATAAAAGGACAAGCCGATCTGGGCCAGCTCTCTATTCTCTTCAACGGTTCTCATCACTGATAATCGGGAGCTGGACATCCAGAAGGCGCATGCGATTGTTTCCCTTTGTGCGTAAGTTTCTCTGCAATCATATCGTCTTTATTGTTATAAGCCATTCTCTCTCGTTCTCTCTCACTCTCTCTCTCTCCTTCCCCCTTTAAAAGTAATTGTATCTTTATTGTATTTTATGTGTAGTGATTTGGTTAGGTATTTTATGTTATCTTGGTAGTGTATAACTTGTATTGTATTATTCTTTTGCAATTGAACGTTCATTCATTTCCTTAAAAGGCGTTAGACCCTTAGACCGGTGTTGTGTGTTCATTATATTGCAGAGGGTAATAGGAGCGTCTCTATCGCTCAAACAGCTTTAGTGTAAACAAGGTTAAGCAGCGTTATATCGCTACAGTGTTTCAGTACAAGGTCTACAGTATAAGAATATCCTTTCTGTGTGTTACATTCAAGGTCTACTGATTGTTATCTCGTGAGCGTCTGCGCCGCTCGCGATCTCCTCGTGGTCTTGAGCGTCCGCTACGCTGATAGTGTAGCATTACGGTAGTCGCTCACCTATAGTGTGCCCGATACCAACAGCGTATTCTCACGAGCGTTTGTGTCGCTCGAGCGGCTCGCTCCCGATACAGCGTCCGCTACGCTAAGGGCGTACCCTTACGGTACCTGTACGTCAATTGCGTACTGTGTTCTTTAACCTTTTAGAGTGTTTTAAATAAGATAAATATTAGGCTTTATCAGAAGACAGGGTTATCATTTGGTGCATGTGTAGATGGGACCCGGACCACTTGTCCAACAGATCCCACTGAAACACTCTGGCATGGAATCTGCCAAACTGAATGGCCTCGTAGGCTGCCACCATCTTCCTCAGCAACCGAGTGCATTGATGGATTGATTCTTTTGCTGGTTTCAGAATTTGTTTGACCAGGTTCTGAATTTCCAGAGCCTTTTCCACTGGAAGAAAAACTCTCTGTAATTCTGTGTCCAGAATCATTCCCAAAAATGACAGCCATCTCGTAGGAACCAACTGTGATTTTGGCAAGTTTAGGAGCCAACCATGTTGCTACAGAATTTTCAGGGAAAGCGTAATGTTCTGCAGTAATTGGTCCCTGGATCTCGCCTTTATCAGGAGATCGTCCAAGTACGGGATAATTGTGACGCCTTGCTTGCGCAGGAGAACCATCATTTTGGCCATTACTTTGGTGAAAATCCTCGGAGCCGTGGACAGACCGAACGGCAACGTCTGAAATTGGTATTGACAATCCTGAACTGCAAACCTCAGGTAAGCCTGATGTGGAGGATAAATTGGAACATGTAAGTAGGCATCCTTTATGTCTACCGACACCATAAAATCCCCCTCCTCCAGACTGGAGATCACTGCCCGCAGAGATTACATCTTGAATTTGAATTTTCTTAGGTAGAAATTCAGGGATTTGAGGTTCAGGATTGGTCTGACTGAGCCATCTGGTTTCGGGACTATGAACAGGCTCGAATAAAAGCCTTCTCCCTGTTGTGACGGGGGAACCCTGACAATGACTTGATTGTGACAATTTTTGTATTGCGGCGCATACCACCTCCCAGTCCGGAAGAGGAGCTGGAATGGCCGATTTGAAAAATCGGTGAGGGGGAACGTCTTGAAACTCCAGTTTGTACCCCTGGGACACTATTTCTAAAACCCATGGGTCCAGGGCCGAATGAGCCCAGAACTGACTGAAGAGCTTGAGACGTGCCCCCACCGGTGCGGACTCCCGCAGAGGAGCCCCAGCGTTATGTGGTGGATTTGGCAGAAGCCGGGGAGGACTTCTGCTCCTGGGAACCGGCCATGGCCGGTGATCGTTTACCTTTTCCCTTTCCTCTAGTAGCAAGGAAGGAAGACCCTCTGCCTTTTCTGTATTTATTGGGCTGAAAGGACTGCATCTGATAGTGGTGTGCCTTCTTTTGTGGTGCAGGCACATAAGGAAAAATTAAGACTTACCCGCGGTAGCCGTAGATACCAACTCAGCGAGGCCGTCACCAAACAATACACCACCTTTATATGGAAGAGACTCCATAGCTTTCTTAGAGTCAGCATCAGCATTCCATTGATGAATCCACAATGCTCTCCTAGCTGTGACTGCCATGGCATTGGGCCTTGATCCCAAGAGTGCAATATCCCTCGCAGCTTCCTTTAGGTAGACTGCAGCGTCCCTGATATAACCTAGTGTCAAAAGAATACTATCCCTATCCAGGGTATCTATTTCAGGTGACAAGTTATCTGCCCATTTTTCGATAGCGCTACTCACGCACGCAGATGAAATTGCTGGTCTGAGTAGCGTACCCGTGGTGACATAAATGGATTTCAATGTATTTTCCTGCCTACGATCCGCAGGATCCTTTAGGGCTGCCATGTCAGGGGACGGAAGAGCAACCTTTTTGGACAGCCGTGATAGAGCTTTGTCCACAATGGGGGGTGACTCCCATTTTTCTCTATCCCCAGAGGGAAACGGATACGTTACTGGAATCCTTTTTGGAATCTGAAACTTTTTGTCAGGATTTTCCCAAACCTTTTCACAAAGAGTGTTTAGTTCATGAGAGGGAGGAAACGTTACCTCAGGTTTCTTTCCTTATACATTCTTTCCTTTATACATACATCAGGAACAGTAGGGTCCTCAGTGATATGTAATACGTCTTTTATTGCCACAATCATGTACTGAAAGCTCTTAGCCAGTTTGGGATCTAATCTGGCTTCACTATAGTCGATACTGGAGTCAGTGTCCGTGTCGGTATCCGTGTCTGCCAGCTGGGTAAATTAACGTTTTTTGTGACCCCGAGGGGGTCTGGACTTGTAACAACACATCCTCTACGGATTTCTTCCATGTCTGGTTCTGAGACTCAGAATTATCCAATCTCCTATTTATCAGAGTCACATTAGCATTCACAGGATTCAAACCATTCACCCAGTCAGGTGTCGGCGGTGCCGACAGGGTCACTCCCACAGCCGTTTGTGTCCCTGACATAGTCTCCTCCTGGGAAGAGCCCTCCGCCTCAGACATGTCGACACACGTGCACCCAACACACGCAGACACACTGGCCTAAAGGGGACAGACCCACAGTAAAGCCTGTCAGAGGGACACAGAGGGAATTATTGCCAGCCCACACCCCAGCGCCCAACCCGGTCTGAACACCACAGAAATGCCCCAAACCTGCAGCGCTTTTATAATTTATCAACAATGCACCAAAATAGCTGTGCCCCCCCCCACACACACACGTTTTTCACCCTGATACTCATGCAGCAGTGTGAGGAAGGACCAGCGTCTCTGCAGCCTTGTGAAGAGAAATGGCGCCGGGCTGTGTGCTGTGAGGGCTAAGCTCCGCCCCCATAATGGCGCGCTTCAGACCCGCTCTTTTTTAAATAATTTTTATACTGGCGGGGGTCCGGACAGTGCCCCCGGCACTATGTCCACTCTTGCCAGTCATTATGGAGGTCAGATATGCTGCCCAGGGCGCCCGCGCCCTGCACCCTGTAGTGCCGCTGTGTGCGGGAGCATGGCGCGCAGCGCGATCGCTGTGCGGTACCTCAAAGCCGTCACTGAAGTCTTCTTTTTCTTCTTCTACTCCATAAGCAAACAATAACCGGCAGTTGCCGGAAAAAGACAGGGATTGCCTTTTTGGAGCACTCTTTTAGATGAATTGACAGTAAATTGATATGATTAGAAATTTAAAACGTAACTTTTAATTATTCTCTTTTTAAAATATGGGGGGCATGAATTTATTCATAACTGTCTTATATACGTATTCATGTGTAATTAAAGTCTCTTAATCTGATCCCCAAGAAAAAAACTTTTTTATGGATATATAGCTATCCTCAAAAAATTCATAAACATATAGCTGTCATTACGGTGAATAATGGCCCTCATTCCGAGTTGATCGGTCGCAAGGCGAATTTAGCAGAGTTACACACGCTAAGCCGCCGCCTACTGGGAGTGAATCTTAGCTTCTTAAAATTGCGACCGATGTATTCGCAATATTGCGATTACTAACTACTTAGCAGTTTCAGAGTAGCTCCAGACTTACTCTGCCTGTGCGATCAGTTCAGTGCTTGTCGTTCCTGGTTGACGTCACAAACACACCCAGCGTTCGCCCAGGCACTCCCACCGTTTCTCCGGCCACTCCTGCGTTTTTTCCGGAAACGGTAGCGTTTTCAGCCACACGCCCCTGAAACGCCGTGTTTCCGCCCAGTAACACCCATTTCCTGTCAATCACATTACGTTCGCCGGAGCGAAGAAAAAGCCGTGAGTAAAATTACTTTCAACATAGCAAAGTTACTTGGCGCAGTCGCAGTGCGAACATTGCGCATGCGTACTAAGCGAATTTTCATTGCGATGCGATGAAAAATACCGAGCGAACAACTCGGAATGAGGGCCCATATTCAATATAATTATGGTGAATAATATTCAGTGTGAGAAATATTCCTAAATTCTTAATATGTGTATTAAAAATAATAAGTTTTTTTTATTAATTTATTCCGCATATTTTTGTTCATCCAACTAGCCTACTAGATATGATCTAATTTCTATGCATTACTTTCTAATCAAAAATACAAAATAAAATATAGTATAGGGTACGTTGCCACCATCTGTTTTTAAATGATCAGTGTGTCCAGGATTGCTAAATTAACCCGTATGCGAATCCACAGATTGGAATGTTACATATGTTGCCAGTACCTCCTCCCTGTAAGTGCAGCAAGAAACAATGTTGACAGTCGTTTTCAGACTGAATGCGAATCCACAAAGGATTGGAATGTTACATATGTTGCCATCCAATTGTATGTTAATATATGCACCTGGGCCAAGATAATTCCCTGCCTATAATATACCACCTAAAAGCATTCTCACCAATACCATTTATATCTAATCTTACATGTGCGTCAGAGCACACATGTATCCTATATTAGACACCCATATACATTTATGTGCATACATGTACTTTTTGGTAATGTATATCCTACCCTATAAGTGGCCTCTACTATAGTGTATTAAATTGCCATAAATGATATAAGTGAATGTTCAATCAGAAGAAAAAAGAAAGGGGAGGGGAAACAAAAGGAGAACATATTGTGCTGGTATTATAGTGATAATACTTGGTAGTATGTGTTTGTAAGGAGCCGTGAGGCTATAGCTGTGCATAATTTTGGCTGTGTCACAAAAACACTGCAAATAAAGTGAAACCTACAACCTTAAACGAATGACACATCAAAAACAACGTGAAAAACAAGGAAAAAAATACTTTTTTACTTTTTTTCAAAAAAGAGCTCATTATCCAACTATATGTGACTATATTGTGTATTGTGAAAATGGGATGGGTAGTTATACGTAATGCTTAAATTTGTTGGGGGGGATTTTCTAATTAGCTAGAGGTTAATATTTATGCTTAAGAGTGGTGTTCTAATTTCATATCCAGAAAAAATTGCTCAAAGAAAGATGGTGTAGTTGATGTGTTCATTTAGACCTTGGGGCGCCAAACAGCCCAGCCTAAATGTCCACTCACTTTCCCTTTTTAGTAACTCTTGCATCGCATTGCCCCCTCTGATACCTAATTTGATTTTCTGCAAACCAAATACTTGTAGTTTATGCATGTTGTTATTCCGATATTGGTGAAAATGTCGTGCTACTGTGGTAATCTGCTTGAAATTATTAAATGTCCTTAGTTGCGTTTCTAATCGTTCCCAGATGTTCCAAAACTCTCGTTTTCAACATTCGAGTGGTAATCCCTACATATTTTATGCCACATGTACACAAAATGCAATAGACCACATTTGTGGTTCTGCAATTGAAAAAATCTAGGATTTTGCATGTTTTACCATATTTATCAGGGATTTCTTGTATGGGCTTCATATATCCACAAGCCTTGCATGTCCCGCAAGGGAATGTACCCTTTACTATAGGAAGTTTGGGTGAACTCTGATCGTAGTGACTTACCAATTGGTCTTTGAGATTGGGGGACCTCCTCCAGCTCATTGAGAATTTCTCACCGAGATTAGAAGCCAGATCAGGATCAGATAGGAGAATGTGCCAATGTTTCTGAATACCATTCTGTAATAATTTCTATTCTTTACAGAAATCCCCAACAAACCTCATCTCTTCCGAATTGTTCTGTACCACCTTTTCTTTAAAGACCAAAGTATTTCTGTCTATGTGTTCAATGGATGACCTGGCTTTTTTGATGCATCGATGACTGTATCCACGTTCCCGTAGGCGATTCGTTAATTCCTCACTCTTCTGTTTAAAGATTTGAGAATCCGAACAATTTCTCTTAAGTCTTAAAAACTCACCTTTCGTTATATTGGCAACAGTGGGTGGGAAGTGAGAACTGGAATTGTGCAATATACTGTTAGTTGCCGTATCTTTCCGATACAGTTTAGTTGACAGAGCATTGTTTTCATCCCTGTAGATTTTCAAATCTAGAAAAGAAATCTCATTCCTGTCATGCTCCATGGTGAGCTTGATGTTAAACTTGTTGGTATTCAGACTTCTAACAAAATCTTCAAGTTCTCCTTCAGTCCCTTCCCATATCATAAACACGTCATCAATGTAGCGTAGCCACATGATGATCTGTTCTGTGTGCAGTTCCTTGTCATCACCGAACACAACTTCCCTCTCCCACCAGCCCAGGAAGAGGTTAGCATAAGTGGGGGCACATGCCGCCCCCATTGCTGTACCCCTTACCTGTAGGTAGAAGTGGTTGTAGGTTGTTAAATACAAAGTAATTTCTGTTTAGTATGAAATCAAGAAATCTCAACAGAAGATTCTGAAAATCACCCAGGCCTTCCATTCTGAGAAAGTATTCCACGGCTTTGAGACCTAATTCATGTGAGATGCATGTATACAATGACTCTACGTCCATACTCACTAATATGTGAGTGTCATCCAATTTGATGTCATTGAGTTTTTTTAGAACGTCAGGTGTATCCTTTACATAAGAAGCTAATTGTGTAACATACGTTCTCAGGTGAGCATCAACGAAGATGCTTGCCTTCTCAGATAGACCTCCTATGCCCGATACAATAGGGCGCCCAGGTGGTTCAACAAGGTTTTTGTGTACCTTGGGCAATAAATAGAAGGTCGGAATCCGTGGTTTTTCTACCCTCAGGAAGTCATGTTCTTCTTTAGAAATGATATTATTTGATAAGGCCGATCCTATCATCCTATCATATACTTCCATATAGTTCTCAGTGGGATTTAGTAGTAACCTGCGGTAACATTGAGAACTGTTAAGTTGTTTAAGAGCTTCTTTAGTATACATTTCTCTTGGCCATAGTACCGTGTTTCCCCCTTTATCAGAGGGTTTAATTATCACGTATTCCCGAGACTTAATCTCATCTAAGGCCTGTTTTTCACAATAGGATAGATTCTTAGGAATTCTCTGTTTTGACTTTGTGAATTGTGTCAAATTCCTTTAAGACCAATTTGAGAAACACTTTGGTCTCAGGACTGATATTGTCTGGCGGTACAACAGTCGATTTATATTTACATCTCGGTCGACTAGATATATGGGAGGTCTGTTGGCCATTATCCCCTGAAAGATCCTCTAAGTGTTGTAATGCCTCCCTATCCTGGGAGGACCATGTTAGATGGTTATCATTACCCATTTCCGGGCTAACATAATCTGCCGGTTCTAAATAGGTATCATCACGACATTTATTGGAGAAGAATTTTTTTAGGAGCAACTTTCTTCCAAAAAGTTGTAAATTCTTTTCCCACGTGAATCTATCAAATGGTTTTGTGGGAGAAAATGAAAGGCCTTTCATCAAAACCCGTGTTTGATCTTCTGTTAGTACATGATTAGATAAATTAATAATATTATGTTTGTCATCTTTGCTTACTTGTTTCTGTAAGTCCGAGGGGAGTATCTCGTAGGAGATGTTGATTCCCATCTTTGTCTGTTTTTTGCCCTTCTTCCCTCCCCTCCTCTTCCTCCTCTTGGAGGGCGTCCACGGGGATATCGGCCTAACTCCAAAAAAGAAGAAGCAGATGAGGAGGAAGCAGTGGATTGTCTCAGGTCCATATCCCCTCTCTGAGACACCACTGATCGTGATCTCTGTTCCCCTCCATCCTCATTTTCAGACGAATCCACTTCTGATGATGTATAGTTTTCTCCTCTATTTCTTCTTGAATAAATTTCAGCTGTTTTGTGCCATTTAAACACTTTGGGGGTCATTCCGAGTTGTTCGCTCGCAAGCTGCTTTTAGCAGCTTTGCACACGCTAAGCCGCCGCCTACTGGGAGTGAATCTTAGCTTATTAAAATTGCGAACGAAAGATTAGCAGAATTGCGAATAGACACTTCTTAGCAGTTTCTGAGTAGCTCCAGACTTACTCGGCATCTGCGATCAGTTCAGTCAGTGTCATTCCTGGTTTGACGTCACAAACACACCCAGCGTTCGCCCAGACGCTCCTCCGTTTCTCCAGCCACTCCCGCGTTTTTCCCAGAAACGGTAGCGTTTTTTCACACACACCCATAAAACGGCCAGTTTCCGCCCAGAAACACCCACTTCCTGTCAATCACACTACGATCACCAGAACGAAGAATAAACCTCGTAATGCCGTGAGTAAAATACCTAACTGCATAGCAAATTTACTTGGCGCAGTCGCACTGCGGACATTGCGCATGCGCATTAGCGACTAATCGCTCCGTTGCGAGAAAAAAATAACGAGCGAACAACTCGGAATGACCCCCTTTGTCCGTAGCGAAATCACGTCTATCCCTAGCAAATTTTAGTTTTTTCCTTTCTATAATAGTGGTTTCATAGTGTTGTAATTCTTTCTTGCTGTCCTCAAAGCATTTTTGAAATGTGGTATTTTGTTCCCATACCTCCAATTTTTTACCCAGGATGTTAATTTCTCTCTCACATTCCTCTAATGTGAGGTGGTTATGTTTAATAAGTATTCCAATTAGATCAGATGAACATTTCAATAGTGCATTCTCCCAGTCCTTCTTCAAATTCTCTGTTGCTAATTCAAAGGCCGGAAATGTCCTAGGACGTAGGCCTCTTGGGGCTATTTTTAATCTGAGATAGTTCTCTAGACTAGTAAGGTCCCAATTTGTTCTTATCTGTTTCTGTAGTAATTTCCTAAATTTAAAGAAATCACCCTCCCAGTTAAGCTCTGGTTCAGAGATATTTGAGATGCTTGAGAAGATTTCCTCTAAATTTTCAGTCTTGCGTTTAGAGGTAAGTTCCGTTAATAGTTTAAATTGGGACATATTATAACCAAGAAAGATACCCAAAATAGTAAAGCTGTTTTTATTTTTACAGAGAAGTATATTAAAAGTCACTTTATGTAGTTGTACATATATCTAGGGTGTCGCCTTGCCCTAACGTTTCTCAATGTTCGTGCTAAGGATAAGAAACTGAGTGAAACTCAGGAAAGCCAAAACTATATAGTAATGTAGTGTACCCTGCATAGAAACCTAAGAATTAATTTGCATATTAGGTAACCAGCTATCTGATCATTTTCCCATAATAATTTGGGATTCCTATTTACCTAGCTAGAGGTGCTCCAACAATCACGTTTAAACCTTATAAGCAAACAATAACCGGCAGTTGCGGGAAAAAGACAGGGATTGCCTTTTTGGAGCACTCTTTTAGATGAATTGACAGTAAATTGATATGATTAGAAATTAAAAACGTAACTTTTAATTATTTCTCTTTTTTCTTCTACTCACCTGTCTTCTGGCTCTGCTAGGGGGGTGATGGCCTGCTCTGGGAATGAGCCCCTAGACGTACCTAGTGATCAAACCCTCAGGAGCTAATGGTGTTCTGTAGCCCAAGAAGCAAAGCCTTGAAACTCACAGAAGTAGGTCTGACTTCTCTCCCCTAAGTCCCACAAAGCAGGGAGACTGTTGCCAGCAGTTCTCCCTGAACATAAAAAACCTAACAAAGTATTTTCAGAGAAACTCAGTAGAGCTCCTCAGAGTGAATCCAGTCTGCCTGGGCACAGATTCTAAACAAAACCTAAAAGTATTTTCAGAGAAACTCAGTAGAGCTCCTCAGAGTGCATCCAGTCTGCCTGGGCACAGATTCTAAACTGGAGTCTGGAGGAGCGGCATAGAGGGAGGAGCCAGTTCACACCCCTTTGAAAGTCTTAAAGTGCCCATATCTCCTGCGGATCCCGTCTATATCCCATGGTTCTTGAAGTGACCCCAGCATCCTCTAGGAGGTATGAGAAAACCAGTTACAGGGAGGCAAGCAGCTCAGAGGAAAGATAAATTGCCCACTCTGCAGTGGATGATCCCAGTAATCCTACCATCTACCTATTATAACAAGTTATGGGGTGCCCATCATGGTGGAATGAGGCTGAAAAAGATCTATGATGCTAAAGAGTCACAGGAAGGAGGCAAAAGGCTTGAGACACAGGAGTGGCACAGGAGTTGGCCATCAACCCAGCATACGATGGGTCCAAAAATAAGATTTTACTCACCGGTAAATCTATTTCTCGTAGTCCGTAGTGGATGCTGGGGACTCCGTAAGGACCATGGGGAATAGACGGGCTCCGCAGGAGACTGTGCACTCTAAGAAAGAATTGGTACTACAGGTGTGCACTGGCTCCTCCCTCTATGCCCCTCCTCCAGACCTCAGTTAAGGAAACTGTGCCCGGAAGAGCTGACATTACAAGGAAAGGATTTTGGAATCCAGGGTAAGACTCATACCAGCCACACCAATCACACCGTATAACTTGTGATAACATACCCAGTCAACAGTATGAAAAAACAACAGAGCATCAGACAACCTGATGCAACATAACATAACCCTTATTTAAGCAATAACTATATACACGTATTGCAGAGGAAGTCCGCACTTGGGACGGGCGCCCAGCATCCACTACGGACTACGAGAAATAGATTTACAGGTGAGTAAAATCTTATTTTCTCTAACGTCCTAGTGGATGCTGGGGACTCCGTAAGGACCATGGGGATTATACCAAAGCTCCCAAACGGGCGGGAGAGTGCGGATGACTCTGCAGCACCGAATGGGCAAACACAAGGTCCTCCTCAGCCAGGGTATCAAACTTGTAGAATTTTGCAAAAGTGTTTGAACCCGACCAAGTAGTTGCTCGGCAAAGCTGTAATGCCGAGACCCCTCGGGCAGCCGCCCAAGAAGAGCCCACTTTCCTTGTGGAATGGGCTTTTACTGATTTCGGATGCGGCAATCCAGCCGCAGAATGAGCTTGCTGAATCGTGTTACAGATTCAGCGAGCAATAGTTTGCTTTGAAGCAGGAGCACCCAGCTTGTTGGATGCATACAGGATAAACAGCGAGTCAGTTTTCCTGACTCCAGCCGTTCTGGCTACATAAATCTTCAAAGCCCTGACTACATCCAGTAACTTGGAATCCTCCAAGTCACGAGTAGCCGCAGGCACCACAATAGGTTGGTTCAAATGAAAAGATGACACCACCTTCGGCAGAATTTGCAGACGAGTCTGTAATTCTGCCCTGTCCATATGGAAAACCAGATAGGGGCTTTTACATGACAAAGCCACCAATTCTGACACGCACCTAGCCGAAGCTAAGGCCAATAGCATGACCACTTTCCACGTGAGATACTTTAGCTCCACGGTCTTAAGTGGCTCAAACCAGTGAGATTTCAGGAAACTCAACACCACGTTAAGATCCCAAGGTGCCACTGGTGGCACAAAAGGGGGCTGAATATGCAGCACTCCCTTTACAAACGTCTGAACCTCAGGAAGTGAAGCCAGTTCCTTTTGAAAGAAAATGGATAGGGCCGAAATCTGGACCTTTATAGATCCTAATTTTAAGCCCATAGTCACTCCTGACTGTAGGAAGTGTAGGAACCGGCCTAGCTGGAATTCCTCTGTAGGGGCCTTCTTGGCCTCACACCAAGCAACATATTTTTGCCATATACGGTGATAATGTTTTGCTGTCACGTCCTTCCTAGCCTTTATCAGCGTAGGAATAACTTCATCCGGAATGCCTTTTTCCGCTAGGATCCGGCGTTCAACCGCCATGCCGTCAAACGCAGCCGCGGTAAGTCTTGGAACAGACAGGGCCCCTGTTGCAACAGATCCTGTCTGAGGGGCAGAGGCCACGGGTCCTCTGTGAGCATTTCTTGCAGTTCCGGGTACCAAGTTCTTCTTGGCCAATACGGAACAATGAGTATTGTTCTCACTCCTCTTTTTCTTACGATTCTCAGCACCTTGGGTATGAGGAAGAGGAGGAAACACATAGACCGACTGGAACACCCACGGTGTTACTAGAGCGTCCACAGCTATCGCCTGAGGGTCCCTTGACCTGGCGCAATACTTTTGTAGCTTTTTGTTGAGGCGGGATGCCATCATGTCCACCTGTGGCAGTTTCCATCGATTTGTAATCTGAGTGAAGACTTCCTGATGAAGTCCCCACTCTTCCGGGTGGAGGTCGTGCCTGCTGAGGAAGTCTGCTTCCCAGTTGTCCACTCCCGGAATGAACACTGCTGACAGTGCTTGCGCGTGATTCTCTGCCCAACGAAGAATTCTGGTGGCTTCCGCCATCGCCACCCTGCTTCTTGTGCCGCCCTGGCGGTTTACATGAGCCACTGCGGTGATGTTGTCTGACTGAATCAGCACCGGTTGGTTGCGAAGCAGAGGCTCCGCTTGACACAGAGCGTTGTATATGGCCCTTAGTTCCAGGATATTTATATGCAGACAAGTCTCCTGACTTGACCACAGCCCTTGGAAGTTTCTTCCCTGAGTGACTGCCCCCCCCATCCTCGGAGGCTTGCATCCGTGGTCACCAGGACCCAGTCCTGTATGCTGAACCTGTGGCCCTCGAGAAGGTGAGCACTCTGCAGCCACCACAGAAGAGACACCCTGGCCCTGGGGGATAGGGTGAGCAGCCGATGCATTTGAAGATGCGATCCGGACCACTTGTCCAACAGATCCCATTGAAAGATCCTCGCATGGAACCTGCCGAAGGGAATGGCCTCGTATGATGCCACCATCTTTCCCAGGACTCGCGTGCAGTGATGCACCGACACCTGTTTTGGTTTTAAGAGGTCTCTGACCAGAGTCACGAGCTCCTGAGCCTTCTACGCCGGGAGAAACACCTTCTTCTGGTCCGTGTCCAGAATCATGCCCAGGAAGGGCAGACGCGTCGTAGGAATCAGCTGCGATTTTGGAATATTCAGAATCCAGCCATGCTGTTGCAACACTTCCTGAGAGTGTGCTACGCTGACCAGCAACTGCTCCCTGGACCTCGCCTTTATGAGGAGATCGTCCAAGTATGGGATAATTGTGACTCCTTGCTTTCGAAGGAGCACCATCATTTCCGCCATTACCTTGGTAAATATTCTCGGAGCCGTGGACAGACCAAACGGCAACATCTGGAATTGGTAATGACAATCCTGTACCACAAATCGGAGGTACTCCTGATGAGGTGGATAAATGGGGACATGCAGGTAAGCATCCTTTATGTCCAGAGACACCATAAAATCCCCCTCTTCCAGGCTTGCAATGACCGCTCTGAGCGATTCCATCTTGAACTTGAACCTTTTCAGGTAAATGTTCAGGGATTTTAAATTCAAAATGGGTCTGACCGAACCTTCCGGTTTCGGTACCACAAACATGGTGGAATAGTAACCCCTTCCCTGTTGAAGGAGGGGAACCTTTACCACCACTTGCTGAAGATATAATTTGTGAATTGCCGCTAACACTACTTCCCTTTCCATGGGGGAAGCTGGCAGGGCCAATTTGAGGTAACGGTGAAGGGGCATCACCTTGAATTCCAGCTTGTATCCCTGAGACACAATCTGTATAGCCCAGGGATCCACCTGTGAGCGAACCGACTGGTGGCTGAAATGACGGAGATGCGCCCCCACCGCTCCTGGCTCCACCCGTGGAGCCCCAGCGTCATGCGGTGGATTTAGTGGAAGCCGGGGAGGACTTTTGTTCCTGGGAACTAGCTGTATTGTGCAGCTTCTTTCCTCTACCCCTGCCTCTGGCAAGAAAGGACGCACCTCTAACTTTCTTGCTTCTTTGCGATCGAAAGGACTGCATTTGGTAATACGGTGCTTTCTTAGGTTGTGAAGGAATATATGGCAAAAAACTTGACTTCCCAGCTGTAGCTGTAGAAACTAGGTCCGAGAGACCGTCCCCAAACAATTCCTCACCCTTATAAGGTAAAACCTCCATGTGCTTTTTTGAGTCTGCATCACCTGTCCATTGCCGAGTCCATAGGACCCTTCTGGCAGAAACTGACATTGCATTTATTCTAGAGCCCAGTAGGCAAATGTCTCTCTGGGCATCCCTCATATATAGGACAGCGTCTTTTATATGCCCCAGGGTCAGTAAAATAGTATCCTTGTCCAAGGTATCTAGTTCCTCAGAGTATCCGTCCATGCTGCTACAGTACTACACATCCAGGCCGACGCAATTGCCGGCCTCAGTAGAGTACCTGAATGTGTATACACAGACTTCAGGATACCTTCCTGCTTCCTATCCGCAGGATCCTTTAGGGCGGCCGTATCCTGTGATGGCAGGGCCACCTTCTTAGATAAGCGTGTCAATGCTTTGTCTAAACTAGGGGAGGATTCCCAGCGTAACCTGTCCGTTGGCGGGAAAGGATACGCCATAAGTAGCCTTTTGGAAATCAGCACTTTCCTATCAGGAGAATCCCACGCTTTTTCACATAATTCATTTAACTCATGTGAAGGGGGAAAAGTCACCTATTGCTTTTTCTCCCCAAACATATAAACCCTCTTGTCAGGAACAGGGTTTACCTCTGATATGTGCAATACATCCTTCATTGCTATAATCATGTAGCGGATGGCTTTAGCCATTTTAGGCTGCAATTTTGCATCATCGCCATCGACACTGGAATCAGAATCCGTGTCGATATCTGTGTCAACAATTTGGGAAAGTGGGCGCTTCCGAGACCCTGACGGCCCCTGCGCTGTAGGAACAGGCATGGGTTGAGACCCCGACTGTCCCTAGGCTTCAGCTTTATCCAACCTTTTATGCAAGGAGTTTACATTATCATTTAACACCTTCCACATATCCATCCAAGCAGGTGTCGGCGCCGTCGGCGGAGACACCTCATTCAACTGCACCTGCTCTGCTTCCACATAGCCTTCCTCGTCAAACATGTCGACACAAGCGTACCGACACACCACACACACACACAGGGGATGCTCTATATGAGGACAGGACCCCCACAAGGCCAGAGAGAGAGTATGCCAGCACACACCCCAGCGCTATATGACCCAGGAATCACACAGTAACTTAGTGTTTACCCAATAGCTGCTGTATATATTATTATTGCGCTAAATTTATGTGCCCCCCCCCTCTCTTTTTACCCTCTTTCTGCCGTGAGTCTGCAGGGGAGAGCCTAGGGAGCTTCCTCTCAGCGGAGCTGTGGAGAGTAAATGGCGCTGGTGAGTGCTGAGGAAGAAGCCCCGCCCCCTCAGCGGCGGGCTTCTGTCCCGCGATTTGGTGTAAAAAATGGCGGGGGCTCATGCATATATACCGTGCCCAGCTGTATATATATGCCGCTTTTTACCAAGAGGTACACAATTGCTGCCCAGGGCGCCCCCCCCCCCCCTCTGCGCCCTGCACTGACCGGAGTGTGTGGGAGCAATGGCGCACAGCTGCAGTGCTGTGCGCTACCTCATATGAAGACTGGAGTCTTCTGCCGCCAATTTTGACGTCTTCTTGTTTCACCCGCCGGCTTCTGTCTTCTGGCTCTGCGAGGGGGACGGCGGCGCGGCTCCGGGAACGGACGACCAAGGTTAAGATCCTGTGTTCGAACCCTCTGGAGCTAATGGTGTCCAGTAGCCTAAGAAGCGCAACCTAGCCGCAGTTAGTAGGTTTGCTTCTCTCCCCTCAGTCCCACGTAGCAGAGAGTCTGTTGCCAGCAGAAGCTCTCTGAAAATAAAAAACCAAACTAAAATACTTTCTTAATAGCAAGCTCAGGAGAGCTCACTAAAATGCACCCAGCTCCTTCCGGGCACAGATTCTAACTGAGGTCTGGAGGAGGGGCATAGAGGGAGGAGCCAGTGCACACCAGTAGTACTAATTCTTTCTTTGAGTGCCCAGTCTCCTGCGGAGCCCGTCTATTCCCCATGGTCCTTACGGAGTCCCCAGCATCCACTGGGACGTTAGAGAAACACTATTTCCAAACGTACCATAAAACACTCTACAGATGATCATTACAGAGATGTGTATATGTATTTAGTCCTCACAGATGATACATGCATAAAGCTGATGAGCACAGAAGGAAGGCAGACATACAGATGCCTAATGATATCATCAGCTACTTAGACGAAGCACAGGACCAGCACACAGCTCTACACGCACAATGCACCGCATGAGTCTGACGTGGGGCGGCAGTCACATGAGCTACTGACGTCAGACTTGTAGCCGCACAGGAAGGGGCGTTACCTCTCCTCCTGGTCTGTGCGTGTCACGTTGCCTGGGAGGCCAGCGTGTGACGTCAGAGGGAACGCCACTTCCGTACAGTATTTAAAACGCCGAGAAGTGGCGCGCATTTTCCTACGGAGTAAACTTTTGCACGTGCTATACTGCAGCAGCCGGTGACCGGAAGTGACGTTCCACCTAGGAAGCGGCGTGTGACGAGACCGATGCAGATGCGACCCGCTGCTGCCGCCTGCCTCCATCACACCGAGGCGGCCAGGTGAGCTTATTGTGGTGCAGTGGCCGCGGAGCCTATGGGAGTGGGGCGGAAGGGGGTAACATGTCGTAATGAGGGAGCTGCGCACCTAGCCGCATCTTCCCAGTAACGCTGTCCCGCTGACTGTGTGTGACATCCGCCAGGGTAGATGCTAGAATCAAGTGGGCTAAGGGACCTTTTTGTGCGGAGGAAGAGGCGGCTGCTGTGTGTGTTGTCACCTTCCGGTACTGCCTTCCGCATATGTCACCGCCCCTGTCTGTGCCGCCTCCGCCCGGGGACGTACTAACAGTAGGGACACGGGTTGGTTGTGTGGGAGTGGGGTGTTACCTTCGCTTTATTTTCTATTCTGTATTTACATATTACACCCCCACCCCTTACAGTAACAGTGTACACGTTACCCACTACGGCAGGGCCTGATTAAGCCTTGGGGGTGCCCAGGGCACTTAAGACCAGGGGGCCGTATGGAAGATGGCGCTTGTATAATAAATTGTGTAGAAGCTGGGATCCCTGTGTCACAGCTCTTTCCACCCTCCTAGCTCTCCTCTTGTCAGTGAGCTCTGTCAGTTCATAAAACATGATATTCCTATGTCTCTGCCTGCTCTGCATACTGTCCTACTGGCATTCTGGCTGCTGCATAAGAGGGCAAGCTATTGATGTCAGTGACTAAGGGGGGTCTGGGGTACAGTATGCCGTGCATCCTCACACCTTATATGCACTACATCCAGAGCCGGATTAAGGGGGGGTGCGTGGATACGTACCCCGGGCCCCCCTTTCCAAAAGGGCCCCCTGCTACACCACAGATCGGATTTCTCTTCAATCCGATCTGCGGTGCTGCGCTCACGAACCCCGGCTCCCCGCTGCCCTGTCCCCCCTCCTCCTTCAGTTCAGCGTGCGGCGCACCAATGACTGAGCCGCTGGCTTGCTGATCCGGACAGCAATTGGACAGCTGAGCCGTCACTCAGCTGCGCTGACTAAGAAGAGTGCTCTAACAGCTGTAGTCAGGGCAGCTGAGCGACGGCTCAGCTGTCCAATTGCTGTCTGGCTCAGCAAGCCTGCGGCTAAGTCATTGGCGTGCCGCACGCTGAACTGAAGGAGGGATTCTTAGCGATGTGGATATATATATATATATATATATATATATATAATAATAATATTATTATTTTTTAGTCCATGGGGGCCCCCTGCTCTTTAGTGCCCCAGGCCTCCCGGGGCGTAATCCAGTTCTGACTACAGCACCCACATATAAAGCTGTTTCATATAGGTTAAAATAAGCAAAGAACATACAAGTTGTACTCCAGTGATACATGATATCCATATTAATAGTTCGGGGTCTATTCATGAAGTAATGAAAAGCGTGGAAAAAAGGGCCAGTGGAGAAGTTGCCAATGGCAACCAATCAGCTGTGAAGAAAGCCTTTATCAAGTACAATCTATAAAATGTAAGGGAGATGTTGATTGGTTGCCATGGTCAACTTTTCCACAGGTCTGTTACGGTTTTCACTGCTTCATATAAGTGCTTTGTCCCATATATTTATATCCTGGTAAGGAGACTGTTGTGTCTGGACCAGCAATAATATGTAGCGGGTAGCAAGGGCATGGCTTAGGGTGCAATCTTAAACAATAATAATGTAGACTTTATTGTGAATTGTGTAACAATAGTTTTAATTTTTTTATTGGTGTGATGCCATTTTTAGCACAAACGTACAGTACATCTGGAGCTGTTTCCTGTATGTTTTCAGCAGAGAGCTTGTTGTATGTATTTTCTTATTTGTATCTTTTTTGTTTTGTGGATAAATTGCTTTTAAGCTCATCTACGCCTTGTAGCTTGACATTTATTTTGTGTATGTGTGCATGGATATTGCTATAACGTGGATATAATACGTAAATATGTTACAACATAAGTTATCAGCTTAACTGGCGCTTATGTGCTTGATACAACCGCAACCAGGAGTGTGTTACCTGACCAGGCAGTATCCTGTATGTCAGTGCTGCCCCGCAGCGTTCTGGTATGTATTTAGGAAATCCATTATGCACAAGTGCTGTTGCATCGTGCCTGGGCTCTCTGGTGAGGCAGTTCTGGTTTTAGCAGTGACCTCTTGTGGCTAGCATATTGACATGGTACCATGACTCCTGGCTTGGCCTTCACTGGACAACAGAAGAGAGCAGTTTATAATTGCCATAGCTATTTTGAATTGAGATTTTGGTGTAATTACAATGCTCCTATTCCTTGCCTACCTCTTACTGTATGGTTGCAGCAAGAGAAACTTGTTGCTGTCACCTGGAGGTAATTTATGTGGTCTAAATCAGTACAGAACACATACAAAGGCCAATATTCAATTGATTATCATGCCCACGGGAGATCGCGGGGGTGATATTCAATTGTCTCTTTTTCGCTCATAGAGGTCAGTTTTAGCTGCGTAAAGCAACTAAACATGACCATAGTGCTAGGCGCGATTGCAAAAAGTGCCATTTGTGCGCCCATATGGGTCACTTTTCACACATTTCTGCTTGCCACCCCCAGATGATCCTTTTTAACCATTAATTTAATCGTACCAGATTTTATTTGAATTAAACAATTTCCACTCGCTGGGTGTGGTATGGAAGGTCGACAGTGTCTAGGTCGACCACTATTGGCCTGTGTCGACAGGTTACAAGGTCGACATGAGTTTTTTTTTGTTTTTTTTTTCGTACAGTGACCGGGAACCCCAATTAGTGCACTGTGTACCCTCACATGGCTCGCTTCGATCGCCATGCTTCGGGCAAGGTTACGATTCCCAATTGTAGTCTGCATGGACCGTAAAGTTAAAAAAAATTGTGAAAAACTCATGTCGACCTTTTGATCTGGAGACCCTGTCAACCTAGTTACTGTCGACCTAGAGACCGGATCCTCACTCGCCTATATTGACTTGCATTTGCAGAGAGGACATAATAGACCATCAACAACTGAATTTAACGTTTAACAATTTGTGGTGTAGTTCAATATCATTGTAACAATACATCTCTGGTACTATTTCAGTAATATGCATAATGTGACATATTAGGAAGAAATTGTTAAAAAAAATATCAAAATCATGGAGAAAATGTTTTATTGAAAATATATATTGAATATTTTGGCGGTATATGCGCAGATTACAGCGTAGTGGAAACTGTCCTTGGTATAGAATATCTGACAGACCCTTATTTAAAAGGTTGCTTTGTGCAGAATATTGTTTGCGTTTACTTCCACTTTAAATTTATATAAATTTTGTCCTATGTGTAGAAATTGTGTTGTCAGTTGCTCAATGCAGTCTGATATCCTGTCGACATGTACAGTTCCATGTTGGTTGGTCCAGTGCATTGAAACCACTTTTGTTATATGTATGGGCTGAGCCACTTTATTGTCTAGCCCAGTCACCTCACCTGCATATTTGCCATGAGCGGTTGGACATACCAGGCTAATAGTGGGTGCTTTGATGTATAGTAATATGATGGAAGCAGTTTCTGTGTTAGTCATATTTTATAATCATCCTTGTTGTCTAAAGAGCAAAGGTCTCGATTAAATTCTAAGTGAGTTGAATAGTGGCGTGAATCAGCTCCCGGGGCTATTCAGTAGCGCTGTTACATCCGACGGCATGATTTCTTCTCGCACCCCCAGAGAGATGCAAGCAGAAATCCGATAAAAGTGCCGGTGCAATGCTGATTTCTGACTTTAGCGCAGTGGAAACAGCATCTTTCCAGGCACTTAAGTCGGAGAATGTTGGTTCTGCTGACAAAACACTGCATTCTCCGACTTCGCTCCTGAGGATCCACAATACAGTGCAATGTTAAGTCAGAGAATGCCGTTCTCCCGGACTACACAGTGTTTTGTAGAGATGAGCGGATTCGGTTTTACTCGGTTCTCAAAACGGCATCTTATTGGCTCACGGATGTCACGTGTTTTGGATAGCCAATAAGATGCCGTTTTGAGAACCAAGTAAAACCGAATCCGCTCATCTCTAGTGTTTTGTCAGCAGAACCAGCATTCTCCGACTTAACATTGCACTGTATTGCATATCCCCGGGAGCTAATTCCCGACGCTTAGAATAGAACTGATCCCAAAGAGATTCTTTAGAGATTGGGTAACAAAGAATACTATCAATTTCTGTATATTACAGGTCAAACAAAAAATCATGCAGAATTATATATTTAAAATAATTGCCTGGTAACAATGGGAAGATGTGTGTTAAATATATAATATTATTTCGGATACTTGTACTCCATAAAACCTGTTTAGCCATCTTCCCCACTGGAAATGCATGAAGTATCTGGAGTCAATAGTTATTAGGATACTGTTTTGTCTTAAACATATCCATCTCTGTATTGCTGTTACTCAGGACAGATATGCTATACTATCTTAGAAATTATTTTACTTTAATGCCGTGGTTCCCAAACTTTTTTAAGTCAGGGCATCTTAGAATATCAGAATTTTTTTCACTGCACCCCTAGGCCAAAAGTTTCTTATATTGAAAAATTCTGAAAAAAATATTAAATTAAGTAAATTGTGCTTATATGTCATCCTACGGTTCAGTTATATGGTGGTGGACAGAATTCACTTCTGTTTGTCCACATATTTTATCATCAGAAGCCACCAGCACTGGTTTTGTCTATTATATTATATTGACCATAAAAAAATTGATTTGATCCAGGACCACCATCGCAGGGCACCCCTGCAAGTACCCCGAGGCACCCTAGGGTGACTAGGCACACAGTTACAGAACCGCTGCTTTAATGTTTAAAAATAAATAGTGTAGTCTTATGTACATGTAAAAGCTATTTGTTATAGTTTGTAAAAACTGAAACTAGAAAAAGATATTGCCATCCGGTGTTTGAAAGGTGACCTTCAGGCATTAATCCGATCATCCTTTTAGTATATCCCCATAGTTCATGGTTTTTAATGTTATAATCTGTTTTTTCTCCTACGTCCTAGAGGATGCTGGGGACTCCGTAAGGACCATGGGGTATAGACGGGATCCGCAGGAGACATGGGCACACTATATGACTTTGAATGGGTGTGAACTGGCTCCTCCCTCTATGCCCCTCCTCCAGACCTCAGTTAGACTCTGCGCCCAGGAGTGACACACACTAGGGGAGCTCTACAGAGTTTCTCTAAAGCCTTTATTATTAGGTTTTTTATTTTCAGGGAGACCTGCTGGCTACAGGCTCCCTGCATCGTGGGACTGAGGGGAGAGAAGTCAGAGGGCTCTGCTTCTTAGGCTACTGGACTCCATTAGCTCCAGAGGGTTCGATCACTTGGTTCGCCCAGCTGCTTGTTCACGGAGCCGCGCAGTCACCCCCCTCACAGAAGCCAGTAGAAAGAAACCGGGTGAGTATTAGAAGAACAGAAGATGTCAGACGGCAGAAGACTTCAGTAACGGAAGTAGCGCTGCGCTCCATGCTCCCACACACCAACGGCACTCACAGGGTGCAGGGCGCTGGGGGGGAGCACCCTGGGCAGCAGTTACTGAGGGTCTTGGTTACACTGGTAAGCATATTCGGGTCCCGGACACAGAGTACACCCCGCCAGTATACAGCAGCGGTCACGCTGCGCGCCATTGCTCCCACACACACAAACGGTTACATGGGTGCAGGGGGGGGCGCCGGCGCCCTGGACAGCAATATATATTATTTGTGGAGGTATATAGTGCCTAGACACAATGGGGTATATGCAATTGTGGTCGAATTGCCGCAAATGTCGAAAAACGGGGCGTTTTCGACACACAAAAAATATTCGACAATGCAATCCAGTACTTTTCGACAAAAAACAGACTTTTCAGATTCGACTTTTTAAAATTCGACAGTTGTCAAATTCGACATGTCTGCAATGGTAAAAATGCGGCTTTTCGACAAAAGTATATTCAATTGAAGAATGTCGATTAGACAACAGTGCTTTTCGACAGTAATTTCGTCAATTTCATTCCGCCTCACTTTGCTGGCGGAATCTAATAAAAAAATTTTTAAAAACATGTTTTTTGTGTGTTTTTTTTTTGTTGCTAATAGCATATTTATTTATTTCTCTATCGTCCTAGTGGATGCTGGGGTTCCTGAAAGGACCATGGGGAATAGCGGCTCCGCAGGAGACAGGGCACAAAAAGTAAAGCTTTTCCAGATCAGGTGGTGTGCACTGGCTCCTCCCCCTATGACCCTCCTCCAGACTCCAGTTAGATTTTTGTGCCCGGCCGAGAAGGGTGCAATTCTAGGTGGCTCTCATAAAGAGCTGCTTAGAGAAAGTTTAGCTTAGGTTTTTTATTTTACAGTGATTCCTGCTGGCAACAGGATCACTGCAACGAGGGACAGAGGGGAGAAGAAGTGAACTCACCTGCGTGCAGGATGGATTGGCTTCTTGGCTACTGGACATCAGCTCCAGAGGGACGATCACAGGTACAGCCTGGATGGTCACCGGAGCCGCGCCGCCGGCCCCCTTGCAGATACTGAAGTAAGAAGAGGTCCAGAATCGGCGGCTGAAGACTCCTGCAGTCTTCTAAAGGTAGCGCACAGCACTGCAGCTGTGCGCCATTTTCCTCTCAGCACACTTCACACGCAGTCACTGAGGGTGCAGGGCGCTGGGGGGGGGCGCCCTGGGAGGCAAATGTAAACCTATAGAAAGGCTAAAAATACCTCACATATAGCCCCCAGAGGCTATATGGAGATATTTAACCCCTGCCTGTATTCACAAAATAGCGGGAGACGAGCCCGCCGAAAAAGGGGCGGGGCCTATCTCCTCAGCACACGGCGCCATTTCCTCTCACAGCTCCGCTGGTCAGGACGGCTCCCAGGTCTCTCCCCTGCACTGCACTACAGAAACAGGGTAAAACAGAGAGGGGGGGCAAATTTAATGGCAATATCTTGATATATATAAAGCAGCTATAAGGGAGCACTTATTATAAGGCTATCCCTGTCATATATAGCGCTTTTTGGTGTGTGCTGGCAGACTCTCCCTATGTCTCCCCAAAGGGCTAGTGGGTCCTGTCTTCGTTTAGAGCATTCCCTGTGTGTCTGCTGTGTGTCGGTACGTGTGTGTCGACATGTATGAGGACGATATTGGTGTGGAGGCGGAGCAATTGCCAAATATGGGGATGTCACCTCCTAGGGGGTCGACACCAGAATGGATGCCTTTATTTATGGAATTACGGGATAGTGTCAACACGCTAAAGCAGTCGTTTGACGACATGAGGCGGCCGGACAATCAATTAGTGCCTGTCCAGGCGCCTCAAACACCGTCAGGGGCTGTAAAACGCCCTTTGCCTCAGTCGGTCGACACAGACCCAGACACAGGCACTGATTCCAGTGGTGACGGTGACGAATCAACCGTATTTTCCAGTAGGGCCACACGTTATATGATTTTGGCAATGAAGGAGGCGTTACATTTAGCTGATACTACAGGTACCACTAAACAGGGTATTATGTGGGGTGTGAAAAAACTACCTATAGTTTTTCCTGAATCAGAAGAATTAAATGACGTGTGTGATGAAGCGTGGGTTGCCCCTGATAAAAAGCTGATAATTTCAAAGAAATTATTGGCATTATACCCTTTCCCGCCAGAGGTTAGGGAGCGCTGGGAAACACCTCCTAGGGTGGACAAGGCGCTAACACGCTTATCAAAACAAGTGGCGTTACCTTCTCCTGAGACGGCCGCACTTAAAGATCCATCAGATAGGAGGATGGAAAATATCCAAAAAAGTATATACACACATGCAGGTGTTATACTACGACCAGCTATAGCGACTGCCTGGATGTGCAGTGCTGGGGTAGTTTGGTCAGAGTCCCTGATTGAAAATATTGATACCCTGGACAGGGACAATATTTTACTGTCGTTAGAACAAATAAAGGATGCATTTCTTTATATGCGTGATGCACAGAGGGATATCTGCACACTGGCATCACGGGTAAGTGCTATGTCCATTTCGGCCAGAAGAGCTTTATGGACGCGACAGTGGACAGGCGATGCGGATTCAAAACGGCATATGGAAGTTTTGCCGTATAAAGGGGAGGAGTTATTTGGAGTCGGTCTATCAGATTTGGTGGCCACGGCTACAGCCGGGAAATTCACCTTTCTACCTCAAGTCACTCCCCAACAGAAAAAGGCACCGACTTTTCAACCGCAGCCCTTTCGTTCCTTTAAAAATAAGAGAGCAAAGGGCTATTCATATCTGCCACGAGGCAGAGGTCGAGGGAAGAAACAGCGACAGGCAGCTCCTTCCCAGGAACAGAAGCCCTCCCCGGCTTCTACAAAAGACTCAGCATGACGCTGGGGCTTCTCAAGCGGACTCGGGGACGGTGGGAGGTCGTCTCAAAAATTACAGCGCGCAGTGGGCTCACTCGCAGGTAGATCCCTGGATCCTGCAGATAATATCTCAGGGGTACAGGTTGGAATTAGAGACAGATCCACCTCGCCGTTTCCTGAAGTCTGCTTTACCAACGTCCCCTTCCGAAAGGGAGACCGTTTTGGAAGCCATTCACAAGCTGTACTCTCAGCAGGTGATAGTCAAGGTACCTCTTCTACAACAAGGGAAGGGGTATTATTCCAC
Organism: Pseudophryne corroboree; assembly: GCF_028390025.1. NCBI lineage: Eukaryota > Metazoa > Chordata > Amphibia > Anura > Myobatrachidae > Pseudophryne > Pseudophryne corroboree. The sequence continues at coordinate 257,518,359 of NC_086446.1, forward strand.
TCTATTTGTGGTACCGAAGCCGGATGGCTCGGTAAGGCCTATTCTAAATCTGAAGTCCTTGAACCTGTACATAAAGAAGTTCAAGTTCAAGATGGAGTCACTCAGAGCAGTGATAGCGAACCTGGAAGAAGGGGACTTTATGGTATCCTTGGACATCAAGGATGCGTATCTCCACGTTCCAATTTACCCCTCACACCAGGGGTACCTCAGGTTCGTTGTACAAAACTGTCACTATCAGTTTCAGACGCTGCCGTTTGGTTTGTCCACGGCACCTCGGGTCTTTACAAAGGTAATGGCCGAGATGATGATTCTTCTTCGAAGAAAAGGCGTATTAATTATCCCATACTTGGACGATCTCCTAATAAGGGCAAGGTCCAGAGAACAGCTAGAGATGGGATTAGCAATATCTCAAGAGGTGCTAAAGCAGCACGGATGGATTCTGAATATTCCAAAATCCCAATTAATGCCGACAACTCGTCTGCTGTTCCTAGGGATGATTCTGGACACGATTCAGAAAAAGGTTTTTCTTCCCGAGGAAAAAGCCAAGGAGTTATCCGACCTGGTCAGGAATCTCCTAAAACCAGGAAAGGTGTCTGTACATCAATGCACGCATCTTCAGATGCACCTGCGGATAACCCTGTCTCCAAGGACAAGGGTATCTCTTCTGTGGTGGTTGCAGAGGGCTCATCTATTGGAGGGCCGCAGATTCGGCATACAGGATTGGATCCTGGTGACCACGGACGCCAGCCTGAGAGGCTGGGGAGCAGTCACACAAGGAAGAAACTTCCAGGGAGTGTGGTCGAGCCTGGAAAAGTCTCTTCACATAAACATTCTGGAACTAAGAGCAATCTACAATGCTCTAAGCCAGGCGGAACCTCTGCTTCAAGGAAGACCGGTGTTGATCCAGTCGGACAACATCACGGCAGTCGCCCATGTAAACAGACAGGGCGGCACAAGAAGCAGGAGTGCAATGGCAGAAGCTGCCAGGATCCTTCGCTGGGCGGAGAATCACGTGATAGCACTGTCAGCAGTGTTCATCCCGGGAGTGGACAACTGGGAAGCAGACTTCCTCAGCAGACACGATCTTCACCCGGGAGAGTGGGGACTTCATCCAGAAGTTTTCCACATGCTAATAAACCGTTGGGAAAGACCAATGGTGGACATGATGGCGTCTCGCCTCACCAAAAAACTGGACAGGTATTGCGCCAGGTCAAGAGATCCGCAGGCAATAGCTGTGGACGCGCTGGTAACACCTTGGGTGTACCAGTCGGTGTATGTGTTTCCTCCTCTGCCTCTCATACCAAAGGTATTGAGAATCATACGGCAAAGCGGAGTAAGAACGATACTAGTGGCTCCGGATTGGCCAAGAAGGTCTTGGTACCCGGAACTTCAAGAGATGGTCACGGACGATCCGTGGCCTCTACCTCTAAGACAGGACCTGCTTCAGCAGGGACCGTGTCTATTCCAAGACTTACCGCGGCTGCGTTTGACGGCATGGCGGTTGAACGCCAGATCCTAAAAGGAAAAGGCATTCCAGAAGAAGTCATTCCTACCTTGATTAAGGCAAGAAAGGAAGTCACCGCGAAGCATTATCACCGCATTTGGCGGAAATATGTTGCGTGGTGCGAGGATCGGAGTGCTCCGACGGAGGAATTTCAACTGGGTCGTTTCCTACATTTCCTGCAATCAGGATTGTCTATGGTCTCAAATTGGGATCTATTAAGGTTCAAATTTCGGCCCTGTCAATATTCTTCCAAAAAGAATTGGCCTCAGTTCCTGAGGTCCAGACTTTTGTCAAAGGAGTACTGCATATACAGCCTCCTGTGGTGCCTCCGGTGGCACCGTGGGATCTAAATGTAGTTTTAGATTTCCTCAAATCCCATTGGTTTGAACCACTAAAAAATGTGGATTTGAAATATCTCACATGGAAAGTGACTATGTAACTGGCCCTGGCGTCCGCCAGGAGAGTATCTGAACTGGCGGCTTTATCTTATAAAAGCCCTTATTTAATTTTCCATTCTGATAGGGCAGAGCTGCGGACGCGTCCGCATTTTCTCCCTAAGGTGGTATCAGCGTTTCACCTGAACCAGCCTATTGTAGTGCCTGCGGCTACAAGCGACTTGGAGGACTCCAAGTTGTTGGACGTTGTCAGAGCTTTAAAAATATACATTTCAAGGACGGCTGGAGTCAGAAAATCTGACTCGCTGTTTATACTGTATGCACCCAACAAGTTGGGTGCGCCTGCTTCTAAGCAGTCGATTGCTCGTTGGATTTGTAACACAATTCAACTTGCACATTCTGTGGCAGGCCTGCCACAGCCTAAATCTGTTAAGGCCCATTCCACAAGGAAGGTGGGCTCATCTTGGGCGGCTGCCCGAGGGGTCTCGGCATTACAACTCTGCCGAGCAGCTACGTGGTCAGGGGAGAACACGTTTGTAAAATTCTACAAATTTGATACTCTGGCAAAGGAGGACCTGGAGTTCTCTCATTCGGTGCTGCAGAGTCATCCGCACTCTCCCGCCCGTTTGGGAGCTTTGGTATAATCCCCATGGTCCTTTCAGGAACCCCAGCATCCACTAGGACGATAGAGAAAATAAGAATTTACTTACCGATAATTCTATTTCTCGGAGTCCGTAGTGGATGCTGGGCGCCCATCCCAAGTGCGGATTATCTGCAATACTTGTACATAGTTATTGTTAACTAATTCGGGTTATTGTTTAGGGAGCCATCTTTCAGAGGCTCCTCTGTTATCATACTGTTAACTGGGTTTAGATCACAAGTTGTACGGTGTGATTGGTGTGGCTGGTATGAGTCTTACCCGGGATTCAAAATCCTCCCTTATTGTGTACGCTCGTCCGGGCACAGTACCTAACTGGAGTCTGGAGGAGGGTCATAGGGGGAGGAGCCAGTGCACACCACCTGATCTGGAAAAGCTTTACTTTTTGTGCCCTGTCTCCTGCGGAGCCGCTATTCCCCATGGTCCTTTCAGGAACCCCAGCATCCACTACGGACTCCGAGAAATAGAATTATCGGTAAGTAAATTCTTATTATTAGAAGGGATTATGTACTTGGTTTGTCTATTAGGAGGCACAAGTATTATTTATATATTTTTTAAAATATTTTTTTTTAACTGACTAAAATAGAGAGAGCATGGTTTTCAGTGGGAATGGGTTGAAATCCAGAAAAAAAAATGTGTGTGGTCCCCCCTCCTAAGCATAACTAGCCTCGGGCTCTTTGAGCCGGTCCTGGTTGTAAAAATACGGGGGGGAAATTGACAGGGGATCCCCCGTATTTTTAGAACCAGCACCGGGCTCTGCGTCCGGTCCTGGTGCAAAAAATACGGGGGACAAAAGACGTAGGGGTCCCCCGTATTTTGAACACCAGCACCGGGCTCCACTAGTCAGAGAGAGAATGCCACAGCCGGGGGACACTTTTATATCTGTCCCTGCGGCCCGTGGCATTAAATCACTAACTAGTCACCCCTGGCCGGGGTACCCTGGAGGAGTGGGGACCCCTTAAATCAAGGGGTCCCCCCCTCCAGCCACCCAAGGGCCAGGGGTGAAGCCCGAGGCTGTCCCCCCCCCATCCATGGGCTGCGGATGGGGGGCTGATAGCCTTGTGTAAAATAAAAGAATATTGTTTTTTTGCAGAAGAACTACAAGTCCCAGCAAGCCTCCCCCGCAAGCTGGTACTTGGAGAACCACAAGTACCAGCATGTGGGGGGTAAAACGGGCCCGCTGGTACCTGTAGTTCTTCTGCAAAAAAAATACCCAAATAAAAACAGGACACGCACACCGTGAAAGTAAAACTTTATTACATACATGCCGACACACACATACTTGCCTATGTTCACACGCCGACCTCTGTCCACTTCTCCAAGAAGAATCCAGGGTACCTGAAAATAAAATTATACTCCCCTAAATCCAGTATGTCCTGTTCTTTTTTTGTAATCCACGTACTTGGCAAAAAAACAAACCACATACCCAATCCACGCACTTAAACATGGGGCCCCTTTCCCCGAATGCTGAGACCCCCCGTGACTCCTGTCACAGAGGGTCCCTTCAGCCAATCAGGGAGCGCCACGTCGTGGCACTCTCCTGATTGGCTATGCGCGTCTGAGCTGTCAGACAGCGCATCGCACAACCTCTCCATTATCTTCAATGGCGGGAACTTTGCGGTCAGCGGTGAGGTTACCCCGGATTCTACTTGGAGACGTGGACAGAGTCGGCGTGTGAACATAGGTAAGTATGTGTGTGTCGGCATGTATGTAATAAAGTTTTACTTTCACGGTGTGCGTGTCCTGTTTTTATTTGGGTATTTTTTTGCAGAAGAACTACAGGTACCAGCGAGCCCGTTTTACCCCCGCATGCTGGTACTTGTGGTTCTCCAAGTACCGGCTTGCGGGGAAGGCTTGCTGGGACTTGTAGTTCTTCTGCAAAAAAACAATATTCTTCTATTTTACACAAGGCTATCAGCCCCCCATCCGCAGCCCTTGGATGGGGGGGACAGCCTCGGGCTTTACCCTTGACCCTTGGGTGGCTGGAGGGGGGGGACCCCTTGATTTAAGGGGTCCCCACTCCTCCAGGGTACCCCGGCCAGGGGTGACTAGTTGGGGATTTAATGCCACGGGCGCAGGGACCGGTATAAGTGTCCCCCGGCTGTGGCATTATCTCTCCAGCTAGTGGAGCCCGGTGCTGGTGTTAAAAATACGGGGGACCCCTACGCTTTTTGTCCGCCGTATTTTTTGCACCAGGACCGGACGCAGAGCCCGGTGCTGGTTCTAAAAATACGGGGGATACCCTGTCAATTTCCCCCCCGTATTTTTACAACCAGGACCGGCTCTAAGAGCCCGAGGCTGGTTATGCTTAGGAGGGGGGACCCCACGCAATTTTTTTTAGGGTTTTTTCAACATTTTTGTGCCGTCCGAAAAGTCGAATCCAGGACGCACTTATCAGTCAATTAGTCCGTTTTTCGACAGCGGGACTGTCGAATCCGTCTTTTATTGAATGTCAAATTCCGGCACCCGCCGGCCGGGTTTCGACGGTCGAATTGTGTCGAATTTAAAAACGGGCGAAAAAAGACGCAATTTGTCCGGAATTGCATATACCCCTATATACGGTCCCCTGCCTGCATAAAAAACTTTATTATAATGGGGCTGAAGTGCGCCGAAAAGGGGCGGGGCTTAGCCCTCACAACAGTGTTCAGCGCCATTTTTCTCTCAGTCCCCGCCAAAATGGTGTACAATACAAACGTGGGGGGGGGCACAGAGTTTTTAGTGTTATATTGAGGGATATATAGCACTGTTTTTTAGAAATGGGCGTATGATCATTGTTGTGCATATTTCTCTGTGTGTTCCCTGTCAGATATACCCACTATAGCTTTTTAGTCAACACATATGTCGTCATGCGTGAGTGCTCTGTCACAAACAGCTGTGGGGATCACTGTCTGCATCGCCGACGCCTGTTGGTACTTGATTCAGTAGATGCAGTATCAGCAGGTCGGTAGTTGTATGCTTGTAAGAAGTAAACACTGTATGGGAGACACAGTAGTATGTGGGTGACCCTGTCGGCACCAACTGTTATTACTGGGTGTAAATTAACATGCTGTAACTGCCTTATACCTGTATATATTTTTATATGTATGGTACGGTTCCATGGGCCTGTAGCTCGAACACAGACATGGTAGTATATGTGGGGGAGTGTTATATTATATTATATATATTTGTATATGTGCTTCCCTCGGGCCCCTCGGGGTTGCAAGAATGTTATTATGCCTGGTTACTACTCCCTGCGGTCGACGAATACTGGGTTTTTTGTCGACCATAACGTTTCTTGGTAGATCCACAACTGGGGCATTTCAGTACATGGTCATACACATTCTGAACACATTAATGTCACTAGGGACCCGACGGTTCCGGACAATTTGCTTATATGTTATATATGTGTGTGTATATATGTGTATGTATGTATTGATGTATGTAAGTATGTATGTATGTATGCATATATATATATATATATATATATATATATAGTTAGGATATGTGTGATAAATTTTGTATTACATCATGTCTAGTGTTCCTTCTAGACTGTTTCAGCAGGGTGCTGCACCCTGCCCATTTTTCAAATGTGAAAAAGCACCCTGCCCTTTTTCAGTGCACCCTGCAGGATCAGAAATCACCTCCTTGTATACAGAATGCAACAGTCAGAGTGGATGTTACAATGCAGTGGTCTACTCCTTGCCCATCTCTGAAATTGGAACACAATTTCTGTCCTCTGCGAATGGGATAGCAGAGGAGGAAATGGCATCACTGCTGTGGCTCCTGTATAACACAGCATTCTGATAAAGAGGGAAAGAACAGGGAAAGCAGTGAGCATGTACTGATTACAGTATTTCCCTAGTAGAAGAACAGACTTATTTTGTACCTATATATTTTAACCCTCTGTTTAACTTTTCAGAAGGATTAGAACTACTTCAGTACTGGAAGAAACCTTCATTATCTACTTATTTATATGCTACAGCCGTTCTGTCAAGACGACTGGACATATACAGTATTTTTCTCAGTACAGATGTTGGGTGTTACATGGGTCTCCTATATGTATGTATCGGTATATGATACACTAAGGGGAAAATATATGTATAACAACTAAAGATATATGTGCTATGCTTTGTGCGCAAAGTGTCACACCAAAAATGTGCCCTTCAAAATTAAAATGTGCCCTCGTCAGTGATCAGCACCCTGCCCTAAAAAAATCCTAAAGTGAACACTGATGTCTATTCATCATATGATTTAAAACGAATGCTGCAGTAAAAGTATTCCTTCTCATGTGCTGGTCGCTCTGTTGATAAAGCTCTAGGTCGGCCGTGACGAGTTGGTCGCAGATCCTCTCAAGGAGTCTGAATGTTTATTCTGTTCCCGCCGCAGATAGAATACTGTGAAAGTCAATTCATGGTCGACACGGGGCCCTGTCACAAAGGATCGTACACAGGAAGCCAAGTGATTTTATTTCTATGCTTTGGAGTTATTTGCATTATGTGCATATGGGGGAGTGTTTATATTCGGAAAGGCATCCAATAGATTTACCCTAATGAGAGAGGGGATGTTTCTCTGACGTCCTAAGTGGATGCTGGGACTCCGTAAGGACCATGGGGAATAGCGGCTCCGCAGGAGACTGGGCACAACTAAAAGAAAGCTTTAGACTACTGGTGTGCACTGGCTCCTACCACTATGACCCTCCTCCAGACTTCAGTTAGAATCTTGTGCCCGGCTGAGCTGGATGCACACTAGGGTCTCTCCTGAGCTCCTAGAAAGAAAGTATAATTTAGGTTTTTTATTTTACAGTGAGATCTGCTGGCAACAGACTCACTGCAGCGAGGGACTAAGGGGAGAAGAAGCGAACCTACCTAACTGGTGGTAGCTTGGGCTTCTTAGGCTACTGGACACCATTAGCTCCAGAGGGATCGACCGCAGGACCCGACCTTGATGTTCGTTCCCGGAGCCGCGCCGCCGGCCCCCTTACAGAGCCAGAAGCAAGAAGTGTTCCGGAAAATCGGCGGCAGAAGACTTCTGTCTTCAACAAGGTAGCGCACAGCACTGCAGCTGTGCGCCATTGTTCCTCATGCACACCTCACACTCCGGTCACTGATGGGTGCAGGGCGCTGGGGGGGGGGGGGGCGCCCTGAGGGCAATATAAGACACCTTGGCTGGCAAATCTACACCATATATAGCCAGGAAGGCTATATAGGTGTAAAAATACCCCTGCCAGAATTCCAGAAAAAGCGGGAGAAGTCCGCCGGAAAAGGGGCGGGGCTATCTCCCTCAGCACACTGGCGCCATTTTTCCCTCACAGCTCCGCTGGAAGGACGCTCCCTGGCTCTCCCCTGCAGTGTCAAGCTACATAGGGTAAAAAAGAGAGGGGGGGCACTAAATTTAGGCGCAGTATATATATAATATAAGCAGCTATAAGGGAAAAAACACTCATTTATAGTGGGATCCCTGTTATATAGCGCTCTGGTGTGTGCTGGCATACTCTGTCTCCCCGAAGGGCTTTGTGGGGTCCTGTCCTCTGTCAGAGCATTCCCTGTGTGTATGCGGTGTGTCGGTACGGCTGTGTCGACATGTTTGATGAGGAGGCTTATGTGGAGGCGGAGCAAATGCCGATAAATGTGATGTCACCCCCTGCGGGGTCGACACCTGAGTGGATGGTTCTGTGGAAGGAATTACGTGACAGTGTCGACTCCTTGCATAAAAGGTTTGACAACATACCAAATGTGGGACAGCCGGCTTCTCAGCCTGTGCCTGCCCAGGCGTCTCAAAAGCCATCAGGGGCTCTAAAACGCCCGCTACCTCAGATGGCAGACACAGATGTCGACACGGATACTGACTCCAGTGTCGACGACGATGAGACTAATGTATCTTCCAATAGGGCCACACGGTATATGATTGAGGCAATGAAAAATGTGTTGCATATTTCTGATGTTACCCCGAGTACCACAAAAAAGGGTATTATGTTTGGAGAGAAAAAACTACCAGTTGTTTTTCCTCCATCTGAGGAATTAAATGAAGTGTGTGAAGAAGCGTGGGCTTCCCCCGATAAGAAACTGGTAATTTCTAAGAGGTTACTAATGGCGTACCCTTTCCCGCCAGAGGATAGGTCACGTTGGGAGACATCCCCTAGGGTGGATAAAGCGCTCACACGCTTGTCAAAGAAGGTGGCACTACTGTCTCCGGATACGGCCGCCCTAAAGGAACCTGCTGATAGAAAGCAGGAGGCTATCCTGAAGTCTGTATATACGCACACCGGTATTATACTAAGACCAGCTATTGCTTCAGCATGGATGTGCAGTGCTGCAGCTGCGTGGTCAGATTCCCTGTCGGAAAATATTGATACCCTAGACAGGGACACTATATTGCTAACCGTAGAGCATATTAAAGACGCACTCTTATACATGAGGGATGCACAGAGGGATATTTGCCGGCTGGCATCTAAAATAAGTGCAATGTCCATTTCTGCCAGGAGAGGGTTATGGACTCGGCAGTGGACGGGAGATGCAGATTCTAAAAGGCACATGGAAGTTTTGCCTTATAATGGTGAGGAGTTGTTCGGGGATGGTCTCTCGGACCTCGTTTCCACAGCGACAGCTGGGAAGTCTACATTTTTACCCCATGTTCCCTCACAGCCAAAGAAAGCACCGTATTATCAGGTACAGTCCTTTCGGCCCAATAAGGGCAAGCGGGTTAAAGGCGCGTCCTTTCTGCCCAGAGGTAGAGGGAAAAAGCTGCAGCATACAGCCAGTTCCCAGGAGCAAAAGTCCTCCCCCGCTTCCTCTAAGTCCACAGCATGACGCTGGGGCTCCACAGGCGGAGCCAGGTACGGTGGGAGCCCGTCTCAGAAATGTCAGCGATCAGTGGGCTCGCTCATGGGTGGATCCCTGGATCTTTCAAATAGTATCTCAGGGGTACAAGCTGGAATTCGAGACGTCTCTCCCCCCCCCCCCCCCCGCCGTTTCCTCAAATCTGCCTTGCCAACAACTCCCTCAGGCAGGGAGGCAGTGTTAGAGGCAATTCACAAGCTGTATTCCCAGCAGGTGATAGTAAAGGTGCCCCTACTTCAACAAGGACGGGGTTACTATTCCACAATGTTTGTGGTGCCGAAACCGGACGGTTCGGTGAGACCCATTTTAAATTTGAAATCCTTGAACACATAAATAAAAAAATTCAAGTTCAAGATGGAATCGCTCAGGGCGGTTATTGCAAGCCTGGACGAGGGGGATTACATGGTATCACTGGACATCAAGGATGCTTACCTGCATGTCCCCATTTACCATCCTCACCAGGAGTACCTCAGATTTGTGGTACAGGATTGTCATTACCAATGCCAGACGTTGCCGTTTGGTCTATCCACGGCTCCGAGGGTATTTAACAAGGTAATGGCCGAAATGATGATACTCCTTCGAAAGAAGGGAGTTTTAATTATCCCGTACTTGGACGATCTCCTGATAAAGGCGAGGTCCAGGGAGCAGTTGTTGGTCGGGGTAGCACTATCTCGGGAGGTGCTACAACAGCACGGCTGGATTCTAAATATTCCAAAGTCACAGCTGGTCCCTACGACACGTCTACTGTTCCTGGGGATGGTTCTGGACACAGAACAGAAAAAAAGTTTCTCCCGGAGGAGAAGGCCAAGGAGCTGTCATCTCTAGTCAGAGGCCTCCTAAAACCAAAACAGGTGTCGGTGCATCACTGCACGCGGATCTTGGGAAAGATGGTAGCTTCCTACGAAGCAATTCCATTCGGCAGGTTCCATGCGAGAACCTTTCAGTGGGACCTGTTGGACAAGTGGTCAGGATCGCATCTTCAGATGCATCGTCTGATAACCCTGTCTCCAAGGACCAGGGTGTCTCTGCTGTGGTGGCTGCAAAGTGCTCATCTTCAAGAGGGCCGAAGATTCGGCATACAGGACTGGGTCCTGGTGACCACGGATGCCAGCCTTCGGGTCTGGGGGGCAGTCACACAGGGAAGAAACTTCCAAGGCCTATGGTCAAGTCAGGAGACTTCCCTACACATAAATATTCTGGAACTGAGGGCCATTTACAATGCCCTAAGTCAAGCAAAACCCCTGCTTCAAAATCAGCCGGTATTGATCCAGTCAGACAACATCACGGCAGTCGCCCATGTAAACCGACAGGGCGGCACGAGAAGCAGGACGGCGATGGCAGAAGCCACAAGGATTCTCCGATGGGCGGAAAATCACGTGTTAGCACTGTCAGCAGTGTTCATTCCGGGAGTGGACAACTGGGAAGCAGACTTCCTCAGCAGGCACGACCTCCACCCGGGAGAGTGGGGACTTAATCCAGAAGTCTTCCAACTGATTGTAAACCGTTGGGAAAGGCCACAGGTGGACATGATGGCGTCCCGCCTCAACAAAAAGCTAGAAAGATATTGCGCCAGGTCGAGAGACCCGCTGGCGATAGCTGTGGACGCTCTAGTGACACCGTGGGTGTACCGGTCGGTTTATGTGTTCCCTCCTCTTCCTCTCAGACCAAAGGTACTGAGGATAATAAGGAGAAGAGTAAGAACTATACTCATTGTTCCGGATTGGCCAAGAAGAGCTTGGTACCCGGAACTTCAAGAAATGTCAGAGGACCCATGGCCTCTGCCGCTCAGACAGGATCTGCTGCAGCAGGGGCCCTGTCTGTTCCAAGACTTAACGCGGCTGCGTTTGACAGCATGGCGGTTGAACACCGGATCCTGAAGGAAAAGGGCATTCCGGAGGAATTCATTCCTACGCTGATTAAAGCTAGGAAAGAAATAACCGCAAACCATTATCACCGCATATGGCGAAAATATGTTGTGTGGTGTGAGGCCAGGAAGGCCCCAAAGGAGGAATTTCAGCTGGGCCGTTTCCTGCACTTCCTACAGTCAGGGGTGACTATGGGCCTAAAATTGGGTTCCATTAAGGTCCAGATTTCGGCTCTATTGATTTTCTTCCAGAAAGAACTGGCTTCATTGCCTGAAGTTCAGACTTTTGTTAAGGGAGTGCTGCATATCCAGCCCCCTTTTGTGCCTCCAGTGGCACCTTGGGATCTCAACGTGGTGTTGGATTTCCTAAAGTCACATTGGTTTGAGCCACTTAAAACCGTGGAATTGAAGTATCTCACGTGGAACGTGGTCATGTTGTTGGCCTTGGCTTCGGCCAGGCGTGTATCAGAATTGGCGGCTTTGTCATGTAAAAGCCCTTATCTGATTTTCCATATGGATAGGGCAGAATTGAGGACTCGTCCCCAATTTCTCCCTAAGGTGGTATCAGCCTTTCATCTGAACCAACCTATCGTGGTGCCTGCGGCTACTAAAGACTTGGAGGCTTCCAAGTTGTTGGACGTAGTCAGGGCCCTGAAAATTTATGTTTTCAGGACAGCGGGAGTCAGAAAGACTGACTCGCTATTTATCCTGTATGCGCCCAACAAGTTAGGTGCACCTGCTTCAAAGCGGACTATTGCTCGCTGGATATGTAGTACGATTCAGCTTGCACATGCTGCGGCTGGACTGCCGCATCCTAAATCAGTGAAAGCCCATTCCACGAGGAAGGTGGGCTCTTCTTGGGCGGCTGCCCGAGGGGTCTCGGGTCTACAACTTTGCCGAGCAGCTACTTGGTCGGGGTCAAACACATTTGCTAAATTTTACAAGTTTGACTCCCTGGCTGAGGAGGACCTAGAGTTTGCCCATTCGGTGCTGCTGAGTCATCCGCACTCTCCCGCCCGTTTGGGAGCTTTGGTATAATCCCCATGGTCCTTACGGAGTCCCAGCATCCACTTAGGACGTCAGAGAAAATAAGAATTTACTCACCGGTAATTCTATTTCTCGTAGTCCGTAGTGGATGCTCGGCGCCCATCCCAAGTGCGGATTGTCTGCAATACTTGTTTATAGTTATTGCCTAACTAAAGGGTTATTGTTGAGCTATCTGTTGAGAGGCTCAGTTGTTATCATACTGTTAACTGGGTATAGTATCACGAGTTATACGGTGTGATTGGTGTGGCTGGTATGAGTCTTACCCGGGATTCAAAATCCTTCCTTATTGTGTCAGCTCTTCCGGGCACAGTATCCTAACTGAAGTCTGGAGGAGGGTCATAGTGGGAGGAGCCAGTGCACACCAGTAGTCTAAAGCTTTCTTTTAGTTGTGCCCAGTCTCCTGCGGAGCCGCTATTCCCCATGGTCCTTACGGAGTCCCAGCATCCACTACGGACTACGAGAAATAGAATTACCGGTGAGTAAATTCTTATTTTCTTATGTTGATTCTTCTCTATAACATTGCGGCAGGCTGCCGTGCGTATACAGGAGGTGTGGCCGGGGGAATGCTGAGGCTGACTCCGAGAGATACTGGAGTTTCTTCCTGGGACGATGTATCGCTGTTTGGGGATGCCTCAGCTCAGTCAATCTCGGCGGATACTACTGCTAAATCTAACTTCGTGAGTTAGATTCCCTCACAACGGTTGGTGACGCATTCTTTTGTGGGATGCAGTCATTTTAACCGTTTCGATACCGTTCTTTTTTTTCCTTTTCTGTGCAGATAGTGGAAGGTGAAGAGGTAAGCGTTCTGCAGCCTTCTTAGGTTTGCAGAAGCGGATGTCGGTTTTCTGTTTCTACCACATCCACCACATGTCGCTGGGTCTATCTGGCTGGAGCCCACTCCGGTGGGAACTCGTCTACTACTTTTTAGTCAGTCCGGGATTAGACTAGGACCTGTGAGTTAATTATAGAATCAAAAGGGGGACATTCTGGAGTTACAGATGATTCCCCTCACTGATTTTTCAAATAGATCTTGCCGTTTCCCCTCTGGAAGGGGAGGTAGTACGCGATGCCATACCAGAGTTGCGTCAGGTTCAGAGCATTGTCCTGCTGTCCCCGTTTAAGGGGTTTAAATGCGTTGTTCTCTGCATTCAGCTTACCTGGGTGGATATCCAGGATTGTCTTTGCCATTTCACCGGAGTGATGGCAGTAGGATGGCTTTCTTTCAATAGTAAGAACTGTTGTTACTCTGTACTGGGACACTCTCCGGATTAAGGCGAGGTCAAGACGCAAGTGGTGCAAATCGTTGTTTTCTCTGACTGTTCTTCAACACAGGCGAAGGCTGTTATTCCCAACGACGCAGACGTCGGAGTAGATACGGAACGGTTGAAGTTCTGTGTGTTCCTGTGGAAAGAGGTCTGAGGATCCGGAGTTGGATCAGATTTGCAGTGACAATCCATCAATATGTTCCGTTGATGAAGAAGATGGGTGCAACCTAAGAGGCCTTTTTCGGTGAGCGGGTCAAATGCCAGAGTGGTTTTCACAGGGCCAGTTGGAAATGTGGTCCGTGTCTCACCTGCACATGCACCGGAATATATTCCTAAGGGCCAGGATATCGCTCCTGTGGTGTCTGCTCCGTTCTCACCTCCTAGAGGGATGAAGGTTCGGAATCCAGGATGAGATCCTGGTGTCCATGAATCCAGATCTCTGAGACTGGGGAGCAGTCCTTGCAAGGGAAGTATTTCCAGAGGGAAAGGTCAAGCTGGGAAGCTTGTCTGCAATAAGCTTTCTTGAATTAAGAGCTATTTTCAATGTACATATGCTTCGTGATCTGCCCGTGTTAATTCTGTCGGACGACTTGACAGCAGTGGTGTAAGTAAGCCGCTAGGGCGGAACAAGGAGCAAAGCAGCAATGGCAGAAGCCGAAACAGGTTTTCTGCTGGGTGAAAAGACTGGTAAACGCTATATTAGCAGTCTTCATTCCGGATGTGGACGACGGAGAAATAGATTCCTCTGCAGACGTGTTCTACATCCGGGAGAAATGCAGTCGTCGTCGAGAAGTTTTCACTGAAGTGACAAGTCTTTGAGGAGTGCCTCAAGTGGGCATGTTGGCGTCTCGCCTCAACGAGAGATCGCAGGGATATTGTTCCGGGTCAGGGGACACTCAAGCTATAGCAGTGGACGTCCTCGGGACACCTTGAGTGTTTTCAGTCGGTCTATGTGTCTCCTCTGTTTTCACTCTTCGGTAGGTGTTAAACGTAAGAAGAACAAAGGTTCAGCCGATCCTCATTGTTCCGGTCTAACCAAGGAGGGATTGGTATCCAGTTCTTCAAGATTTACTCATAGAAGATCCATGACTTCTTCCGCTACATGAGGAACTGTTACAGCAAGATCAGGGCGTGTATCTAGACTTACCGCGGCTGCGTTTGACGGCATGGCGGTTGAACGCCATATCCTAGCCAGAAAGGGTATTCCCAGTGAAATCATTTCCACGCTTCTTCAGGCTAGAACAGAAGTAACGACAAAGCCTTACCACCGTGTTTGGAGAAAATGTGTCTTGGTGTGAATCCAAGAAGGCTACTACGGAAGCTTCAGCTGGGTCGTTTTTCTCCATTCTTTGCAAGCAGGTGTGGGTGCAGGCCTAAAGTTAGGCTCCATTCAAGTGCGGTTTTGTCCTTATACATTTTCTTTCAAGAAAGAATTGGTGACCTTTCCGAAAGTTCGGACCTTCGTGGAAGGAGTACTGCACATCCAACCTCCATTTGTGCCCCCATTGGCACCGTGGGACCTTGACGTGGTGTTGAGTTTTCTTGTGTCACAATGATTGGAACCTTTTTGAAAGGTTGTGTTACATTTTCTTTCTTGGAGAGTGGTCATACTTTTGGCTTTGGCGTCCGCAAGGTAGGTGTCTGAAGTGGCGGCTGGGTCTCACAAGAGCCCCTGTTTGATCTTCCAGGTGGATAGAGCGAAATTGAGAACTCGGATAATAGTTCTACCAACAGTGGTATAGGTGTTTCGCAGAAACCAGCCTGTTTGATGCCTGTGGCTACTTGAGCTGATTCAAGGTCTCTCGATGTAGTCAGAGCTTTGAATATTTGTCGCCAATTGGACTCAGATTGCGGAAACGGTTCTGTTGGTCCGATATGCTCCCAGCGTGATTGGGGCGCCTGCGTCTCTGCAGTGGGTTACACGCTAGATCTGTGATCCGATTCGGCGTGATCGTTCTACGGCTGGATTGCAGTTACCAAATTCGGTGGTGACCCATTCTTCTTGGAATTTGAGCTTTTCTTGGGCGGATGCCCGAGGAGTCTCGGCGATTCAACTTTGCCGAGCGGATACTTGGTCGGGTTCAAACACTTTTGCTAAGCTCTACAAGTTTGATACCCTGGCTGATGGGGTATTCATGTTGCTCAATCGGTGCTGCAGAGTCGTCCGCACTCTCCCGCCCGGTCTGGAGCTTTGGTATAAACCCCATGGTCCTTACGGAGTCCCCAGCATCCTCTAGGACGTAGGAGAAAATAGGATTTTAATACCTACATGTAAATCATTTTCTCTTAGTCCGTAGAGGATGCTGGGCGCCCGTCCCAGTGCGGACTGTGCAGTAATTGGTTATGGTTACACTCTTGTGGTGTTTCTTTTCTGTCAGGCTGTTGCTGATGTTGTGCATGCCATGGCAGGTGGTGTCTTCTTATTTGTTGGATTGACACACAGGTTGTGTTACATATTCTCTCAGCATGTGGTTGTGTAATTTTTCATGCCCTTGGCTGGTGTTCTATTGAATACCACGTTCTGCGGTATGTTTGAGGTGTGAGCTGGTATGACACTCACCGTGTTTAAACAATAAATTCTTTCCTCGAAATGTCCGTCTCCCTGGGCACAGTTTTCTAATTGAGGTCTGGAGGAGGGGCATAGAGGGAGGAGCCAGTTCACACCCATTCAAAGTCTTATAGTGTGCCCATGTCTCCTGCAGATCCCATCTATACCCCATGGTCCTTACGGAGTCCCCAGCATCCTCTACGGACTAAGAGAAAAGGATTTACCGGTAGGTATTAAAATCCTATTTTTTACTGTATGGGGCTGATTCAGTTGTTTCTTGCGCCCCCTGCTGGTTGTCTATAGGATTGGGTGTTTAGCGGAGCTATACAAGTTGCTCCAATCAGTATTTACCTGCACAAAGCAGCTAAACCCATCAAAAGAGCTTGTATGGGTGTCCAAACTACGGACTGTTTAACACCTTTTTCCCTCGCACCTCTGGAGGCTGCAAGGAAAATGTTACTGCCGCAGCTAATGGGTGTCTGATTGGAGCAACAATTGAATAGCTCAGATAGGGGTCGATTCAATTCGGCAACAGATGAATAGCGCCGGGAATTAGCTCCCCGACGCTATTCAATTCAACTACTAGTTACCCGCAATTGTCGGGAATTCTTCTCTCACCCCCGGGGGATGAGAAGAAAACCGAGAAAAGTGCTCCCGCCCGGCCGGCGCGAGGCTGATTCTGTCGGGAATCAGCATCGCCGCGGGTAGTTAAGTCTGATAATGCCCATTCTCCCGACAAAACTACCTGTTAAGTCAGCGAGAACGGGCATTCGCAGACTTAACTTTAGCTGAATTGAATAGCGTCGGGAGCTAATTCCCGGCGCTATTCATCTGTTGCCAAATTGAATCGACCCCATAGACACCCAGTCCTATAGATGCCCAGCTGAGGGCACAAGAAACAATTGTGGACATTGTGGCTATAGGTCCTACTGGGCTGTTAGTGCATTGGGATGTTATAACCACAGTTGTGTAAAGAGAGACAGAATTACATAAGTAACCTGGGAAATAAAATTAGAATAAATCACTTTATTTGTATGTATTTTGTAGTATTAAAATAGTAAATCACACATTTGTTACTAAGGGGTGTATTTATTAAGTTATGGCCTGAGATAAAGTGGATGGAGATAAAGTACCAGCCAATCAGCTCCTAACTGCCATTTTACAGGCTGGGTATGAAAAATGACCGGAGCTGGTTGGTTGGTATTTATTTCCGTCCAAGACTAAAGGGCCCTACACATTAGGCAATATGCCGCCAAGGTGCCCAACTGGCAACCCGTTGACAGGGGGAGTGAAGTTTCTTCACTACCCCATCACCCGGCCACATAGCAATGCATGCTAATATGGATGAGATTGTCCATATTGGCTTGCATGCATAAGTGACCCGGCACCAACGATGAACGAGCGCGGGGCCGCGCATCGTTCATCGTTGGTGCCTACACACTGAAAGATATGAACTAGTTCTCATTCATTAATGAATGAGATCGTTCATATCTTTCAGTGATATCGCCTAATGTGTAGGGCCTATTAGTAAATAGACGCTTGTCAGAGCTTACGGTATAAAATCTCTATCACACGCTAAATAATTAATTTACCATTAATCGTGGGAGATAAATGGAGTAACCAGAGAACTCAAACTACACAATTGTAAAACAGCATTCTAACTATAAACAAAAAGCTGATATTTTATTTTCAGTTTCATACGTCTTATTGTACAATTCCTGAAAGAAGTTTGTTTGGTTCATACATTTGTGAATGTTGCGAAATGAAACCAGTGTCTTCCAATACTGTGGTCATTGATTGCTTTGTGGTGGACCTTACAAATGGGCATTGGCCTATAGTGGTGCAGACTGTTAAGTCTCTGAAGCTTCTGGACAAGATATTTACTGACTTCTATGCGCACAGGTAATAGGTTACACTCAACAATACAAACTGTTTTTAGTGTCCCTAAAACCATAAGTATTAGTGTTCATGCGGGGCCGTTTAAGCAGGGTGCTGTGCACTGCCTGGTTTTTATAGAGCATCTTTAGCAGTGCCCTGCTAAAACAGCCTGACACCACGTGAAGTTGAGTTTAGGGGAAGCTCAGCACTTCTGTAGGTGATGGACACGCCCCTATCAGCGAAGCCGACAGCTGGGACACGCCCTCATTAGTGACGTCGAGAGGGCTGGAGCTCCCCCAATGGTGACACTGGTGTTGCTGCACCCCCTTTTCGTACGTGAGGCACATGCGCATACTGCCCCGACACCTGTGCACTCTGTCAAATTCTAGGGGGAACACTAAGTCAGGGCTTGAGAAATTCTTCTAAAATCTAGGAGCCAGGATGAAAGAGTAGGAACCACACCAACTACCGGCAGGAGGGGGGTTTGGGCATCACTACCCGTGGCCAGGGCCTTCTTAACAGCATTGTAGGCCCTGTGCAAATGCATTCACTGGAATAAATTGAAAAAAAAAAATCATAACTTGCCCCTGTTGCATCCCTGTGCAGTTACTCCACATGCTGTTCCCCATTATGGTTTCACACTACTGTCCCCTCTATTTCCTGCTACTATCTCACTGCTCTTCCCTCTGTTCCACCCTATACGGTAAATATGTGAAGCAGTGATAAGAGTGGAGAAGTTGCCTAATCAGCATTGAAGTAACATTTATCATTTGCATGCTATAAAACTATACAGAGCAGCTGATTGGTTGCCATGGGCAACTTCTCCACTGGCTCACTTATCCACTATTATCACTGCTTCATACATTTACCCCTATGTCCTTGCTGTTCCCTTTGTTCCACACTACTATGTCCCTGCTGTACCCACTAATCCTTGCTTCTGTGTCCCTACTGTTCCCTCTGTTACAATGTCACACCGCTGTATTCTCTGTTCCCTGCAATTCCCTGCCACTATGGCAGGGAACTATGCCACCCTCTGGCAAGAAATGTTATGCATGCATGTTTTTAAACATACATGCACCCACTGCCCACCAATGTAAAAACATGAATGCACCCTCTGCCTAGCAATGTAAAAACATGCATACACCCACTGTCAGCAATGTTGTGCGTGTCAAAAATGCACACACCCTCTAACCACCAATATAGCCTACATGTACGCAACATGTACACGCTGTCCGCCATTGTGTAGCCTACATAAACACGCTGTCCGCCATTGTGTAGCCTACATGTACACGCTGTCAGCCATTTGTGTAGCCTACATGTACTGTATTTGCAGCATGCTGCCTTTATTGAAATGTATGGCCAACGATTGCCTATGGCGTATAAAAAGCAAGGACTATGCCAACCGGTCCAAGGAAAATGCAGTTTCGGAAAAGCTTGCCCAGTACAGTAAAGACCATGACAGTGATGTCAACATCATATGGGTAAAAAAATTAGATTCAAACGGTCTTTTTAAAGGAACATAAAAATATAAAGATTTGCAGCGTTCAGGAGCAGGGGCGATTAAGTACGTAAACAGTCGTTGTGTTACTACGACATGCTTCTGTTTACCCTTAATCAAGAACCTGAGAGAGACTGCCGTAGTTCTACTAATTCTAACTCTCCTGTGCCGGAGGCAGCAGTGGAAGAACGGAGAGTCGGGTGTCAGGTAAGTAGGCACACATAGTAATAAATACACCCTGCTAAATGTCTCTTACGTCCTAGGGGATACTGGGGTCCACATTAGTACCATGGGGTATAGACTGGTCCACTAGGAGCCATGGGCACTTTAAGAAATTGGTAGTGTGGGCTGGCTCCTCCTACCAGACTCTGTTTAGAAAATGTGCCCGGAGGAGCCTGTCAAGCTTGGGAAGCTCCTGAAGAGTTTTCTGCATTTATTTTCTGTTTGTTGTTTTTAGGCAGATCTGGTTGGCACAAGATTGCCTGCTTCGTGGGACTTGGAGGGGGGAATGGCCCCGTTACCCGCTGACAGGACATTGAGCTCCTGAGAGTCCTATTTGCAAACCCCACCACGGCGAGCGTACAGACACGCAGCACGCCGCCACCCCTAACAGCCAGAAGACTGAAGAGTAGTGAGTAAGTATCTGGTGTCCCGGTAAGCGGGTTGCTGGCAATAATGGCGGCACAAGGGTAGGAGCGCAGCGCTGCATGCACGCTATGCTCCAGGCTTCAGACACACTGGGAAACTGCTGTGGGGGGCGAACTGAAGCCAATTCTATTACCCACACTGGCACTACACTACAGGGGTTTTAACCCACTGTAGACTACATTATTCACCTCCGCCAGTATAAAAAACTGGGAAGACCGCGAGCCATTAAGGGGATGGGGCTTCACTGTGAGCGGATCCAGCAGCTCACCTGCACCATTTTCCCTATGCAGCTTGACTCAGGCAGACTGGCAGGGAAGTGCTGCTCCTCCACAAGGACTCCAGAGCACCTCAGCGGTACCAGGGAGTAAATAGCAAAGGGGGTGGGGGATCAATATATTGGTGTACTAAACCCTACTAAGGGTACTTGGTTTGCGACCCAGCTAAACTTACACTTTAGCTATAGGGGCGCTGTGTTGCTTGCTCCATTTTACTCTGTCTCCCTAGAAGGGCTCTGTGTGGGTTAACTGTTTTAACCTATTCCTGTGTGTGTGTGTTCTTACATTTTAATATGTCGAAGGAGTGTGTATCATGCACAGCAGAGTGTTTTTCTCAATCGGGAGGATCATTACAGTGTACTCAGGATAGTACACATTCTCAGGCTGGTGAATCTTAACCAGTATGGTTAGAGTCATTAAAAGGGATGATTTCAAATATTTTGAATAAATTAGCCCAAAATGAGGAGACGCAATACTTAAGGCAATCTGATGATGACCTGATGAATAGAGATTCAGTGGTCATTCCAGCATCTCAGACCCCTGCCATTTGTCCACAGAAGCGTACTCTGGCCCAAATTATGCAGGCTGATACCGATGATGATGTATCAGACCCAGAGGAGGGTGAGGTGGACTCGGGAGGGGGGATGCAACCTTGTCACAGGGAATACAGGCCCTGACAGAAGATATTAGAGATGTCCTGCACATTCCTGATAAGGTGTCAGAGGACGAGGAGGAATCTTATTTTAATGTGAAAAATAAATCATCGGCTACTTTCCCTGCATCTAAGGAATTAAATTCCCTATTTGAAACAACTTGGGTAAATCTTGACAAGAAGTTTCAGGTCCAAAAAATGGTTACTACCTTCCCATTCCCTCAGGATGATAGAAAAAAATGGGAAAACCCACCGATAGTTGACGCATCGGTTTCTAGGCTGTCTCGTAAGATAGTTTTTCCTGTTCCTGGGGCAACTTCCTTGAAGGATGCTGCAGACCGCAAGATTGAGACCACTCTCAAATCTTTGTACACAGCTGCGGGGGTGGCCCAGAGACCCACTTTAGCTTGTGCATGGATCTCTAGGCCATTACTAAATGGTCAGGTAATCTAATTGACGGGTAAGATTCCTTATCCAGGAGGGAGATAATTTTACTCCTACAGCATATACAGGATTCTGCTAACTTTATGGTGGAGGTCATAAAGGAAATTGGTTTACTCAATGCACGCACCACTGCCATGGCAGTGTCAGCACGCAGGGGCTTGTGGCTACGCCAGTAGACGCGGATTCCAGGAAGGGTGTGGAAAGCCTACCTTTCACAGGTGAAGCCCTCTTTGGAGATGAACTGGATACGTGGATATCCAAGGCTATGGCAGGTACAGTTGTGCTCATAAGTTTACATACCCTAGCAGAATTTGTGATTTTCTGGCTATTTGTCAGAGAATATGAATGATAACTTACAAACTTTTCTTTCACTCATGGTTAGTGGTTGGGTAAAGCCATTTATTGTCAAACAACTATGTTTACTCTTTTGAAATCATAATGATAACAGAAACTACCCAAATGACCCTGATCAAAAGTTTACATACCCCAGTTCTTAATACCGTGTATTGCCCCCTTTAACATCAATGACAGCTTGAAGTCTTTTGTGGTAGTTGTGGATGAGGCTCTTTATTTTCTCAGATGGTAAAGCTGCCCATTCTTCTTGGCAAAAAGCCTCCAGTTCCTGTAAATTCTTGGGCTGTCTTGCATGAACTGCACGTTTGAGATCTCCCCAGAGTGGCTCAATGTTATTGAGGTCAGAAGACTGAGATGGCCACTGCAGAACCTTCACTTTATTCTGCTGTAGCCAATGACAGGTCGACTTGGCCTTGTGTTTTGGATCATTGTCATGTTGGAACGTCCAAGTACGTCCCATGCGCAGCTTCCGGGCTGATGAGTGCAAATTTTCCTCCAGTATTTTCTGATAACATGCTGCATTCATCTTGCCATCAATTTTGACCAAGTTTCCAGTGCCTTTGTAGCTCACACATCCCCAAAACATCAGTGATCCACCTCTGTGTTTCACAGTAGGAATGGTGTACCTTTCAGCATAGGCCTTGTTGATTCCTCTCCAAATGTAACGTTTATGGTTGTGACCAAAAAGTTCAATTTCTCTATCGTCCTAGTGGATGCTGGGGTTCCTGAAAGGACCATGGGGGAATAGCGGCTCCGCAGGAGACAGGGCACAAAAAGTAAAGCTTTACGATCAGGTGGTGTGTACTGGCTCCTCCCCCTATGACCCTCCTCCAAGCCTCGGTTAGATTTTTGTGCCCGGCCGAGAAGGGTGCAATCTAGGTGGCTCTCCTAAAGAGCTGCTTAGAAAAGTTTAGCTTAGGTTTTTTATTTTACAGTGAGTCCTGCTGGCAACAGGATCACTGCAACGAGGGACTTAGGGGAGAAGAAGTGAACTCACCTGCGTGCAGGATGGATTGGCTTCTTGGCTACTGGACATCAGCTCCAGAGGGACGATCACAGGTACAGCCTGGATGGTCACCGGAGCCTTGCCGCCGGCCCCCTTGCAGATGCTGAAGTAAGAAGAGGTCCAGAATCGGCGGCAGAAGACTCCTCAGTCTTCTAAAGGTAGCGCACAGCACTGCAGCTGTGCGCCATTTTCCTCTCAGCACACTTCACACGGCAGTCACTGAGGGTGCAGGGCGCTGGGAGGGGGGCGCCCTGGGAGGCAAATGAAAACCTATTTTGGCTAAAAATACCTCACATATAGCCTCCGGAGGCTATATGGAGATATTTAACCCCTGCCAGAATCCGTTAAGAGCGGGAGACGAGGCCGCCGAAAAAGGGGCGGGGCCTATCTCCTCAGCACACAGCGCCATTTTCCCTCACAGAAAGGCTGGAGGGAAGGCTCCCAGGCTCTCCCCTGCACTGCACTACAGAAACAGGGTTAAAACAGAGAGGGGGGGCACTAATTTGGCGTTGGAAATATATAAAAAAGATGCTATAAGGGAAAACACTTATATAAGGTTGTCCCTATATAATTATAGCGTTTTTGGTGTGTGCTGGCAAACTCTCCCTCTGTCTCTCCAAAGGGCTAGTGGGTCCTGTCCTCTATCAGAGCATTCCCTGTGTGTGTGCTGTGTGTCGATACGTGTGTGTCGACATGTATGAGGACGATGTTGGTGAGGAGGCGGAGCAATTGCCTGTAATGGTGATGTCACTCTCTAGGGAGTCGACACCGGAATGGATGGCTTATTTAGGGAATTACGTGATAATGTCAACACGCTGCAAGGTCGGTTGACGACATGAGACGGCCGACAAACAATTAGTACCGGTCCAGACGTCTCAAAAACACCGTCAGGGGGTTTTAAAACGCCCGTTTACTTTAGTCGGTCGACACAGACACAGACAGGGACACTGAATCCAGTGTCGACGGTGAATAAACAAACGTATTCCTTATTAGGGCCACACGTTAAAGGCAATGAAGGAGGTGTTACATATTTCTGATACTACAAGTACCACAAAAGAGGGTATTATGTGGGATGTGAAAAAACTACCGTAGTTTTTCCTGAATCAGATAAATTAAATAAAGTGTGTGATGATGCGTGGGTTCCCCCCGATAGAAAATTAGGGGCGGTATACCTTTTCCCGCCAGAAGTTAGGGCGCGTTGGGAAACACCCCTTAGGGTGGCTAAGGCGCTCACACGCTTATCAAAACAAGTGGCGGTACCGTCTATAGATAGGGCCGTCCTCAAGGACCAGCTGACAGGAGGCTGGAAAATATCATAAAAAGTATATACACACATACTGGTGTTATACTGCGACCAGCGATCGCCTCAGCCTGGATGTGCAGAGCTGGGGTGGCTTGGTCGGATTCCCTGACTAAAAATATTGATACCCTTGACAGGGACAGTATTTTATTGACTATAGAGCATTTAAATGATGCATTTCTATATATGTGAGATGCACAGAGGGATATTTGCACTCTGGCATCAAGAGTAAATGCGATGTCCATATCTGCCAGAAGATGTTATGGACACGACAGTGGTCAGGTGATGCAGATTCCAAACGGCACAAAGGTGTATTGCCGTATAAAGGAAGAGGAGTTATTTGGGGTCGGTCCATCGGACCTGGTGGCCACGGCAACTGCTGGAAAATCCACCGTTTTTACCCTAAGTCACATCTCTGCAGAAAAAGACACCGTCTTTTCAGCCTCAGTCCTTTCGTCCCTATAAGATCATATCTGCCCAGGGATAGAGGAAAGGGAAGAAGACTGCAGCAGGCAGCCCATTCCCAGGAACAGAAGCGTTCCACCGCTTCTGACAAGTTCTCAGCATGGCGCTGAGACCGTACAGGACCCCTGGATCCTACAAGTAGTATCCCAGGGGTACAGATTGGAATGTCGAGACGTTTCCCCATCGCAGGCTCCTGAAGTCTGCTTTACCAAGGTCTCCCTCCGACAAGGAGGCAGTATGGGAAAAAATTCACAAGCTGTATTCCGAGCAGGTGATAATTAAATTACCTCTCCTACTACAAGAAAAGGGGTATTATTCCACACTATATTGTGGTACTGAAGCCAGAAGGCTAGGTGAGACTTATTCTAAAAATTTTTTGAACACTTACAAAGGTTCAAATCAAGATGGAGTCATTCAGAGCAGTGATAACGAACCAGGAAGAAGGGGACTATATAGTGTCCCGGGACATCAGGGATGCTTACCTCTATGTCCCAAATTTGCCCTTCTCACTAAGGGTACCTCAGGTTCGTGGTGCAGAACTGTCACTATCAGTTTCAGACGCTGCCGTTTGGATTGTCCACGGCACCCCGGGTCTTTACCAAGGTAATGGCCAAAATGATGATTCTTTTTCGAAGAAAAAGCGTCTTAATTATCCCTTACTTGGACGATCTCCTGATAAGGGCATAGTCCAGGGAACAGTTGGAGGTCGGAGTAGCACTATCTCGGATACTGCTACAACAGCACGGGTGGATTCTAAATATTCCAAAATCGCAGCTGATCCCGACGACACGTCTGCTGTGCCTAGGGATGATTCTGGACACAGTCCAGAAAAAGGTGTTTCTCCCGGAAGAGAAAGCCAGGGAGTTATCCGAGCTAGTCAGGAACCTCCTAAAAACAGTGCATCATTGCACAAGGGTCCTGGTAAAAATGGTGGCTTCCTACGAAGCAATTCCATTCGGCAGATTTCACGCAAGAACTTTTCAGTGGGATCTGCTGGACAAATGGTCCGGATCGCATCTTCAGATGCATCAGCGGATAACCCTATATCCAAGGACAAGGGTGTCTCTCCTGTGGTGGTTATAGAGTGCTCATCTTCTAGAGGGCCGCAGATTCGGCATTCAGGATTGGATGCTGGTGACCACGGAGCCCAGCCCGAGAGGCTGGGGAGCAGTCACACAAGGAAAAAATTTCCAGGGAGTGTGATCAAGTCTGGAGACTTTTCTCCACATAAATATACTGGAGCTAAGGGTAAATTTATAATGCTCTAAGCTTAGCAAGACCTCTGCTTCAAGGTCAGCCGGTATTGATCCAGTGGGAAAAACATCACGGCAGTCGCCCACGTAAACAGACAGGGCGACACAAGAAGCAGGAGGGCAATGGCAAAAACTGCAAGGACTTTTCGCTGGGCGGAAAATCATGTGATAGCACTTTCAGCAGTGTTTCATCCCGGGAATGGAAACTGGGAAGCAGACTTCCTCAGCAGGCACGACCTCCACCCGGGAGAGTGGAAACTTCATCGGGAAGTTTTTTCCACATGATTGTAAACCGTTGGGAAATACCAAAGGTGGACATGATGGCGTCCCGTCTGAACAAAAAACGGGACAGGTATTGCGCCAGGTCAAGAGACCCTCAGGCAATAGCTGTGGACGTTCTGGTAACACCGTGGGTGTACCAGTCGGTGTATGTGTTCCCTCCTCTGCTTCTCATACCTAAGGTGCTGAGAATTATAAGACGTAGAGGAGTAAGAACTATACTCATGGCTCCGGATTGGCCAAGAAGGACTTGGTACCCGGAACTTCAAGAGATGCTTACAGAGGTCTTATGGCCTCTGCTGCTAAGAAGGGATTTGCTTCAGCAAGTACCATGTCTGTTCCAAGACTTACCGCAGCTGCGTTTGTCGGCATGGCGGTGGAACGCCGGATCCTAAAAAAAAAAAAAAAAGGCATTCCGGAAGAGGTCATTCCTACCCTGGTCAAAGCCAGAAAGGAGGTGACCGCACAACATTATCACCACATGTGGCGAAAATATGTTGCGTGGTGTGAGGCCAGGATGGCCCCACAAAGAAATTTCAACTCGGTCGTTTCCTGCATTTCCTGCAAACAGGAGTGTCTATGGGCCGCAAATTGGGGTCCATTAAGGTTAAAATTTCGGCCCTGTCGATTTTCTTCCAGAAAGAATTGGCTTCAGTTCCTGAAGTCCAGAAGTTTGTCAAGGGAGTATTGCATATACAACCCCCTTTTGTGCCTCCAGTGGCACTGTGGGATCTCAACGTAGTTCTGGGATTCCTCAAATCACATTGGTTTAAAACCAGTCAAATCTGTGGATTTGAAGCATCTCACATGAAAAGTGACCATGCTCTTGGCCCTGGCCTGGACCAGGCGAGTGTCAAATTGGTGTTTTTTTCTCAAAAAAGCCCATATCTGTTTGTCCATTCGGACAGGGCAGAGCTGCGGACTCGTCCCCAGTTCTCTCCCTAAGGTGGTGTCAGTGTTTCACCTGAACCAGCTTATTGTGGTGCCTTGCACCTACTAGGGACTTGGAGGACTCCAAGTTGCTAGATGTTGTCAGGGCCCTGAAAATATGTTCCAGGACGGCTGGAGTCAGGAAAACTGACTTGCTGTTATCCTGTATGCACCCAACAAACTGGGTGCTCTTGCTTCTAAGCAGACTATTGCTAGTTGGATGTGTAATACAATTCAGCTTGCACATTCTGTGGCAGGCCTGCCACAGCCAAAATATGTAAATGCCCATTCCACAAGGAAGGGGCTCATCTTGGGCGGCTGCCCGAGGGGTCTCGGCTTTACAACTTTGCCGAGCGGTTATTTAGTCAGGGGCAAACACGTTTGTAAAATCCTACAAATTTGATACCCTGGCTAAGGAGGACCTGGAGTTCTCTCATTCGGTGCTGCAGAGTCATCCGCACTCTCCCGCCCGTTTGGGAGCTTTGGTATTATCCCCATGGTCCTTTCAGGAACCCCAGCATCCACTAGGACGATAGAGAAAATAAGAATTTACTTACCGATAATTCTATTTCTCGGAGTCCGTAGTGGATGCTGGGCGCCCATCCCAAGTGCGGATTGTCTGCAATACTTGTACATAGTTACAAAAATCGGGTTATTATTGTTGTGAGCCATCTTTTCAGAGGCTCCGCTGTTATCATACTGTTAACTGGGTTCAGATCACAGGTTGTACAGTGTGATTGGTGTGGCTGGTATGAGTCTTACCCGGGATTCAAAATCCTTCCTTATTGTGTACGCTCGTCCGGGCACAGTACCTAACTGAGGCTTGGAGGAGGGTCATAGGGGGAGGAGCCAGTACACACCACCTGATCGTAAAGCTTTACTTTTTGTGCCCTGTCTCCTGCGGAGCCGCTATTCCCCCATGGTCCTTTCAGGAACCCCAGCATCCACTACGGACTCCGAGAAATAGAATTATCGGTAAGTAAATTCTTATTTTTGGTCTCATCATGCCAAATGACTTTGTTCCAGAAGTTTTGAGGCTTGTCTCTGTGCTGTTTGGAGTATTGTAAGCGTGATGCTTTGTGGCATTTGCGTAGTAATGGCTTTCTTCTGGCGACTCGACCATTCAGCCCATTTTTCTTCAAATGCCTCCTTATTGTGCATCTTGAAACAACCACACCACTTTTTCTCTAACGTCCTAGTGGATGCTGGGAACTCCGTAAGGACCATGGGGAATAGCGGGCTCCGAAGGAGGCTGGGCACTCTAGAAAGATCTTAGACTACCTGGTGTGCACTGGCTCCTCCCACTATGACCCTCCTCCAAGCCTCAGTTAGATTTCGTGCCCGGCCGAGGTTGGATGCACACTAGGGGCTCTCCTGAGCTCTTAGAAAGTTATAGTCTTAGAATTTGTTATTTTCAGTGAGACCTGCTGGCAACAGGCTCACTGCAGCGAGGGACTAAGGGGAGAAGAAGCGAACTCGCCTGCTTGCAGCCGGATTGGGCTTCTTAGGCTACTGGACACCATTAGCTCCAGAGGGATCGACCGCAGGCCCAGCCTTGATGTTCGGTCCCGGAGCCGCGCCGCCGTCCCCCTTACAGAGCCAGAAGCAAGAAGATGGTCCGGAAAATTGGCGGCATGAAGACATCCTGTCTTCACCAAGGTAGCGCACAGCACTGCAGCTGTGCGCCATTGCTCCTCATACACACTTCACACTCCGGTCACTGAGGGTGCAGGGCGCTGGGGGGGGGCGCCCTGAGGCAGCAATAAAAACACCTTGGCTGGCTAAAATACCTCAATATATAGCCCCTGGGGCTATATATGAGGTAAATACCCCTGCCAGAATCCCATAAAAAGCGGGAGAATAGGCCGCGAAAAAGGGGCCTATCTCCTCAGCACACTGGCGCCATTTTTCCTGGAAGGAAGCTCCCTGGCTCTTCCCTGCAATTCTACAGTACAGTAAGAGGGAAAAGAGAGGGGGGGCATTAAAATTGGCACTGTATACAGTATATTATATAAAAAGCAGCTATTGGGGACATAACTCAGTTAGTCCCTGTATATATATAGCGCTCTGGTGTGTGCTGGCATACTCTTACTCTGTCCCCCCAAAGGGCTTTTGTGGGTCCTGTCCTCTATTTGAGCATTCCCTGTGTGTGTGGAGTGTGTCGGTACGGCTGTGTCGACATGTTTGAGGAGGATAATGATGTGGAGGGGGAGCAGATGCCTTTAGCAGGGATGTCACCCCCTGGGGGTCAGACACCTGAGTGGATGGTATTATGGCAGGAAATGAGTGCACGTATAGACTCCTTACATAAAAACTTTGACGACATGCCGACTGTGGGACAGCCGAGTCTTCAGCTCGTGCCTGTCCAGGTGTCTCAAAAGTCATCAGGGGCTCTGAAACGCCCGTTATCTCAGGTGGCACAAGTAGATGTCGACACGGATACTGACACCAGTGTCGACGACGAGTCAAATTTAATGCCCGTTAAGGCCATTCACTGCATGATTGAGGCAATGAAAGAGGTGTTAAATATTTCTGATTTACATCCAGGTACCACAAAAAAGGGTATTATGTTTGGGGAGAAAAAACTACCTGTAGTTTTTCCCCCGTCAGATGAATTAAATGAAGTGTGTGAAGAAGCGTGGGCTTCCCCTGATAAGAAAGTGGTAATTCCTAAGAAGCTACTAATGGCGTTCCCTTTCCCGCCAGAGGTTAGGTTACGTTGGGAAACACCCCCGAGGGTGGATAAAGCGCTCACACGTTTGTCTAAAAAGGTGGCACTACCGTCCCAGGATACGGCCGCCCTTAAGGAACCTGCTGATAGAAAGCAGGAGGCGATCCTGAAGTCTGTATATACACACTCAGGCATTATACTCAGACCAGCTATTGCGTCAGCATGGATGTGCAGTGCTGCCGCTGCGTGGTCAGATAAACAGTCAGAAAATATTGACACGTTAGACAGAGACACGATCCTGCTAACAATTGACCATATAAAAGACTCAGTCTTATACATGAGAGATGCACAGAGGGAAATCTGCCGGCTGGCATCTAAAATAAGTGCATTATCTATCTCTGCTAGGAGATGCTTATGGACTCGCCAGTGGACTGGAGATGCAGATTCCAAAAGGCACATGGAAGTCTTGCCTTATAAGGGGGAGGAATTATTTGGGGATGGTCTCTCCGACCTAGTTTCCACAGCAACGTCTGGGAAGTCAGCATTTTTTACCCCATGTCCCCTCACAGCCTAAGAAGGCGCCATTTTATCAGGTTCAGTCCTTTCGGTCCCAGAAAAACAAGCGGGGAAAAGGAGGGTCTTTTCTGTCAAGAGGCAGAGGCAGGGGAAAAAGGCTGCAGCAAACAGCAGGTTCCCAGGAACAAAAGTCCTCCCCCGCTTCCTCTTCCAAGTCCGCCGCATGACGGTGGGGCTTCACAGGCGGAGCCAGGTACGGTGGGGGCCCGCCTCAGGAATTTCAGCGATCAGTGGGCCCGCTCACAGGTGGATCCCTGGATCCTTCAAATAGTATCTCAGGGATACAGGCTGGAATTCGAGGCGACTCCACCCCGCCGTTTCCTAAAATCCGCCTTGCCGATTGCTCCCTCAGACAGGGAGGCGGTGCTAGCAGCGATTCACAAGCTGTATTCCCAGCAGGTGATAATCAAGGTACCCCTACTTCAACAAGGCCGGGGTTACTATTCCACACTATTTGTGGTGCCGAAACCGGACGGTTCGATGAGACCCATTTTAAATTTGAAATCCTTGAACACATACATAAAAAAATTCAAGTTCAAGATGGAATCGCTCAGGGCGGTTATTGCAAGCCTGGACGAAGGGGATTACATGGTATCCCTGGACATCAAGGATGCTTACCTGCATGTCCCCATTTACAATTCTCACCAGGAGTACCTCAGATTTGTGGTACAGGACTGCCATTACCAATTACAGACGCTGCCGTTTGGACTCTCCACGGCACCGAGGGTATTTACCAAGGTTATGGCGGAAATGATGATACTCCTTCGAAAAAAGGGAGTTTTAATTATCCCATACTTGGACGATCTCCAAATAAAGGCACGATCCAAGGAACAGTTGTTAGTGGGAGTAGCACTATCTCAGGAAGTGCTGAGCCAGCATGGCTGGATTCTGAATATCCCAAAGTCACAGCTGGTCCCCACGACACGTCTAATGTTCCTGGGAATGATTCTGGACACGGCCCAGAAAAAAGTGTTTCTCCCGGAGGAGAAAGCCAGGGAGTTGTCTTCTCTAGTCAGAGACCTCCTAAAACCAAAACAGGTATCGGTGCATCACTGCACGCGGGTCCTGGGAAAGATGGTAGCTTCTTACGAAGCAATTCCATTCGGCAGGTTCCATGCCAGGATTTTTCAGTGGGACCTGTTGGACAAGTGGTCCGGATCGCATCTTCAGATGCATCGTTTAATAACCCTGTCTCCACGAACCAGGGTGTCTCTTCTGTGGTGGCTGCACAGTGCTCATCTTCTGGAGGGCCGCAGATTCGGCATACAGCACTGGGTCCTGGTGACCACGGATGCCAGCCTACGAGGCTGGGGGGCAGTCACAAAGGGAAGAAATTTCCAAGGACTATGGTCAAGTCAGGAGACTGCCCTTCACATAAATATTCTGGAACTAAGGGCCATTTACAATGCCCTAAGTCAAGCAAAATCCCTGCTCCTACACCAGCCGGTGCTGATCCAGTCAGACAACATCACGGCAGTCGCCCATGTGAATCGACAGGGCGGCACAAGAAGCAGGACGGCGATGGCAGAAGCCACAAAAATTCTCCGATGGGCGGAGAATCATGTACTAGCACTGTCAGCAGTGTTCATCCCGGGAGTGGACAACTGGGAAGCAGACTTTCTCAGCAGGCACGACCTCCAACCGGGAGAGTGGGGACTTCATCCAGAAGTCTTCCAAATGATTGTAAATCAATGGGGTCGTCCACAGGTGGACATGATGGCGTCCCGCCTAAACAAAAAACTAGAGAAGTATTGCGCCAGGTCAAGAGACCCTCAGGCGATAGCTGTGGACGCTCTAGTGACACCGTGGGTGTACCGGTCAGTTTGTGTTTCCCTCCTCTACCTCTCATACCAAAGGTATTGAGAATAATAAGAAAGCGAGGAGTAAACACAATTCTCGTGGTTCCGGATTGGCCGAGAAGAGCGTGGTACCCGGAACTTCAAGAGATGATCTCAGAGGACCCGTTGTCTCTGCCGCTCAGACAGGACCTGCTGCAGCAGGGCCCCTGTCTGTTCCAAGACTTACCGCGGCTGCGTTTGACGGCATGGCGGTTGAACGCCGGATCCTGAAGGAAAAGGGCATTCCGGAGGAAGTCATTCCTACGCTTATTAAAGCCAGGAAAGATGTTACGGCAAAGCATTATCACCGCATATGGCGGAAATATGTTGCATGGTGCGAGACCAAAAAGGCCCCAACAAAGGAATTTCAACTAGGTCGATTTCTGCATTTCCTGCAAGCAGGAGTGAATATGGGCCTAAAACTGGGCTCCATTAAGGTACAGATCTCGGCTCTGTCGATTTTCTTTCAAAAAGAACTAGCTTCAGTACCTGAAGTTCAGACATTTGTGAAAGGAGTGCTGCATATTCAGCCCCCATTTGTGCCTCCTGTGGCACCTTGGGATCTCAACGTGATGTTGAGTTTCTTAAAATCACATTGGTTTGAGCCACTAAAAACCGTGGATCTGAAATATCTCACGTGGAAAGTGGTCATGTTATTGGCCTTGGCTTCAGCCAGGCGAGTGTCAGAGTTGGCGGCTTTATCATGTAAAAGCCCTTATCTGATTTTCCATATGGATAGGGCAGAATTGAGGACTCGTCCCCAGTTTCTCCCTAAGGTGGTGTCAGCGTTTCACCTGAACCAGCCTATTGTGGTGCCTGCGGCTACTAAGGATTTGGAGGACTCCAAGTTGCTAGACGTTGTCAGGGCCCTGAAAATATGTTTCCAGGACGGCTGGAGTCAGAAAATCTGACTCGCTGTTTATCCTGTATGCACCCAACAAGCTGGGTGCTCCTGCTTCTAAGCAGACTATTGCTCGTTGGATTTGTAGTACAATTCAGCTTGCACATACTGTGGCAGGCCTGCCACAGCCAAAATCTGTCAATACCCATTCCACAAGGAAGGTGGGCTCATCTTGGGCGGCTGCCCGAGGGGTCTGGGCTTTACAACTTTGCCGAGCAGCTACTTGGTCAGGGGCAAACACGTTTGCAAAATTCTACAAATTTGATACCCTGGCTGAGGAGGACCTGGAGTTCTCTCATTCGGTGCTGCAGAGTCATCCGCACTCTCCCGCCCGTTTGGGAGCTTTGGTATAATCCCCATGGTCCTTACGGAGTTCCCAGCATCCACTAGGACGTTAGAGAAAATAAGAATTTACTCACCGGTAATTCTATTTCTCGTAGTCCGTAGTGGATGCTGGGCGCCCATCCCAAGTGCGGTTTATCTGCAATACTTGTACATAGTTATTGTTAACTAAATCGGGTTATTGTTGAGCCATCTGTTGAGAGGCTCTATTGTTTCATACTGTTAACTGTGTTTCATATCACGAGTTGTACGGTGTGATTGGTGTGGCTGTGGTATGAGTCTTACCCGGGATTCAAAATCCTTCCTTATTGTGTACGCTCGTCCGGGCACAGTACCTAACTGAGGCTTGGAGGAGGGGAGTCCTGTATTTCAGCTGAAGTTATTTGTGGATTTTTCTTTGCATCCCAAACAATTTTCCTGGCAGTTGTGGCTGAAATTTTTGTTCTACCTGACAGTGATTTGGTTTCCACAGAATCCTTTATTTTCCACTTCTTAGAGTTTGAACACTGCTGATTGGCATTCTCAATTGCTTGTATATCTTTTTTATATCCCTTTCCTGTTTTATACAGTTCAATTACCTTTTCCCACATATCCTTTGACAATTCTTTTGCTTTCCCCATGGCACAGAATCCAGACACGTCAGTGCAGCACTGGATGAAAGATGCAAGGGTCTTTCAGGAGTCCAGAAACTCCCTGACCTTTTATACACACACACACACACACTGATTACAAGCAAACAGATCACAGGTGAGGATGGTTACCTTTAGTAGCCATTCAAACGCGTTTGTGTCAACTTGTGTGCATGTTATCAGGCCAAAATCTCCAGGGTATGTAAACTTTTGATCAGGGTCATTTGGGTAGTTTCTGTTGTCATTATGATTTAAAAAGAGTAAACACAGTTGTTTGACAATAAATGGCTTCACCCAACCACTAACCATGAGTGAAAGAAAAGTTTGTGAGTTATCATTCATATTCTCTGACAAATGGCCAGAAAATCACAAATTCTGCTAGGGTATGTAAACTTATGAGCACAACTGTAAGTCTACATACCTTCCTTCCACAGTTCATCCGGCTAGAAAATCCTATACTGCTCCAACTCTGCAGTCCTTTCAGACAGCAAAGTTTTAAAACAAAACCAAAGGTTCTTCTACGGGCTTCAAAGGCAATAGAGGTAAACCCAGAAAACCAGCAACTGCTGGTTCACAGGAACAGAACCCCGGTTCTGCTTCCTCTAAGCCTTCAGCATGATGGTGGACTGCACTGCCTGGAAGACAGACAGGTGGGAGCCTGTTTAAGATTTTTCAGTCACATATGGGCAACGTCATGCCAGGATCCCTGGGTCAAAGCTTTTATAGCCCAGGGCTACAGACTAAAGTTTCAGGAACTCCCACCTCACAGATTCTTCAAATTAGGCTTACCAGCTTCTCAAGAAGCAATTATGACTTTACAGGAAGCATTTCAGAAACTGGTACAGACTCGGGTCATTGTTCCAGTTCCACTTCAGCTGCAAAACCAGGGTTATTAGTCCAACCTGTTTGTAGTTCCGAAACCGGATGGTTCGGTAAGACCCATTTTAAAGCTCAAGTCATTGAACCCTACTTAGGGTGTTCAAGTTCAGGATGGGAGTCTCTGAGATCAAAGATCTCAGGTCTGGAGGAGGGGGAATTCTTGGTGTCTCTGGATATCAAGGATGCGTACCTTCATGTTCCGATTTGGCCGCCTCATCAGGCTTATCTAAGGTTTGCCTTACAGGACTGTCGCTACCTGTTCCAGGCCCTTCCATTTGGCTTCTACTGCTCTGAGGGTGTTCACCAAGGTAATGGCAGAAATGATGTTTCTCCTCTGCAAACAGGGAATAAAACATAATACTGTACCTGAACAATCTGCTGATGAAAGCACCATCCAGGGAGAGGTTGTTAGTCAACATTGCCCTCTCAACTCCTCCAGGATCACGGATGGATTCTGAACCTACCAAAATCTCATTTGCAGCCAACGCAGAGGCTTCCGTTCCTGGGGAAGATACTGGATACGGAGGCACAGAAAGTGTTCCTTCCGTTGGAAAAGGCATTGGTGATCCGTTCGATGATGCGGGATGTTCTAGAACAAACTCTGATATCGGTGTTTCTATGCTCTCGCCTTCTGGGAAAGATGGTAGCCACTTACGAGGTGCTGCAGTACGGAAGGTTTCACACAAGGCCCTACCAGCTGGATCTGTTGGACAAATGGTCTGGATTGCATCTTCACATGCACCAGTGGATCTGCCTGTCGCCAAAAGCCAGGATTTCTCTTCTGTGGTGGCTTCAGACTTCTCACCTGACCGAAGGATGGAGGTATGGGATTCATAATTGGATTCTGCTAACTACAGATGCAAGCCTCAGAGGTTGGGGAGCAGTCACTCAGGGGGAACTGGAAGGAAAATGGTCAAGTCAGGAAGCCATTCTTCTGATCAACATTATGGAACTAAAGGCCATATACAACGCCCTTCTACAGGCATCACATCTTCAAGATCAAGCCATTCATGTTCAGTCAGACAATGTGACGGCAGTAACGTACATAAACTGACAGGGCGAAACGAAGAGCAGTGCACCAATGTCAGAGGTAACCAGGATTCTCCTCTGGGCAGAAAGGCATGCTGGGGCGTCTGCAATATACATTCTGGGAGTAGACAACTGGGAAGAAGACTTCCTCAGCAGACACCTCCACCCTGGAGAGTGGGGCCTTCACCCGGAGGCGTTTGGGTGCTTGACACGTCGGTAGGGAATTCCACAAATCGACATGATTGCCTCTCGTCTCAACATGAAGCTCAAGTGGAATTGTTCCAGGTCGAGGGACCCTCAAGCAGTGCCGGTGGACGCTCTGGTGACTCCATGGGTATGCTAGATGTAGTCTGTGTTTACACCACTCCCATTGATCCCAAAGATTCTCAAAAGAATAAAAAGAGAAAAGGATCAAGCAATTTTCATTGCTCTGGACTTGCCAAGAAAGGCCTGGTATACAGAGCTACTGAAGATGCTCCTAGAGGATGCTTGGCCTCTACTTCTTTGCAAGGACCTCCAACAGGGGGCGTTCGTCTATCAAGGCTTACTGCGGCTAGGTTTGACGGCATGGAGGTTGAGCAAATTCTAGCCTGCAAAGGGATCCCGGATAGTTATTCCAACCCGGATACAAGCAGAAAGGGGGTAATGTCTAAACATTACCACCGTATCTGGAAAAAATGTCTCTTGGTGTGAGAACAGGAAATTTCCTGCGGTGGAATTTCAACAGGTATAAATATCCAGGTTGCTCTTAACCTATATCCTAACCTCTTGCTTTTCAGAATGTAATGCGTCTTGAAAACTATGTTGAGTTGTGCCGTGTGGTATGACATTGTGCTGTATGGTTTTCTCCTTACCTTTTGAGTCAAATATCAAGCTTGCTCTTACTTAATATCCTAACAGTTTGCATTTCTTTATGTAATGTGCCTCTAAAACTACATGGTGTTGTGCCGTATGTTGTGGCATTGTTCTGTATTTTGTCTACCTAAAGTTTTCTCTCTCCCATATGCAGCTTGCTTTTGCTTAATATCCTAATACAAAGGTCCTCAAACTTGCTTTTCAAGTCACCTTAATGGTCCAAGTTTTAAGTATATCCAGTTCTATAAGGTGCCTTCCATTATGGCATCATGTGATTTGTTGACTTCCTGTAGGGTGTTGTGCATTTGAAATGGTCTGTTTTATATTGTTTACAGACTTTACTTACTAGTATTGTTTCCACTTCTCACTAGGGCAGCTACTCTTTTGAATGTTGAGGTTTTTGGTTCCCTGAAAGAAAATGGTGTGCTTCATCCATTAGCAAATTTGCAAGAGGAAGCAAGTGTCTTCAAACACGAAGGACAGCTCTGTGGGTGACATTAAAAGCGAGCATCAGGATCCAGTGCTGCAGACTATTGTGTTTCCGAAGCTGCCGGACTAGATGTTTGTTGGCGTCGGTGCACAGGTAAATATCTTTTGTATTCGTTTTACATAACTATCTTCCTTTCATATCGTAATAGTTTGTATTGCTGGGTATAACATGTTTTGATGGCTGTATTGTGCCTTGCTGAAGTTGTCAGCCCATTTCCAGCTTGCTTTCATTTCAAATCCTAATAGTTTGCATTTCATAATATAATGCGTCTCTAAAACTATGCGGTGCTGTATGGTGCCTTTGTACCATTTTCATTCCCATATCCAGCTTGCTTTTTCTTAATATCCTAATAGTTTGAATATCTGGGTTAAACCAGTATTCAGCATCCCTACAACCGTTAGACTTAATTGTCACTTGCGCCGTTAGGGTTCCCTTGCCGGCACAGTTAGTATAGCATCATGCTGTGCCGTATTGTGCCGTGCGGCATGGCATTGTGCTATATGGTGCCTTCCTAACGTCCGTCCCATATCCAGCTTGCTTTTTCTTAATATCCTAATTGTTTGAATATCTGGGTTAAACCAGTATTCAGCATCCCTACAACCGTTAGACTTAATTGTCACTTGCGCTGGTAGGGTACGCCTGCCGGCACAGTTAGTATAGCATCATTTTGTGCCGTGCAGCATGGGATTGTGCTATATGGTGCCTTCCTGACTTCCGTCCCATTTCCAGCTTGCTTTCATTTAAAATCCTAATAGTTTGCCTCTTTAAAACTATGCGGTGCTGTACCGTATAACATGGCAATTTGCTGTTTGGTGCATTCATACCATTTTCAGTCCCATATCCAGCTTGCTTTTTCTTAATATCCTAATTGTTTGAATATCTGGGTTAAACCAGTATTCAGCATCCCTACAACCATTAGACTTAATTGTCGCTTGCGCCGGTAGGGTAAGCTTGCGGTCACCGTTAGTATAGCATCATGTTGTGCCGTATGGTACCGTGCGGCATGACATTGTGCTATATGGTGCCTTCCTGACATTGTCAGCCCCATTTCCAGCTGGCTTTCCTTTAAAATCCTAATCGTTTCCATTTCAGAATGTAATGTGTTTCAAAAACTATGTTGTGTTGTGCCTTCTGGTGTGACATTGTGCTGTATGGTTTTTTTTCCTAACATTTTGAGTCCAATATCCAGGTTGCTCTTAATATCCTAACAGTTTGCTTTTCAGAATGTATTGCTTCTTTAAAACTATGTTGCTTTGTGCCTTACGGTGTGACATTGTGCTGTATGTAACTTTCCTAACATTTTGAGTCAATTTTCCAGCTTGCTCTTAATATCCTAACAGTTTGCTTTTCAGAATGTATTGTGTTTCTAAAACTATGTGGTATTGTGTTGTATGGTGTGACATTTTGCTGTATGGTTTTTTCCCTAACATTTTGAGTCAAATATCCAGGTTGCTCTTACTTTATATCCTGTTTGCTTTTCAGAATGTAATGGGTCTCTAAAACTATGTAACATTGTGCTGTATGGTGCTTTCCTAACATTGACTCAAATATCCAGGTTGCTCTTACTTAATATCCTAACAGTTTGCTTTTCAGAATGTATTGTGTTTCTAAAACTATGTGGTATTGTGTTGTATGGTGTGACATTTTGCTGTATGGTTTTTTTCCTAACATTTTGAGTCAAATATCCAGGTTGCTCTTACTTTATATCCTGTTTGCTTTTCAGAATGTAATGGATCTCTAAAACTATGTAACATTGTGCTGTATGGTGCTTTCCTAACATTGACTCAAATATCCAGGTTGCTCTTAATATCCTAACAGTTTGCTTTTCAGAATGTATTGCGTCTTTAAAACTGTGTTGTGCCTTTTGGTGTGACATTGTGCTGTATGGTTTTTTTCCTAACATTGAGTCAAATATCCAGGTTGCTCTTACTTAATATCCTAACAGTTTGCTTTTCAGAATGTATTGTGTTTCTAAAACTATGTGGTATTGTGTTGTATGGTGTGACATTATGCTGTATGGTTTTTTTCCTAACATTTTGAGTCCAATATCCAGGTTGCTCTTAATATCCTAACAGTTTGCTTTTCAGAATGTATTGCGTCTTTAAAACTGTGTTGTGCCTTTTGGTGTGACATTGTGCTGTATGGTTTTTTTCCTAACATTGAGTCAAATATCCAGGTTGCTCTTACTTAATATCCTAACAGTTTGCTTTTCAGAATGTATTGTGTTTCTAAAACTATGTGGTATTGTGTTGTATGGTGTGACATTATGCTGTATGGTTTTTTTCCTAACATTTTGAGTCCAATATCCAGGTTGCTCTTAAT
Organism: Pseudophryne corroboree; assembly: GCF_028390025.1. Classification (NCBI taxonomy): domain Eukaryota; kingdom Metazoa; phylum Chordata; class Amphibia; order Anura; family Myobatrachidae; genus Pseudophryne; species Pseudophryne corroboree. The sequence goes on from NC_086446.1 coordinate 257,557,969, forward strand.
ATCCTAACAGTTTGCTTTTCAGAATGTATTGCTTCTTTAAAACTATGTTGCTTTGTGCCTTACGGTGTGATATTGTGCTGTATGTAACTTTCCTAACATTTTGAGTCAATTTTCCAGCTTGCTCTTAATATCCTAACAGTTTGCTTTTCAGAATGTATTGTGTTTCTAAAACTATGTGGTATTGTGTTGTATGGTGTGACATTTTGCTGTATGGTTTTTTTCCTAACATTTTGAGTCAAATATCCAGGTTGCTCTTACTTTATATCCTGTTTGCTTTTCAGAATGTAATGGGTCTCTAAAACTATGTAACATTGTGCTGTATGGTGCTTTCCTAACATTGACTCAAATATCCAGGTTGCTCTTACTTAATATCCTAACAGTTTGCTTTTCAGAATGTATTGTGTTTCTAAAACTATGTGGTATTGTGTTGTATGGTGTGACATTTTGCTGTATGGTTTTTTTCCTAACATTTTGAGTCAAATATCCAGGTTGCTCTTACTTTATATCCTGTTTGCTTTTCAGAATGTAATGGATCTCTAAAACTATGTAACATTGTGCTGTATGGTGCTTTCCTAACATTGACTCAAATATCCAGGTTGCTCTTAATATCCTAACAGTTTGCTTTTCAGAATGTATTGCGTCTTTAAAACTGTGTTGTGCCTTTTGGTGTGACATTGTGCTGTATGGTTTTTTTCCTAACATTGAGTCAAATATCCAGGTTGCTCTTACTTAATATCCTAACAGTTTGCTTTTCAGAATGTATTGTGTTTCTAAAACTATGTGGTATTGTGTTGTATGGTGTGACATTATGCTGTATGTTTTTTTCCTAACATTGAGTCAAATATCCAGGTTGCTCTTACTTTATATCCTGTTTGCTTTTCAGAATGTAATGGGTCTCTAAAACTATGTAACATTGTGCTGTATGGTGCTTTCCTAACATTGACTCAAATATCAAACTTGCTCTTAATATCCTAACAGTTTGCTTTTCTTTATGTAATGTGCCTCTAAAACTACATGGTGTTGTGCCGTATGTCGTGGCATTGTTCTGTATGGTGTCTACTTAAAGTTTTCTCTCTGCCATATGCAGCTTGCTTTTGCTTAATATCCTAATACAAAGGTCCTCAAACTTGCTTTTCAAGTCAAGTTTTAAGTATATCCAGTTCTATAAGGTGCCTTCCATTATGGCATCATGTGATTTGTTGACTTCCTGTAGGGTGTTGTGCATTTGAAATGGTCTGTTTTATATTGTTTACAGACTTTACTTACTAGTATTGTTTCCACTTCTCACTAGGGCAGCTACTCTTTTGAATGTTGAGGTTTTTGGTTCCCTGAAAGATAATGGTGTGCTTCATCCATTAGCAAATTTGCAAGAGGAAGCAAGTGTCTTCAAACACGAAGGACAGCTCTGTGGGTGACATTAAAAGCGAGCATCAGGATCCAGTGCTGCAGACTATTGTGTTTCCGAAGCTGCCGGACTAGATGAATGTTGGCTTCAGTGCACAGGTAAATATCTTTTGTATTCGTTTTACATAATTATCTTCCTTTCATATCGTAATAGTTTGTATTGCTGGGTATAACATGTTTTGATGGCTGTATTGTGCCTTGCTGAAGTCGTCAGCCCATTTCCAGCTTGCTTTCATTTCAAATCCTAATAGTTTGCATTTCATAATATAATGTGTCTCTAAAACTATGCGGTGCTGTATGGTGCCTTTGTACCATTTTCATTCCCATATCCAGCTTGCTTTTTCTTAATATCCTAATCGTTTGAATATCTGGGTTAAACCAGTATTCAGCATCCCTACAACCGTTAGACTTCATTGTCACTTGCGCTGGTAGGGTACGCTTGCAGCATGGGATTGTGCTATATGGTGCCTTCCTGACTTCCGTCCCATTTCCAGCTTGCTTTCATTTAAAATCCTAATAGTTTGCCTCTTTAAAACTATGCGGTGCTGTACCGTATGGCATGGCAATTTGCTATTTGGTGCATTCATACCATTTTCAGTCCCATATCCAGCTTGCTTTTTCTTAAAATCCTTATAGTTTGAATATCTGGGTTAAACCAATATTCAGCATCCCTACAACCATTAGACTTGTCGCTTGCGCCGGTAGGGTAAGCTTGCAGTCACCGTTAGTATAGCATCATGTTGTGCCGTATGGTACCGTGCGGCATGACATTGTGCTATATGGTGCCTTCCTGACATTGTCAGCCCCATTTCCAGCTGGCTTTCCTTTAAAATCCTAATCGTTTCCATTTCAGAATGTAATGTGTTTCAAAAACGATGTTGTCTTGTGCCTTCTGGTGTGACATTGTGCTGTATGGTTTTTTTTCCTAACATTTTGAGTCCAATATCCAGGTTGCTCTTACTTAATATCCTGTTTGCTTTTCAGAATGTATTGTGTTTCTAAAACTATGTGGTATTGTGTTGTATTGTGTTGTATGGTGTGACATTATGCTGTATGGTTTTTTTCCTAACATTTTGAGTCCAATATCCAGGTTGCTCTTACTTTATATCCTGTTTGCTTTTCAGAATGTAATGGGTCTCTAAAACTATGTAACATTGTGCTGTATGGTGCTTTCCTAACATTGACTCAAATATCCAGGTTGCTCTTACTTAATATCCTAACCGTTTGCTTTTCAGAATGTATTGCGTCTTTAAAACTATGTTGTGTTGTGCCTTTTGGTGTGACATTGTGCTGTATGGTTTTTTTTCCTAACATTGAGTCAAATATCCAGGTTGCTCTTAATATCCTAACCGTTTGCTTTTCAGAATGTATTGTTTCTAAAACTATGTGGTATTGTGTTGTATGGTGTGACATTATGCTGTATGGTTTTTTCCTAACATTGAGTCAAATATCCAGGTTGCTCTTACTTTATATCCTGTTTGCTTTTCAGAATGTAATGGGTCTCTAAAACTATGTAACATTGTGCTGTATGGTGCTTTCCTAACATTGACTCAAATATCCAGGTTGCTCTTACTTAATATCCTAACAGTTTGCTTTTCAGAATGTATTGTGTTTCTAAAACTATGTGGTATTGTGTTGTATGGTGTGACATTATGCTGTATGGTTTTTTTCCTAACATTTTGAGTTCAATATCCAGGTTGCTCTTAATATCCTAACAGTTTGCTTTTCAGAATGTATTGCTTCTTTAAAACTATGTTGCTTTGTGCCTTACGGTGTGATATTGTGCTGTATGTAACTTTCCTAACATTTTGAGTCAATTTTCCAGCTTGCTCTTAATATCCTAACAGTTTAAATTTCAGAATGTATTGTGTTTCTAAAACTATGTGGTATTGTGTTGTATGGTGTGACATTATGCTGTATGTTTTTTTCCTAACATTGAGTCAAATATCCAGGTTGCTCTTACTTTATATCCTGTTTGCTTTTCAGAATGTAATGGGTCTCTAAAACTATGTAACATTGTGCTGTATGGTGCTTTCCTAACATTGAGTCAAATATCCAGGTTGCTCTTACTTTATATCCAGTTTGCTTTTCAGAATGTAATGGGTCTCTAAAACTATGTAACATTGTGCTGTATGGTGCTTTCCTAATATTGACTCAAATATCCAGGTGGCTCTTACTTAATATCCTAACAGTTTGCTTTTCAGAATGTATTGTTTCTAAAACTATGTGGTATTGTGTTGTATGGTGTGACATTATGCTGTATGGTTTTTTTCCTAACATTTTGAGTCAAATATCCAGGTTGCTCTTACTTTATATCCTGTTTGCTTTTCAGAATGTAATGGGTCTCTAAAACTATGTAACATTGTGCTGTATGGTGCTTTCCTAACATTGACTCAAATATCCAGGTTGCTCTTACTTAATATCCTAACAGTTTGCTTTTCAGAATGTATTGCGTCTTTAAAACTATGTTGTGTTGTGCCTTTTGGTGTGACATTGTGCTGTATGGTTTTTTTCCTAACATTGAGTCAAATATCCAGGTTGCTCTGAATATCCTAACAGTTTGCTTTTCAGAATGTATTGCTTCTTTAAAACTATGTTGCTTTGTGCCTTACGGTGTGACATTGTGCTGTATGTAACTTTCCTAACATTTTGAGTCAATTTTCCAGCTTAATCTTAATATCCTAACAGTTTAAATTTCAGAATGTATTGTGTTTCTAAAACTATGTGGTATTGTGTTGTATGGTGTGACATTATGCTGTATGTTTTTTTCCTAACATTATGAGTCAAATATCCAGGTTGCTCTTACTTTATATCCTGTTTGCTTTTCAGAATGTAATGGGTCTCTGAAACTATGTAACATTGTGCTGTATGGTGCTTTCCTAACATTGACTCAAATATCCAGGTTGCTCTTACTTAATATCCTAACAGTTTGCTTTTCAGAATGTATTGTGTTTCTAAAACTATGTGGTATTGTGTTGTATGGTGTGACATTATGCTGTATGGTTTTTTCCTAACATTTTGAGTCAAATATCCAGCTTGCTCCTAACATCCTAACTGCTTTTCATAATGTAATGTGTTTCTAAAACTATGTGGTGTTGTTCCGTATGGTGCTTTCCTAACATTGAGTCAAATATCCAGGTTGCTCTTAATATCCTAACAGTTTGCTTTTCAGAATGTATTGCGTCTTTAAAACTATGTTGCATTGTGCCTTATGGTGTGACATTGTGCTGAATGGTTTTCTCCTTACCTTTTGAGTCAAATATCAAACTTGCTCTTACTTAATATCCTAACAGTTTGCATTTCTTTATGTAATGTGCCTCTAAAACTACATGGTGTTGTGCCGTATGTCGTGGCATTGTTCTGTATGGTGTCTACTTAAAGTTTTCTCTCTGCCATATGCAGCTTGCTTTTGCTTAATATCCTAATACAAAGGTCCTCAAACTTGCTTTTCAAGTCAAGTTTTAAGTATATCCAGTTCTATAAGGTGCCTTCCATTATGGCATCATGTGATTTGTTGACTTCCTGTAGGGTGTTGTGCATTTGAAATGGTCTGTTTTATATTGTTTACAGTCTTTATTTACTAGTATTGTTTCCACTTCTCACTAGGGCAGCTACTCTTTTGAATGTTGAGGTTTTTGGTTCCCTGAAAGATAATGGTGTGCTTCATCCATTAGCAAATTTGCAAGAGGAAGCAAGTGTCTTCAAACACGAAGGACAGCTCTGTGGGTGACATTAAAAGCGAGCATCAGGATCCAGTGCTGCAGACTATTGTGTTTCCGAAGCTGCCGGACTAGATGAATGTTGGCTTCAGTGCACAGGTAAATATCTTTTGTATTCGTTTTACATAACTATCTTCCTTTCATATCGTAATAGTTTGTATTGCTGGGTATAACATGTTTTGATGGCTGTATTGTGCCTTGCTGAAGTTGTCAGCCCATTTCCAGCTTGCTTTCATTTCAAATCCTAATAGTTTGCATTTCATAATATAATGCGTCTCTAAAACTATGCGGTGCTGTATGGTGCCTTTGTACCATTTTCATTCCCATATCCAGCTTGCTTTTTCTTAATATCCTAATAGTTTGAATATCTGGGTTAAACCAGTATTCAGGATCCCTACAACCGTTAGACCTAATTGTCGCTTGCGCCGTTAGGGTTCCCTTGCCGGCACAGTTAGTATAGCATCATGCTGTGCCGTATTGTGCCGTGCGGCATGGCATTGTGCTATATGGTGCCTTCCTAACGTCCGTCCCATATCCAGCTTGCTTTTTCTTAATATCCTAATTGTTTGAATATCTGGGTTAAACCAGTATTCAGCATCCCTACAACCGTTAGACTTAATTGTCACTTGCGCTGGTAGGGTACGCTTGCCGGCACAGTTAGTATAGCATCATTTTGTGCCGTGCAGCATGGGATTGTGCTATATGGTGCCTTCCTGACTTCCGTCCCATTTCCAGCTTGCTTTCATTTAAAATCCTAATAGTTTGCCTCTTTAAAACTATGCGGTGCTGTACCGTATGGCATGGCAATTTGCTGTTTGGTGCATTCATACCATTTTCAGTCCCATATCCAGCTTGCTTTTTCTTAAAATCCTTATAGTTTGAATATCTGGGTTAAACCAGTATTCAGCATCCCTACAACCATTAGACTTAATTGTCGCTTGCGCCGGTAGGGTAAGCTTGCAGTCACCGTTAGTATAGCATCATGTTGTGCCGTATGGTACCGTGCGGCATGACATTGTGCTATATGGTGCCTTCTTGACATTGTCAGCCCCATTTCCAGCTGGCTTTCCTTTAAAATCCTAATCGTTTCCATTTCAGAATGTAATGTGTTTCAAAAACGATGTTGTCTTGTGCCTTCTGGTGTGACATTGTGCTGTATGGTTTTTTTCCCTAACATTTTGAGTCCAATATCCAGGTTGCTCTTACTTAATATCCTAACAGTTTGCTTTTCAGAATGTATTGTGTTTCTAAAACTATGTGGTATTGTGTTGTATGGTGTGACATTATGCTGTATGGTTTTTTTCCTAACATTATGAGTCAAATATCCAGGTTGCTCTTACTTTATATCCTGTTAACTTTTCAGAATGTAATGGGTCTCTAAAACTATGTAACATTGTGCTGTATGGTGCTTTCCTAACATTGACTCAAATATCCAGGTTGCTCTTACTTAATATCCTAACAGTTTGCTTTTCAGAATGTATTGTGTTTCTAAAACTATGTGGTATTGTGTTGTATGGTGTGACATTATGCTGTATGGTTTTTTCCTAACATTATGAGTCAAATATCCAGGTTGCTCTTACTTTATATCCTGTTTGCTTTTCAGAATGTAATGGGTCTCTAAAACTATGTAACATTGTGCTGTATGGTGCTTTCCTAACATTGACTCAAATATCCAGGTTGCTCTTACTTTATATCCTGTTTGCTTTTCAGAATGTAATGGGTCTCTAAAACTATGTAACATTGTGCTGTATGGTGCTTTCCTAACATTGACTCAAATATCCAGGTTGCTCTTAATATCCTAACAGTTTGCTTTTCAGAATGTATTGTGTTTCTAAAACTATGTGGTATTGTGTTTTATGGTGTGACATTATGCTGTATGGTTTTTTCCTAACATTTTGAGTCAAATATCCAGCTTGCTCCTAACATCCTAACTGCTTTTCATAATGTAATGTGTTTCTAAAACTATGTGGTGGTGTTCCGTATGGTGCTTTCCTAACATTGATTCAAATATCCAGGTTGCTCTTAATATCCTAACAGTTTGCTTTTCAGAATGTATTGCGTCTTTAAAACTGTTGCATTGTGCCTTATGGTGTGACATTGTGCTGAATGGTTTTCTCCTTACCTTTTGAGTCAAATATCAAACTTGCTCTTACTTAATATCCTAACAGTTTGCATTTCTTTATGTAATGTGCCTCTAAAACTACATGGTGTTGTGCCGTATGTCGTGGCATTGTTCTGTATGGTGTCTACTTAAAGTTTTCTCTCTGCCATATGCAGCTTGCTTTTGCTTAATAATATCCTAATACAAAGGTCCTCAAACTTGCTTTTCAAGTCAAGTTTTAAGTATATCCAGTTCTATAAGGTGCCTTCCATTATGGCATCATGTGATTTGTTGACTTCCTGTAGGGTGTTGTGCATTTGAAATGGTCTGTTTTATATTGTTTACAGACTTTACTTACTAGTATTGTTTCCACTTCTCACTAGGGCAGCTACTCTTTTGAATGTTGAGGTTTTTGGTTCCCTGAAAGATAATGGTGTGCTTCATCCATTAGCAAATTTGCAAGAGGAAGCAAGTGTCTTCAAACACGAAGGACAGCTCTGTGGGTGACATTAAAAGCGAGCATCAGGATCCAGTGCTGCAGACTATTGTGTTTCCGAAGCTGCCGGACTAGATGAATGTTGGCTTCAGTGCACAGGTAAATATCTTTTGTATTCGTTTTACATAACTATCTTCCTTTCATATCGTAATAGTTTGTATTGCTGGGTATAACATGTTTTGATGGCTGTATTGTGCCTTGCTGAAGTTGTCAGCCCATTTCCAGCTTGCTTTCATTTCAAATACTAATAGTTTGCATTTCATAATATAATGCGTCTCTAAAACTATGCGGTGCTGTATGGTGCCTTTGTACCATTTTCATTCCCATATCCAGCTTGCTTTTTCTTAAAATCCTTATAGTTTGAATATCTGGGTTAAACCAGTATTCAGCATCCCTACAACCATTAGACTTAATTGTCGCTTGCGCCGGTAGGGTAAGCTTGCAGTCACCGTTAGTATAGCATCATGTTGTGCCGTATGGTACCGTGCGGCATGACATTGTGCTATATGGTGCCTTCCTGACATTGTCAGCCCCATTTCCAGCTGGCTTTCCTTTAAAATCCTAATCGTTTCCATTTCAGAATGTAATGTGTTTCAAAAACGATGTTGTCTTGTGCCTTCTGGTGTGACATTGTGCTGTATGGTTTTTTTTCCTAACATTTTGAGTCCAATATCCAGGTTGCTCTTACTTAATATCCTAACAGTTTGCTTTTCAGAATGTATTGTGTTTCTAAAACTATGTGGTATTGTGTTGTATGGTGTGACATTATGCTGTATGGTTTTTTTCCTAACATTTTGAGTCCAATATCCAGGTTGCTCTTACTTTATATCCTGTTTGCTTTTCAGAATGTATTGTGTCTTTAAAACTGTGGTATTGTGTTGTATGGTGTGACATTATGCTGTATGGTTTTTTCCTAACATTATGAGTCAAATATCCAGGTTGCTCTTACTTTATAACCTGTTTGCTTTTCAGAATGTAATGGGTCTCTAAAACTATGTAACATTGTGCTGTATGGTGCTTTCCTAACATTGACTCAAATATCCAGGTTGCTCTTACTTAATATCCTAACAGTTTGCTTTTCAGAATGTATTGTGTTTCTAAAACTATGTGGTATTGTGTTGTATGGTGTGACATTATGCTGTATGGTTTTTTCCCTAACATTTTGAGTCAAATATCCAGGTTGCTCTTACTTTATATCCTGTTTGCTTTTCAGAATGTAATGGGTCTCTAAAACTATGTAACATTGTGCTGTATGGTGCTTTCCTAACATTGACTCAAATATCCAGGTTGCTCTTACTTAATATCCTAACAGTTTGCTTTTCAGAATGTATTGTGTTTCTAAAACTATGTGGTATTGTGTTGTATGGTGTGACATTATGCTGTATGGTTTTTTTCCTAACATTATGAGTCAAATATCCAGGTTGCTCTTACTTTATATCCTGTTTACTTTTCAGAATGTAATGGGTCTCTAAAACTATGTAACATTGTGCTGTATGGTGCTTTCCTAACATTGACTCAAATATCCAGGTTGCTCTTACTTAATATCCTAACAGTTTGCTTTTCAGAATGTATTGTGTTTCTAAAACTATGTGGTATTGTGTTGTATGGTGTGACATTATGCTGTATGGTTTTTTCCCTAACTTTTTGAGTCAAATATCCAGGTTGCTCTTACTTTATATCCTGTTTGCTTTTCAGAATGTAATGGGTCTCTAAAACTATGTAACATTGTGCTATATGGTGCTTTCCTAACATTGACTCAAATATCCAGGTTGCTCTTACTTAATATCCTAACAGTTTGCTTTTCAGAATGTATTGTGTTTCTAAAACTATGTGGTATTGTGTTGTATGGTGTGACATTATGCTGTATGGTTTTTTCCTAACATTATGAGTCAAATATCCAGGTTGCTCTTACTTTATATCCTGTTTGCTTTTCAGAATGTAATGGGTCTCTAAAACTATGTAACATTGTGCTGTATGGTGCTTTCCTAACATTGACTCAAATAACCAGGTTGCTATTACTTAATATCCTAACAGTTTGCTTTTCAGAATGTATTGTGTCTTTAAAACTGTGGTATTGTGTTGTATGGTGTGACATTATGCTGTATGGTTTTTTCCTAACATTATGAGTCAAATATCCAGGTTGCTCTTACTTTATAACCTGTTTGCTTTTCAGAATGTAATGGGTCTCTAAAACTATGTAACATTGTGCTGTATGGTGCTTTCCTAACATTGAGTCAAATATCCAGGTTGCTCTTACTTTATATCCTGTTTGCTTTTCAGAATGTAATGGGTCTCTAAAACTATGTAACATTGTGCTGTATGGTGCTTTCCTAACATTGACTCAAATATCCAGGTTGCTCTTACTTAATATCCTAACAGTTTGCTTTTCAGAATGTATTGTGTTTCTAAAACTATGTGGTATTGTGTTTTATGGTGTGACATTATGCTGTATGGTTTTTTCCTAACATTTTGAGTCAAATATCCAGCTTGCTCCTAACATCCTAACTGCTTTTCATAATGTAATGTGTTTCTAAAACTATGTGGTGGTGTTCCGTATGGTGCTTTCCTAACATTGATTCAAATATCCAGGTTGCTCTTAATATCCTAACAGTTTGCTTTTCAGAATGTATTGCGTCTTTAAAACTGTTGCATTGTGCCTTATGGTGTGACATTGTGCTGAATGGTTTTCTCCTTACCTTTTGAGTCAAATATCAAACTTGCTCTTACTTAATATCCTAACAGTTTGCATTTCTTTATGTAATGTGCCTCTAAAACTACATGGTGTTGTGCCGTATGTCGTGGCATTGTTCTGTATGGTGTCTACTTAAAGTTTTCTCTCTGCCATATGCAGCTTGCTTTTGCTTAATATCCTAATACAAAGGCCCTCAAACTTGCTTTTCAAGTCAAGTTTTAAGTATATCCAGTTCTATAAGGTGCCTTCCATTATGGCATCATGTGATTTGTTGACTTCCTGTAGGGTGTTGTGCATTTGAAATGGTCTGTTTTATATTGTTTACAGACTTTACTTACTAGTATTGTTTCCACTTCTGACTAGGGCAGCTACTCTTTTGAATGTTGAGGTTTTTGGTTCCCTGAAAGATAATGGTGTGCTTCATCCATTAGCAAATTTGCAAGAGGAAGCAAGTGTCTTCAAACACGAAGGACAGCTCTGTGGGTGACATTAAAAGCGAGCATCAGGATCCAGTGCTGCAGACTATTGTGTTTCCGAAGCTGCCGGACTAGATGAATGTTGGCTTCAGTGCACAGGTAAATATCTTTTGTATTCGTTTTACATAACTATCTTCCTTTCATATCGTAATAGTTTGTATTGCTGGGTATAACATGTTTTGATGGCTGTATTGTGCCTTGCTGAAGTTGTCAGCCCATTTCCAGCTTGCTTTCATTTCAAATCCTAATAGTTTGCATTTCATAATATAATGCGTCTCTAAAACTATGCGGTGCTGTATGGTGCCTTTGTACCATTTTCATTCCCATATCCAGCTTGCTTTTTCTTAATATCCTAATAGTTAGAATATCTGGGTTAAACCAGTATTCAGCATCCCTACAACCGTTAGACTTAATTGTCGCTTGCACCGTTAGGGTTCCCTTGCCGGCACAGTTAGTATAGCATCATGCTGTGCCGTATTGTGCCGTGCGGCATGGCATTGTGCTATATGGTGCCTTCCTAACGTCCGTCCCATATCCAGCTTGCTTTTTCTTAATATCCTAATTGTTTGAATATCTGGGTTAAACCAGTATTCAGCATCCCTACAACCGTTAGACTTAATTGTCACTTGCGCTGGTAGGGTACGCTTGCCGGCACAGTTAGTATAGCATCATTTTGTGCCGTGCAGCATGGGATTGTGCTATATGGTGCCTTCCTGACTTCCGTCCCATTTCCAGCTTGCTTTCATTTAAAATCCTAATAGTTTGCCTCTTTAAAACTATGCGGTGCTGTACCGTATGGCATGGCAATTTGCTGTTTGGTGCATTCATACCATTTTCAGTCCCATATCCAGCTTGCTTTTTCTTAAAATCCTTATAGTTTGAATATCTGGGTTAAACCAGTATTCAGCATCCCTACAACCATTAGACTTAATTGTCGCTTGCGCTGGTAGGGTAAGCTTGCAGTCACCGTTAGTATAGCATCATGTTGTGCCGTATGGTACCGTGCGGCATGACATTGTGCTATATGGTGCCTTCCTGACATTGTCAGCCCCATTTCCAGCTGGCTTTCCTTTAAAATCCTAATCGTTTCCATTTCAGAATGTAATGTGTTTCAAAAACGATGTTGTCTTGTGCCTTCTGGTGTGACATTGTGCTGTATGGTTTTTTTTCCTAACATTTTGAGTCCAATATCCAGGTTGCTCTTACTTAATATCCTAACAGTTTGCTTTTCAGAATGTATTGTGTTTCTAAAACTATGTGGTATTGTGTTGTATGGTGTGACATTATGCTGTATGGTTTTTTTCCTAACATTTTGAGTCCAATATCCAGGTTGCTCTTACTTTATATCCTGTTTGCTTTTCAGAATGTAATGGGTCTCTAAAACTATGTAACATTGTGCTGTATGGTGCTTTCCTAACATTTTGAGTCAAATATCCAGGTTGCTCTTACATTCTGAAAAGCAAACTTTTAGGATATTAAGTAAGAGCAACCTGGATATTTGACTCAAAATGTTAGGAAAGCACCATACAGCACAATGTTACATAGTTTTAGAGACCCATTACATTCTGAAAAGCAAACAGGATATAAAGTAAGAGCAACCTGGATATTTGACTCATAATGTTAGGAAAAAACCATACAGCATAATGTCACACCATACAACACAATACCACATAGTTTTAGAAACACAATACATTCTGAAAAGCAAACTGTTAGGATATTAAGTAAGAGCAACCTGGATATTTGAGTCAATGTTAGGAAAGCACCATATAGCACAATGTTACATAGTTTTAGAGACCCATTACATTCTGAAAAGCAAACAGGATATAAAGTAAGAGCAACCTGGATATTTGACTCAAAATGTTAGGGAAAAAACCATACAGCATAATGTCACACCATACAACACAATACCACATAGTTTTAGAAACACAATACACTCTGAAAAGCAAACGGTTAGGATATTAAGTAAGAGCAACCTGGATATTTGAGTCAATGTTAGGAAAGCACCATACAGCACAATGTTACATAGTTTTAGAGACCCATTACATTCTGAAAAGCAAACAGGATATAAAGTAAGAGCAACCTGGATATTTGACTCATAATGTTAGGAAAAAACCATACAGCATAATGTCACACCATACAACACAATACCACAGTTTTAAAGACACAATACATTCTGAAAAGCAAACTGTTAGGATATTAAGTAATAGCAACCTGGTTATTTGAGTCAATGTTAGGAAAGCACCATACAGCACAATGTTACATAGTTTTAGAGACCCATTACATTCTGAAAAGCAAACAGGATATAAAGTAAGAGCAACCTGGATATTTGACTCATAATGTTAGGAAAAAACCATACAGCATAATGTCACACCATACAACACAATACCACATAGTTTTAGAAACACAATACATTCTGAAAAGCAAACTGTTAGGATATTAAGTAAGAGCAACCTGGATATTTGAGTCAATGTTAGGAAAGCACCATATAGCACAATGTTACATAGTTTTAGAGACCCATTACATTCTGAAAAGTAAACAGGATATAAAGTAAGAGCAACCTGGATATTTGACTCATAATGTTAGGAAAAAAACCATACAGCATAATGTCACACCATACAACACAATACCACATAGTTTTAGAAACACAATACATTCTGAAAAGCAAACTGTTCGGATATTAAGAGCAAGCTGGAAAATTGACTCAAAATGTTAGGAAAGTTACATACAGCACAATGTCACACCGTAAGGCACAAAGCAACATAGTTTTAAAGAAGCAATACATTCTGAAAAGCAAACTGTTAGGATATTAAGAGCAACCCGGATATTGGACTCAAAATGTTAGGAAAAAAACCATAAGGCACAACACAACATAGTTTTAAAGACGTAATACATTCTGAAAAGCAAACTTTTAGGATATTAAGTATTACGTCTTTAAAACTATGTTGTGTTGTGCCTTATGGTTTTTTTCCTAACATTTTGAGTCCAATATCCGGGTTGCTCTTAATATCCTAACAGTTTGCTTTTCAGAATGTATTGCTTCTTTAAAACTATGTTGCTTTGTGCCTTACGGTGTGACATTGTGCTGTATGTAACTTTCCTAACATTTTGAGTCAATTTTCCAGCTTGCTCTTAATATCCGAACAGTTTGCTTTTCAGAATGTATTGTGTTTCTAAAACTATGTGGTATTGTGTTGTATGGTGTGACATTATGCTGTATGGTTTTTTTCCTAACATTATGAGTCAAATATCCAGGTTGCTCTTACTTTATATCCTGTTTACTTTTCAGAATGTAATGGGTCTCTAAAACTATGTAACATTGTGCTATATGGTGCTTTCCTAACATTGACTCAAATATCCAGGTTGCTCTTACTTAATATCCTAACAGTTTGCTTTTCAGAATGTATTGTGTTTCTAAAACTATGTGGTATTGTGTTGTATGGTGTGACATTATGCTGTATGGTTTTTTCCTAACATTATGAGTCAAATATCCAGGTTGCTCTTACTTTATATCCTGTTTGCTTTTCAGAATGTAATGGGTCTCTAAAACTATGTAACATTGTGCTGTATGGTGCTTTCCTAACATTGACTCAAATAACCAGGTTGCTATTACTTAATATCCTAACAGTTTGCTTTTCAGAATGTATTGTGTCTTTAAAACTGTGGTATTGTGTTGTATGGTGTGACATTATGCTGTATGGTTTTTTCCTAACATTATGAGTCAAATATCCAGGTTGCTCTTACTTTATATCCTGTTTGCTTTTCAGAATGTAATGGGTCTCTAAAACTATGTAACATTGTGCTGTATGGTGCTTTCCTAACATTGACTCAAATATCCAGGTTGCTCTTACTTAATATCCTAACCGTTTGCTTTTCAGAGTGTATTGTGTTTCTAAAACTATGTGGTATTGTGTTGTATGGTGTGACATTATGCTGTATGGTTTTTTCCCTAACATTTTGAGTCAAATATCCAGGTTGCTCTTACTTTATATCCTGTTTGCTTTTCAGAATGTAATGGGTCTCTAAAACTATGTAACATTGTGCTATATGGTGCTTTCCTAACATTGACTCAAATATCCAGGTTGCTCTTACTTAATATCCTAACAGTTTGCTTTTCAGAATGTATTGTGTTTCTAAAACTATGTGGTATTGTGTTGTATGGTGTGACATTATGCTGTATGGTTTTTTCCTAACATTATGAGTCAAATATCCAGGTTGCTCTTACTTTATATCCTGTTTGCTTTTCAGAATGTAATGGGTCTCTAAAACTATGTAACATTGTGCTGTATGGTGCTTTCCTAACATTGACTCAAATAACCAGGTTGCTATTACTTAATATCCTAACAGTTTGCTTTTCAGAATGTATTGTGTCTTTAAAACTGTGGTATTGTGTTGTATGGTGTGACATTATGCTGTATGGTTTTTTCCTAACATTATGAGTCAAATATCCAGGTTGCTCTTACTTTATATCCTGTTTGCTTTTCAGAATGTAATGGGTCTCTAAAACTATGTAACATTGTGCTGTATGGTGCTTTCCTAACATTGAGTCAAATATCCAGGTTGCTCTTACTTTATATCCTGTTTGCTTTTCAGAATGTAATGGGTCTCTAAAACTATGTAACATTGTGCTGTATGGTGCTTTCCTAACATTGACTCAAATATCCAGGTTGCTCTTACTTAATATCCTAACCGTTTGCTTTTCAGAGTGTATTGTGTTTCTAAAACTATGTGGTATTGTGTTGTATGGTGTGACATTATGCTGTATGGTTTTTTCCCTAACATTTTGAGTCAAATATCCAGGTTGCTCTTACTTTATATCCTGTTTGCTTTTCAGAATGTAATGGGTCTCTAAAACTATGTAACATTGTGCTGTATGGTGCTTTCCTAACATTGACTCAAATATCCAGGTTGCTCTTACTTAATATCCTAACAGTTTGCTTTTCAGAATGTATTGTGTTTCTAAAACTATGTGGTATTGTGTTTTATGGTGTGACATTATGCTGTATGGTTTTTTTCCTAACATTTTGAGTCAAATATCCAGCTTGCTCCTAACATCCTAACTGCTTTTCATAATGTAATGTGTTTCTAAAACTATGTGGTGGTGTTCCGTATGGTGCTTTCCTAACATTGATTCAAATATCCAGGTTGCTCTTAATATCCTAACAGTTTGCTTTTCAGAATGTATTGCGTCTTTAAAACTGTTGCATTGTGCCTTATGGTGTGACATTGTGCTGAATGGTTTTCTCCTTACCTTTTGAGTCAAATATCAAACTTGCTCTTACTTAATATCCTAACAGTTTGCATTTCTTTATGTAATGTGCCTCTAAAACTACATGGTGTTGTGCCGTATGTCGTGGCATTGTTCTGTATGGTGTCTACTTAAAGTTTTCTCTCTGCCATATGCAGCTTGCTTTTGCTTAATATCCTAATACAAAGGCCCTCAAACTTGCTTTTCAAGTCAAGTTTTAAGTATATCCAGTTCTATAAGGTGCCTTCCATTATGGCATCATGTGATTTGTTGACTTCCTGTAGGGTGTTGTGCATTTGAAATGGTCTGTTTTATATTGTTTACAGACTTTACTTACTAGTATTGTTTCCACTTCTGACTAGGGCAGCTACTCTTTTGAATGTTGAGGTTTTTGGTTCCCTGAAAGATAATGGTGTGCTTCATCCATTAGCAAATTTGCAAGAGGAAGCAAGTGTCTTCAAACACGAAGGACAGCTCTGTGGGTGACATTAAAAGCGAGCATCAGGATCCAGTGCTGCAGACTATTGTGTTTCCGAAGCTGCCGGACTAGATGAATGTTGGCTTCAGTGCACAGGTAAATATCTTTTGTATTCGTTTTACATAACTATCTTCCTTTCATATCGTAATAGTTTGTATTGCTGGGTATAACATGTTTTGATGGCTGTATTGTGCCTTGCTGAAGTTGTCAGCCCATTTCCAGCTTGCTTTCATTTCAAATCCTAATAGTTTGCATTTCATAATATAATGCGTCTCTAAAACTATGCGGTGCTGTATGGTGCCTTTGTACCATTTTCATTCCCATATCCAGCTTGCTTTTTCTTAATATCCTAATAGTTTGAATATCTGGGTTAAACCAGTATTCAGGATCCCTACAACCGTTAGACTTAATTGTCGCTTGCGCCGTTAGGGTTCCCTTGCCGGCACAGTTAGTATAGCATCATGCTGTGCCGTATTGTGCCGTGCGGCATGGCATTGTGCTATATGGTGCCTTCCTAACGTCCGTCCCATATCCAGCTTGCTTTTTCTTAATATCCTAATTGTTTGAATATCTGGGTTAAACCAGTATTCAGCATCCCTACAACCGTTAGACTTAATTGTCACTTGCGCTGGTAGGGTACGCTTGCCGGCACAGTTAGTAAAGCATCATTTTGTGCCGTGCAGCATGGGATTGTGCTATATGGTGCCTTCCTGACTTCCGTCCCATTTCCAGCTTGCTTTCATTTAAAATCCTAATAGTTTGCCTCTTTAAAACTATGCGGTGCTGTACCGCATGGCAATTTGCTGTTTGGTGCATTCATACCATTTTCAGTCCCATATCCAGCTTGCTTTTTCTTAAAATCCTTATAGTTTGAATATCTGGGTTAAACCAGTATTCAGCATCCCTACAACCATTAGACTTAATTGTCGCTTGCGCCGGTAGGGTAAGCTTGCAGTCACCGTTAGTATAGCATCATGTTGTGCCGTATGGTACCGTGCGGCATGACATTGTGCTATATGGTGCCTTCCTGATATTGTCAGCCCCATTTCCAGCTGGCTTTCCTTTAAAATCCTAATCGTTTCCATTTCAGAATGTAATGTGTTTCAAAAACGATGTTGTCTTGTGCCTTCTGGTGTGACATTGTGCTGTATGGTTTTTTTCCCTAACATTTTGAGTCCAATATCCAGGTTGCTCTTACTTAATATCCTAACAGTTTGCTTTTCAGAATGTATTGTGTTTCTAAAACTATGTGGTATTGTGTTTTATGGTGTGACATTATGCTGTATGGTTTTTTTCCTAACATTTTGAGTCAAATATCCAGGTTGCTCTTACTTTATATCCTGTTTGCTTTTCAGAATGTAATGGGTCTCTAAAACTATGTAACATTGTGCTGTATGGTGCTTTCCTAACATTGACTCAAATATCCAGGTTGCTCTTACTTAATATCCTAATAGTTTGCTTTTCAGAATGTATTGTGTTTCTAAAACTATGTGATATTGTGTTGTATGGTGTGACATTATGCTGTATGGTTTTTTTTCCTAACATTTTGAGTCCAATATCCAGGTTGCTCTTACTTTATATCCTGTTTGCTTTTCAGAATGTAATGGGTCTCTAAAACTATGTAACATTGTGCTGTATGGTGCTTTCCTAACATTGACTCAAATATCCAGGTTGCTCTTACTTAATATCCTAATAGTTTGCTTTTCAGAATGTATTGTGTTTCTAAAACTATGTGATATTGTGTTGTATGGTGTGACATTATGCTGTATGGTTTTTTCCTAACATTGAGTCAAATATCCAGGTTGCTCTTACTTTATATCCTATTTGCTTTTCAGAATGTAATGGGTCTCTAAAACTATGTAACATTGTGCTGTATGGTGCTTTCCTAACATTGACTCAAATATCCAGGTTGCTCTTACTTAATATCCTAACAGTTTGCTTTTCAGAATGTATTGTGTTTCTAAAACTATGTGGTATTGTGTTGTATGGTGTGACATTATGCTGTATGTTTTTTTTCCTAACATTTTGAGTCGAAAATCCAGGTTGCTCTTAATATCCTAACCGTTTGCTTTTCAGAATGTATTGCTTCTTTAAAACTATGTTGCTTTGTGCCTTACGGTGTGATATTGTGCTGTATGTAACTTTCCTAACATTTTGAGTCAATTTTCCAGCTTGCTCTTAATATCCTAACAGTTTAAATTTCAGAATGTATTGTGTTTCTAAAACTATGTGGTATTGTGTTGTATGGTGTGACATTATGCTGTATGTTTTTTTCCTAACATTATGAGTCAAATATCCAGGTTGCTCTTACTTTATATCCTGTTTGCTTTTCAGAATGTAATGGGTCTCTAAAACTATGTAACATTGTGCTGTATGGTGCTTTCCTAACATTGACTCAAATATCCAGGTTGCTCTTACTTAATATCCTAACAGTTTGCTTTTCAGAATGTATTGTGTTTCTAAAACTATGTGGTATTGTGTTGTATGGTGTGACATTATGCTGTATGGTTTTTTCCCTAACATTTTGAGTCAAATATCCAGCTTGCTCCTAACATCCTAACTGCTTTTCATAATGTAATGTGTTTCTAAAACTATGTGGTGGTGTTCCGTATGGTGCTTTCCTAACATTGATTCAAATATCCAGGTTGCTCTTGCTTAATATCCTAACAGTTTGCTTTTCAGAATGTATTGCGTCTTTAAAACTGTTGCATTGTGCCTTATGGTGTGACATTGTGCTGAATGGTTTTCTCCTTACCTTTTGAGTCAAATATCAAACTTGCTCTTACTTAATATCCTAACAGTTTGCATTTCTTTATGTAATGTGCCTCTAAAACTACATGGTGTTGTGCCGTATGTCGTGGCATTGTTCTGTATGGTGTCTACTTAAAGTTTTCTCTCTGCCATATGCAGCTTGCTTTTGCTTATTATCCTAATACAAAGGTCCTCAAACTTGCTTTTCAAGTCAAGTTTTAAGTATATCCAGTTCTATAAGGTGCCTTCCATTATGGCATCATGTGATTTGTTGACTTCCTGTAGGGTGTTGTGCATTTGAAATGGTCTGTTTTATATTGTTTACAGACTTTACTTACTAGTATTGTTTCCACTTCTGACTAGGGCAGCTACTCTTTTGAATGTTGAGGTTTTTGGTTCCCTGAAAGATAATGGTGTGCTTCATCCATTAGCAAATTTGCAAGAGGAAGCAAGTGTCTTCAAACACGAAGGACAGCTCTGTGGGTGACAAAAGCGAGCATCAGGATCCAGTGCTGCAGACTATTGTGTTTCCGAAGCTGCCGGACTAGATGAATGTTGGCTTCAGTGCACAGGTAAATATCTTTTGTATTCGTTTTACATAACTATCTTCCTTTCATATCGTAATAGTTTGTATTGCTGGGTATAACATGTTTTGATGGCTGTATTGTGCCTTGCTGAAGTTGTCAGCCCATTTCCAGCTTGCTTTCATTTCAAATCCTAATAGTTTGCATTTCATAATATAATGCGTCTCTAAAACTATGCGGTGCTGTATGGTGCCTTTGTACCATTTTCATTCCCATATCCAGCTTGCTTTTTCTTAATATCCTAATAGTTTGAATATCTGGGTTAAACCAGTATTCAGCATCCCTACAACCGTTAGACTTAATTGTCGCTTGCACCGTTAGGGTTCCCTTGCCGGCACAGTTAGTATAGCATCATGCTGCGCCGTATTGTGCCGTGCGGCATGGCATTGTGCTATATGGTGCCTTCCTAACGTCCGTCCCATATCCAGCTTGCTTTTTCTTAATATCCTAATTGTTTGAATATCTGGGTTAAACCAGTATTCAGCATCCCTACAACCGTTAGACTTAATTGTCACTTGTGCCGCGTACGCTTGCCGGCACAGTTAGTAAAGCATCATTTTGTGCCGTGCAGCATGGGATTGTGCTATATGGTGCCTTCCTGACTTCCGTCCCATTTCCAGCTTGCTTTCATTTAAAATCCTAATAGTTTGCCTCTTTAAAACTATGCGGTGCTGTACCGTATGGCATGGCAATTTGCTGTTTGGTGCATTAATACCATTTTCAGTCCCATATCCAGCTTGCTTTTTCTTAAAATCCTTATAGTTTGAATATCTGGGTTAAACCAGTATTCAGCATCCCTACAACCATTAGACTTAATTGTCGCTTGCGCCGGTAGGGTAAGCTTGCAGTCACCGTTAGTATAGCATCATGTTGTGCCGTATGGTACCGTGCGGCATGACATTGTGCTATATGGTGCCTTCCTGACATTGTCAGCCCCATTTCCAGCTGGCTTTCCTTTAAAATCCTAATCGTTTCCATTTCAGAATGTAATGTGTTTCAAAAACGATGTTGTCTTGTGCCTTCTGGTGTGACATTGTGCTGTATGGTTTTTTTTCCTAACATTTTGAGTCCAATATCCAGGTTGCTCTTACTTAATATCCTAACAGTTTGCTTTTCAGAATGTATTGTGTTTCTAAAACTATGTGGTATTGTGTTGTATGGTGTGACATTATGCTGTATGGTTTTTTTCCTAACATTTTGAGTCCAATATCCAGGTTGCTCTTACTTTATATCCTGTTTGCTTTTCAGAATGTAATGGGTCTCTAAAACTATGTAACATTGTGCTGTATGGTGCTTTCCTAACATTGACTCAAATATCCAGGTTGCTCTTACTTTATATCCTGTTTGCTTTTCAGAATGTAATGGGTCTCTAAAACTATGTAACATTGTGCTGTATGGTGCTTTCCTAACATTGACTCAAATATCCAGGTTGCTCTTACTTTATATCCTGTTTGCTTTTCAGAATGTAATGGGTCTCTAAAACTATGTAACATTGTGCTGTATAGTGCTTTCCTAACATTGACTCAAATATCCAGGTTGCTCTTACTTAATATCCTAACAGTTTGCTTTTCAGAGTGTATTGTGTTTCTAAAACTATGTGGTATTGTGTTGTATGGTGTGACATTATGCTGTATGGTTTTTTCCCTAACATTTTGAGTCAAATATCCAGGTTGCTCTTACTTTATATCCTGTTTGCTTTTCAGAATGTAATGGGTCTCTAAAACTATGTAACATTGTGCTGTATGGTGCTTTCCTAACATTGACTCAAATATCCAGGTTGCTCTTACTTAATATCCTAACAGTTTGCTTTTCAGAATGTATTGTGTTTCTAAAACTATGTGGTATTGTGTTGTATGGTGTGACATTATGCTGTATGGTTTTTTCCTAACATTATGAGTCAAATATCCAGGTTGCTCTTACTTTATATCCTGTTTGCTTTTCAGAATGTAATGGGTCTCTAAAACTATGTAACATTGTGCTGTATGGTGCTTTCCTAACATTGACTCAAATATCCAGGTTGCTCTTACTTAATATCCTAACAGTTTGCTTTTCAGAATGTATTGCGTCTTTAAAACTATGTTGTGTTGTGCCTTTTGGTGTGACATTGTGCTGTATGGTTTTTTTCCTAACATTGAGTCAAATATCCAGGTTGCTCTTACTTAATATCCTAACCGTTTGCTTTTCAGAATGTATTGTTTCTAAAACTATGTGGTATTGTGTTGTATGGTGTGACATTATGCTGTATGGTTTTTTCCTAACATTGAGTCAAATATCCAGGTTGCTCTTACTTTATATCCTATTTGCTTTTCAGAATGTAATGGGTCTCTAAAACTATGTAACATTGTGCTGTATGGTGCTTTCCTAACATTGACTCAAATATCCAGGTTGCTCTTACTTAATATCCTAACAGTTTGCTTTTCAGAATGTATTGTGTTTCTAAAACTATGTGGTATTGTGTTGTATGGTGTGACATGCTGTATGGTTTTTTTCCTAACATTTTGAGTCAAATATCCAGGTTGCTCTTACTTTATATCCTGTTTGCTTTTCAGAATGTAATGGGTCTCTAAAACTATGTAACATTGTGCTGTATGGTGCTTTCCTAACATTGACTCAAATATCCAGGTTGCTCTTACTTAATATCCTAATAGTTTGCTTTTCAGAATGTATTGTGTTTCTAAAACTATGTGATATTGTGTTGTATGGTGTGACATTATGCTGTATGGTTTTTTTTCCTAACATTTTGAGTCCAATATCCAGGTTGCTCTTACTTTATATCCTGTTTGCTTTTCAGAATGTAATGGGTCTCTAAAACTATGTAACATTGTGCTGTATGGTGCTTTCCTAACATTGACTCAAATATCCAGGTTGCTCTTACTTAATATCCTAATAGTTTGCTTTTCAGAATGTATTGTGTTTCTAAAACTATGTGATATTGTGTTGTGTGGTGTGACATTATGCTGTATGGTTTTTTCCTAACATTGAGTCAAATATCCAGGTTGCTCTTACTTTATATCCTATTTGCTTTTCAGAATGTAATGGGTCTCTAAAACTATGTAACATTGTGCTGTATGGTGCTTTCCTAACATTGACTCAAATATCCAGGTTGCTCTTACTTAATATCCTAACAGTTTGCTTTTCAGAATGTATTGTGTTTCTAAAACTATGTGGTATTGTGTTGTATGGTGTGACATTATGCTGTATGGTTTTTTTCCTAACATTTTGAGTCGAATATCCAGGTTGCTCTTAATATCCTAACCGTTTGCTTTTCAGAATGTATTGCTTCTTTAAAACTATGTTGCTTTGTGCCTTACGGTGTGATATTGTGCTGTATGTAACTTTCCTAACATTTTGAGTCAATTTTCCAGCTTGCTCTTAATATCCTAACAGTTTAAATTTCAGAATGTATTGTGTTTCTAAAACTATGTGGTATTGTGTTGTATGGTGTGACATTATGCTGTATGTTTTTTTCCTAACATTATGAGTCAAATATCCAGGTTGCTCTTACTTTATATCCTGTTTGCTTTTCAGAATGTAATGGGTCTCTAAAACTATGTAACATTGTGCTGTATGGTGCTTTCCTAACATTGACTCAAATATCCAGGTTGCTCTTACTTAATATCCTAACAGTTTGCTTTTCAGAATGTATTGTGTTTCTAAAACTATGTGGTATTGTGTTGTATGGTGTGACATTATGCTGTATGGTTTTTTCCCTAACATTTTGAGTCAAATATCCAGCTTGCTCCTAACATCCTAACTGCTTTTCATAATGTAATGTGTTTCTAAAACTATGTGGTGGTGTTCCGTATGGTGCTTTCCTAACATTGATTCAAATATCCAGGTTGCTCTTAATATCCTAACAGTTTGCTTTTCAGAATGTATTGCGTCTTTAAAACTGTTGCATTGTGACTTATGGTGTGACATTGTGCTGAATGGTTTTCTCCTTACCTTTTGAGTCAAATATCAAACTTGCTCTTACTTAATATCCTAACAGTTTGCATTTCTTTATGTAATGTGCCTCTAAAACTACATGGTGTTGTGCCGTATGTCGTGGCATTGTTCTGTATGGTGTCTACTTAAAGTTTTCTCTCTGCCATATGCAGCTTGCTTTTGCTTAATATCCTAATACAAAGGTCCTCAAACTTGCTTTTCAAGTCAAGTTTTAAGTATATCCAGTTCTATAAGGTGCCTTCCATTATGGCATCATGTGATTTGTTGACTTCCTGTAGGGTGTTGTGCATTTGAAATGGTCTGTTTTATATTGTTTACAGACTTTACTTACTAGTATTGTTTCCACTTCTGACTAGGGCAGCTACTCTTTTGAATGTTGAGGTTTTTGGTTCCCTGAAAGATAATGGTGTGCTTCATCCATTAGCAAATTTGCAAGAGGAAGCAAGTGTCTTCAAACACGAAGGACAGCTCTGTGGGTGACATTAAAAGCGAGCATCAGGATCCAGTGCTGCAGACTATTGTGTTTCCGAAGCTGCCGGACTAGATGAATGTTGGCTTCAGTGCACAGGTAAATATCTTTTGTATTCGTTTTACATAACTATCTTCCTTTCATATCGTAATAGTTTGTATTGCTGGGTATAACATGTTTTGATGGCTGTATTGTGCCTTGCTGAAGTTGTCAGCCCATTTCCAGCTTGCTTTCATTTCAAATCCTAATAGTTTGCATTTCATAATATAATGCGTCTCTAAAACTATGCGGTGCTGTATGGTGCCTTTGTACCATTTTCATTCCCATATCCAGCTTGCTTTTTCTTAATATCCTAATAGTTTGAATATCTGGGTTAAACCAGTATTCAGGATCCCTACAACCGTTAGACTTAATTGTCGCTTGCGCCGTTAGGGTTCCCTTGCCGGCACAGTTAGTATAGCATCATGCTGTGCCGTATTGTGCCGTGCGGCATGGCATTGTGCTATATGGTGCCTTCCTAACGTCCGTCCCATATCCAGCTTGCTTTTTCTTAATATCCTAATTGTTTGAATATCTGGGTTAAACCAGTATTCAGCATCCCTACAACCGTTAGACTTAATTGTCACTTGCGCTGGTAGGGTACGCTTGCCGGCACAGTTAGTAAAGCATCATTTTGTGCCGTGCAGCATGGGATTGTGCTATATGGTGCCTTCCTGACTTCCGTCCCATTTCCAGCTTGCTTTCATTTAAAATCCTAATAGTTTGCCTCTTTAAAACTATGCGGTGCTGTACCGCATGGCAATTTGCTGTTTGGTGCATTCATACCATTTTCAGTCCCATATCCAGCTTGCTTTTTCTTAAAATCCTTATAGTTTGAATATCTGGGTTAAACCAGTATTCAGCATCCCTACAACCATTAGACTTAATTGTCGCTTGCGCCGGTAGGGTAAGCTTGCAGTCACCGTTAGTATAGCATCATGTTGTGCCGTATGGTACCGTGCGGCATGACATTGTGCTATATGGTGCCTTCCTGATATTGTCAGCCCCATTTCCAGCTGGCTTTCCTTTAAAATCCTAATCGTTTCCATTTCAGAATGTAATGTGTTTCAAAAACGATGTTGTCTTGTGCCTTCTGGTGTGACATTGTGCTGTATGGTTTTTTTCCCTAACATTTTGAGTCCAATATCCAGGTTGCTCTTACTTAATATCCTAACAGTTTGCTTTTCAGAATGTATTGTGTTTCTAAAACTATGTGGTATTGTGTTTTATGGTGTGACATTATGCTGTATGGTTTTTTTCCTAACATTTTGAGTCAAATATCCAGGTTGCTCTTACTTTATATCCTGTTTGCTTTTCAGAATGTAATGGGTCTCTAAAACTATGTAACATTGTGCTGTATGGTGCTTTCCTAACATTGACTCAAATATCCAGGTTGCTCTTACTTAATATCCTAATAGTTTGCTTTTCAGAATGTATTGTGTTTCTAAAACTATGTGATATTGTGTTGTATGGTGTGACATTATGCTGTATGGTTTTTTTTCCTAACATTTTGAGTCCAATATCCAGGTTGCTCTTACTTTATATCCTGTTTGCTTTTCAGAATGTAATGGGTCTCTAAAACTATGTAACATTGTGCTGTATGGTGCTTTCCTAACATTGACTCAAATATCCAGGTTGCTCTTACTTAATATCCTAATAGTTTGCTTTTCAGAATGTATTGTGTTTCTAAAACTATGTGATATTGTGTTGTATGGTGTGACATTATGCTGTATGGTTTTTTCCTAACATTGAGTCAAATATCCAGGTTGCTCTTACTTTATATCCTATTTGCTTTTCAGAATGTAATGGGTCTCTAAAACTATGTAACATTGTGCTGTATGGTGCTTTCCTAACATTGACTCAAATATCCAGGTTGCTCTTACTTAATATCCTAACAGTTTGCTTTTCAGAATGTATTGTGTTTCTAAAACTATGTGGTATTGTGTTGTATGGTGTGACATTATGCTGTATGTTTTTTTTCCTAACATTTTGAGTCGAAAATCCAGGTTGCTCTTAATATCCTAACCGTTTGCTTTTCAGAATGTATTGCTTCTTTAAAACTATGTTGCTTTGTGCCTTACGGTGTGATATTGTGCTGTATGTAACTTTCCTAACATTTTGAGTCAATTTTCCAGCTTGCTCTTAATATCCTAACAGTTTAAATTTCAGAATGTATTGTGTTTCTAAAACTATGTGGTATTGTGTTGTATGGTGTGACATTATGCTGTATGTTTTTTTCCTAACATTATGAGTCAAATATCCAGGTTGCTCTTACTTTATATCCTGTTTGCTTTTCAGAATGTAATGGGTCTCTAAAACTATGTAACATTGTGCTGTATGGTGCTTTCCTAACATTGACTCAAATATCCAGGTTGCTCTTACTTAATATCCTAACAGTTTGCTTTTCAGAATGTATTGTGTTTCTAAAACTATGTGGTATTGTGTTGTATGGTGTGACATTATGCTGTATGGTTTTTTCCCTAACATTTTGAGTCAAATATCCAGCTTGCTCCTAACATCCTAACTGCTTTTCATAATGTAATGTGTTTCTAAAACTATGTGGTGGTGTTCCGTATGGTGCTTTCCTAACATTGATTCAAATATCCAGGTTGCTCTTGCTTAATATCCTAACAGTTTGCTTTTCAGAATGTATTGCGTCTTTAAAACTGTTGCATTGTGCCTTATGGTGTGACATTGTGCTGAATGGTTTTCTCCTTACCTTTTGAGTCAAATATCAAACTTGCTCTTACTTAATATCCTAACAGTTTGCATTTCTTTATGTAATGTGCCTCTAAAACTACATGGTGTTGTGCCGTATGTCGTGGCATTGTTCTGTATGGTGTCTACTTAAAGTTTTCTCTCTGCCATATGCAGCTTGCTTTTGCTTATTATCCTAATACAAAGGTCCTCAAACTTGCTTTTCAAGTCAAGTTTTAAGTATATCCAGTTCTATAAGGTGCCTTCCATTATGGCATCATGTGATTTGTTGACTTCCTGTAGGGTGTTGTGCATTTGAAATGGTCTGTTTTATATTGTTTACAGACTTTACTTACTAGTATTGTTTCCACTTCTGACTAGGGCAGCTACTCTTTTGAATGTTGAGGTTTTTGGTTCCCTGAAAGATAATGGTGTGCTTCATCCATTAGCAAATTTGCAAGAGGAAGCAAGTGTCTTCAAACACGAAGGACAGCTCTGTGGGTGACAAAAGCGAGCATCAGGATCCAGTGCTGCAGACTATTGTGTTTCCGAAGCTGCCGGACTAGATGAATGTTGGCTTCAGTGCACAGGTAAATATCTTTTGTATTCGTTTTACATAACTATCTTCCTTTCATATCGTAATAGTTTGTATTGCTGGGTATAACATGTTTTGATGGCTGTATTGTGCCTTGCTGAAGTTGTCAGCCCATTTCCAGCTTGCTTTCATTTCAAATCCTAATAGTTTGCATTTCATAATATAATGCGTCTCTAAAACTATGCGGTGCTGTATGGTGCCTTTGTACCATTTTCATTCCCATATCCAGCTTGCTTTTTCTTAATATCCTAATAGTTTGAATATCTGGGTTAAACCAGTATTCAGCATCCCTACAACCGTTAGACTTAATTGTCGCTTGCACCGTTAGGGTTCCCTTGCCGGCACAGTTAGTATAGCATCATGCTGCGCCGTATTGTGCCGTGCGGCATGGCATTGTGCTATATGGTGCCTTCCTAACGTCCGTCCCATATCCAGCTTGCTTTTTCTTAATATCCTAATTGTTTGAATATCTGGGTTAAACCAGTATTCAGCATCCCTACAACCGTTAGACTTAATTGTCACTTGTGCCGCGTACGCTTGCCGGCACAGTTAGTAAAGCATCATTTTGTGCCGTGCAGCATGGGATTGTGCTATATGGTGCCTTCCTGACTTCCGTCCCATTTCCAGCTTGCTTTCATTTAAAATCCTAATAGTTTGCCTCTTTAAAACTATGCGGTGCTGTACCGTATGGCATGGCAATTTGCTGTTTGGTGCATTAATACCATTTTCAGTCCCATATCCAGCTTGCTTTTTCTTAAAATCCTTATAGTTTGAATATCTGGGTTAAACCAGTATTCAGCATCCCTACAACCATTAGACTTAATTGTCGCTTGCGCCGGTAGGGTAAGCTTGCAGTCACCGTTAGTATAGCATCATGTTGTGCCGTATGGTACCGTGCGGCATGACATTGTGCTATATGGTGCCTTCCTGACATTGTCAGCCCCATTTCCAGCTGGCTTTCCTTTAAAATCCTAATCGTTTCCATTTCAGAATGTAATGTGTTTCAAAAACGATGTTGTCTTGTGCCTTCTGGTGTGACATTGTGCTGTATGGTTTTTTTTCCTAACATTTTGAGTCCAATATCCAGGTTGCTCTTACTTAATATCCTAACAGTTTGCTTTTCAGAATGTATTGTGTTTCTAAAACTATGTGGTATTGTGTTGTATGGTGTGACATTATGCTGTATGGTTTTTTTCCTAACATTTTGAGTCCAATATCCAGGTTGCTCTTACTTTATATCCTGTTTGCTTTTCAGAATGTAATGGGTCTCTAAAACTATGTAACATTGTGCTGTATGGTGCTTTCCTAACATTGACTCAAATATCCAGGTTGCTCTTACTTTATATCCTGTTTGCTTTTCAGAATGTAATGGGTCTCTAAAACTATGTAACATTGTGCTGTATGGTGCTTTCCTAACATTGACTCAAATATCCAGGTTGCTCTTACTTTATATCCTGTTTGCTTTTCAGAATGTAATGGGTCTCTAAAACTATGTAACATTGTGCTGTATAGTGCTTTCCTAACATTGACTCAAATATCCAGGTTGCTCTTACTTAATATCCTAACAGTTTGCTTTTCAGAGTGTATTGTGTTTCTAAAACTATGTGGTATTGTGTTGTATGGTGTGACATTATGCTGTATGGTTTTTTCCCTAACATTTTGAGTCAAATATCCAGGTTGCTCTTACTTTATATCCTGTTTGCTTTTCAGAATGTAATGGGTCTCTAAAACTATGTAACATTGTGCTGTATGGTGCTTTCCTAACATTGACTCAAATATCCAGGTTGCTCTTACTTAATATCCTAACAGTTTGCTTTTCAGAATGTATTGTGTTTCTAAAACTATGTGGTATTGTGTTGTATGGTGTGACATTATGCTGTATGGTTTTTTCCTAACATTATGAGTCAAATATCCAGGTTGCTCTTACTTTATATCCTGTTTGCTTTTCAGAATGTAATGGGTCTCTAAAACTATGTAACATTGTGCTGTATGGTGCTTTCCTAACATTGACTCAAATATCCAGGTTGCTCTTACTTAATATCCTAACAGTTTGCTTTTCAGAATGTATTGCGTCTTTAAAACTATGTTGTGTTGTGCCTTTTGGTGTGACATTGTGCTGTATGGTTTTTTTCCTAACATTGAGTCAAATATCCAGGTTGCTCTTACTTAATATCCTAACCGTTTGCTTTTCAGAATGTATTGTTTCTAAAACTATGTGGTATTGTGTTGTATGGTGTGACATTATGCTGTATGGTTTTTTCCTAACATTGAGTCAAATATCCAGGTTGCTCTTACTTTATATCCTATTTGCTTTTCAGAATGTAATGGGTCTCTAAAACTATGTAACATTGTGCTGTATGGTGCTTTCCTAACATTGACTCAAATATCCAGGTTGCTCTTACTTAATATCCTAACAGTTTGCTTTTCAGAATGTATTGTGTTTCTAAAACTATGTGGTATTGTGTTGTATGGTGTGACATGCTGTATGGTTTTTTTCCTAACATTTTGAGTCAAATATCCAGGTTGCTCTTACTTTATATCCTGTTTGCTTTTCAGAATGTAATGGGTCTCTAAAACTATGTAACATTGTGCTGTATGGTGCTTTCCTAACATTGACTCAAATATCCAGGTTGCTCTTACTTAATATCCTAATAGTTTGCTTTTCAGAATGTATTGTGTTTCTAAAACTATGTGATATTGTGTTGTATGGTGTGACATTATGCTGTATGGTTTTTTTTCCTAACATTTTGAGTCCAATATCCAGGTTGCTCTTACTTTATATCCTGTTTGCTTTTCAGAATGTAATGGGTCTCTAAAACTATGTAACATTGTGCTGTATGGTGCTTTCCTAACATTGACTCAAATATCCAGGTTGCTCTTACTTAATATCCTAATAGTTTGCTTTTCAGAATGTATTGTGTTTCTAAAACTATGTGATATTGTGTTGTGTGGTGTGACATTATGCTGTATGGTTTTTTCCTAACATTGAGTCAAATATCCAGGTTGCTCTTACTTTATATCCTATTTGCTTTTCAGAATGTAATGGGTCTCTAAAACTATGTAACATTGTGCTGTATGGTGCTTTCCTAACATTGACTCAAATATCCAGGTTGCTCTTACTTAATATCCTAACAGTTTGCTTTTCAGAATGTATTGTGTTTCTAAAACTATGTGGTATTGTGTTGTATGGTGTGACATTATGCTGTATGGTTTTTTTCCTAACATTTTGAGTCGAATATCCAGGTTGCTCTTAATATCCTAACCGTTTGCTTTTCAGAATGTATTGCTTCTTTAAAACTATGTTGCTTTGTGCCTTACGGTGTGATATTGTGCTGTATGTAACTTTCCTAACATTTTGAGTCAATTTTCCAGCTTGCTCTTAATATCCTAACAGTTTAAATTTCAGAATGTATTGTGTTTCTAAAACTATGTGGTATTGTGTTGTATGGTGTGACATTATGCTGTATGTTTTTTTCCTAACATTATGAGTCAAATATCCAGGTTGCTCTTACTTTATATCCTGTTTGCTTTTCAGAATGTAATGGGTCTCTAAAACTATGTAACATTGTGCTGTATGGTGCTTTCCTAACATTGACTCAAATATCCAGGTTGCTCTTACTTAATATCCTAACAGTTTGCTTTTCAGAATGTATTGTGTTTCTAAAACTATGTGGTATTGTGTTGTATGGTGTGACATTATGCTGTATGGTTTTTTCCCTAACATTTTGAGTCAAATATCCAGCTTGCTCCTAACATCCTAACTGCTTTTCATAATGTAATGTGTTTCTAAAACTATGTGGTGGTGTTCCGTATGGTGCTTTCCTAACATTGATTCAAATATCCAGGTTGCTCTTAATATCCTAACAGTTTGCTTTTCAGAATGTATTGCGTCTTTAAAACTGTTGCATTGTGACTTATGGTGTGACATTGTGCTGAATGGTTTTCTCCTTACCTTTTGAGTCAAATATCAAACTTGCTCTTACTTAATATCCTAACAGTTTGCATTTCTTTATGTAATGTGCCTCTAAAACTACATGGTGTTGTGCCGTATGTCGTGGCATTGTTCTGTATGGTGTCTACTTAAAGTTTTCTCTCTGCCATATGCAGCTTGCTTTTGCTTAATATCCTAATACAAAGGTCCTCAAACTTGCTTTTCAAGTCAAGTTTTAAGTATATCCAGTTCTATAAGGTGCCTTCCATTATGGCATCATGTGATTTGTTGACTTCCTGTAGGGTGTTGTGCATTTGAAATGGTCTGTTTTATATTGTTTACAGACTTTACTTACTAGTATTGTTTCCACTTCTGACTAGGGCAGCTACTCTTTTGAATGTTGAGGTTTTTGGTTCCCTGAAAGATAATGGTGTGCTTCATCCATTAGCAAATTTGCAAGAGGAAGCAAGTGTCTTCAAACACGAAGGACAGCTCTGTGGGTGACAAAAGCGAGCATCAGGATCCAGTGCTGCAGACTATTGTGTTTCCGAAGCTGCCGGACTAGATGAATGTTGGCTTCAGTGCACAGGTAAATATCTTTTGTATTCGTTTTACATAACTATCTTCCTTTCATATCGTAATAGTTTGTATTGCTGGGTATAACATGTTTTGATGGCTGTATTGTGCCTTGCTGAAGTTGTCAGCCCATTTCCAGCTTGCTTTCATTTCAAATCCTAATAGTTTGCATTTCATAATATAATGCGTCTCTAAAACTATGCGGTGCTGTATGGTGCCTTTGTACCATTTTCATTCCCATATCCAGCTTGCTTTTTCTTAATATCCTAATAGTTTGAATATCTGGGTTAAACCAGTATTCAGCATCCCTACAACCGTTAGACTTAATTGTCGCTTGCACCGTTAGGGTTCCCTTGCCGGCACAGTTAGTATAGCATCATGCTGTGCCGTATTGTGCCGTGCGGCATGGCATTGTGCTATATGGTGCCTTCCTAACGTCCGTCCCATATCCAGCTTGCTTTTTCTTAATATCCTAATTGTTTGAATATCTGGGTTAAACCAGTATTCAGCATCCCTACAACCGTTAGACTTAATTGTCACTTGTGCCGCGTACGCTTGCCGGCACAGTTAGTAAAGCATCATTTTGTGCCGTGCAGCATGGGATTGTGCTATATGGTGCCTTCCTGACTTCCGTCCCATTTCCAGCTTGCTTTCATTTAAAATCCTAATAGTTTGCCTCTTTAAAACTATGCGGTGCTGTACCGTATGGCATGGCAATTTGCTGTTTGGTGCATTAATACCATTTTCAGTCCCATATCCAGCTTGCTTTTTCTTAAAATCCTTATAGTTTGAATATCTGGGTTAAACCAGTATTCAGCATCCCTACAACCATTAGACTTAATTGTCGCTTGCGCCGGTAGGGTAAGCTTGCAGTCACCGTTAGTATAGCATCATGTTGTGCCGTATGGTACCGTGCGGCATGACATTGTGCTATATGGTGCCTTCCTGACATTGTCAGCCCCATTTCCAGCTGGCTTTCCTTTAAAATCCTAATCGTTTCCATTTCAGAATGTAATGTGTTTCAAAAACGATGTTGTCTTGTGCCTTCTGGTGTGACATTGTGCTGTATGGTTTTTTTTCCTAACATTTTGAGTCCAATATCCAGGTTGCTCTTACTTAATATCCTAACAGTTTGCTTTTCAGAATGTATTGTGTTTCTAAAACTATGTGGTATTGTGTTGTATGGTGTGACATTATGCTGTATGGTTTTTTCCCTAACATTTTGAGTCAAATATCCAGGTTGCTCTTACTTTATATCCTGTTTGCTTTTCAGAATGTAATGGGTCTCTAAAACTATGTAACATTGTGCTATATGGTGCTTTCCTAACATTGACTCAAATATCCAGGTTGCTCTTACTTAATATCCTAACAGTTTACTTTTCAGAATGTATTGTGTTTCTAAAACTATGTGGTATTGTGTTGTATGGTGTGACATTATGCTGTATGGTTTTTTCCCTAACATTTTGAGTCAAATATCCAGGTTGCTCTTACTTTATATCCTGTTTGCTTTTCAGAATGTAATGGGTCTCTAAAACTATGTAACATTGTGCTGTATGGTGCTTTCCTAACATTGACTCAAATATCCAGGTTGCTCTTACTTTATATCCTGTTTGCTTTTCAGAATGTAATGGGTCTCTAAAACTATGTAACATTGTGCTGTATGGTGCTTTCCTAACATTGACTCAAATATCCAGGTTGCTCTTACTTTATATCCTGTTTGCTTTTCAGAATGTAATGGGTCTCTAAAACTATGTAACATTGTGCTGTATAGTGCTTTCCTAACATTGACTCAAATATCCAGGTTGCTCTTACTTAATATCCTAACAGTTTGCTTTTCAGAGTGTATTGTGTTTCTAAAACTATGTGGTATTGTGTTGTATGGTGTGACATTATGCTGTATGGTTTTTTCCCTAACATTTTGAGTCAAATATCCAGGTTGCTCTTACTTTATATCCTGTTTGCTTTTCAGAATGTAATGGGTCTCTAAAACTATGTAACATTGTGCTGTATGGTGCTTTCCTAACATTGACTCAAATATCCAGGTTGCTCTTACTTAATATCCTAACAGTTTGCTTTTCAGAATGTATTGTGTTTCTAAAACTATGTGGTATTGTGTTGTATGGTGTGACATTATGCTGTATGGTTTTTTCCTAACATTATGAGTCAAATATCCAGGTTGCTCTTACTTTATATCCTGTTTGCTTTTCAGAATGTAATGGGTCTCTAAAACTATGTAACATTGTGCTGTATGGTGCTTTCCTAACATTGACTCAAATATCCAGGTTGCTCTTACTTTATATCCTGTTTGCTTTTAAGAATGTAATGGGTCTCTAAAACTATGTAACATTGTGCTGTATGGTGCTTTCCTAACATTGACTCAAATATCCAGGTTGCTCTTACTTAATATCCTAACAGTTTGCTTTTCAGAATGTATTGTGTTTCTAAAACTATGTGGTATTGTGTTGTATGGTGTGACATTATGCTGTATGGTTTTTTTCCTAACATTGAGTCAAATATCCAGGTTGCTCTTACTTTATATCCTGTTTACTTTTCAGAATGTAATGGGTCTCTAAAACTATGTAACATTGTGCTGTATGGTGCTTTCCTAACATTGACTCAAATATCCAGGTTGCTCTTACTTAATATCCTAACAGTTTGCTTTTCAGAATGTATTGCGTCTTTAAAACTATGTTGTGTTGTGCCTTTTGGTGTGACATTGTGCTGTATGGTTTTTTTCCTAACATTGAGTCAAATATCCAGGTTGCTCTTACTTAATATCCTAACCGTTTGCTTTTCAGAATGTATTGTTTCTAAAACTATGTGGTATTGTGTTGTATGGTGTGACATTATGCTGTATGGTTTTTTCCTAACATTGAGTCAAATATCCAGGTTGCTCTTACTTTATATCCTATTTGCTTTTCAGAATGTAATGGGTCTCTAAAACTATGTAACATTGTGCTGTATGGTGCTTTCCTAACATTGACTCAAATATCCAGGTTGCTCTTACTTAATATCCTAACAGTTTGCTTTTCAGAATGTATTGTGTTTCTAAAACTATGTGGTATTGTGTTGTATGGTGTGACATTATGCTGTATGGTTTTTTTCCTAACATTTTGAGTCGAATATCCAGGTTGCTCTTAATATCCTAACCGTTTGCTTTTCAGAATGTATTGCTTCTTTAAAACTATGTTGCTTTGTGCCTTACGGTGTGATATTGTGCTGTATGTAACTTTCCTAACATTTTGAGTCAATTTTCCAGCTTGCTCTTAATATCCTAACAGTTTAAATTTCAGAATGTATTGTGTTTCTAAAACTATGTGGTATTGTGTTGTATGGTGTGACATTATGCTGTACGTTTTTTTCCTAACATTATGAGTCAAATATCCAGGTTGCTCTTACTTTATATCCTGTTTGCTTTTCAGAATGTAATGGGTCTCTAAAACTATGTAACATTGTGCTGTATGGTGCTTTCCTAACATTGACTCAAATATCCAGGTTGCTCTTACTTAATATCCTAACAGTTTGCTTTTCAGAATGTATTGTGTTTCTAAAACTATGTGGTATTGTGTTGTATGGTGTGACATTAAGCTGTATGGTTTTTTTCCTAACATTATGAGTCAAATATCCAGGTTGCTCTTACTTTATATCCTGTTTACTTTTCAGAATGTAATGGGTCTCTAAAACTATGTAACATTGTGCTGTATGGTGCTTTCCTAACATTGACTCAAATATCCAGGTTGCTCTTACTTAATATCCTAACAGTTTGCTTTTCAGAGTGTATTGTGTTTCTAAAACTATGTGGTATTGTGTTGTATGGTGTGACATTATGCTGTATGGTTTTTTCCCTAACATTTTGAGTCAAATATCCAGGTTGCTCTTACTTTATATCCTGTTTGCTTTTCAGAATGTAATGGGTCTCTAAAACTATGTAACATTGTGCTATATGGTGCTTTCCTAACATTGACTCAAATATCCAGGTTGCTCTTACTTAATATCCTAACAGTTTGCTTTTCAGAATGTATTGTGTTTCTAAAACTATGTGGTATTGTGTTGTATGGTGTGACATTATGCTGTATGGTTTTTTCCTAACATTGAGTCAAATATCCAGGTTGCTCTTACTTTATATCCTGTTTGCTTTTCAGAATGTAATGGGTCTCTAAAACTATGTAACATTGTGCTGTATGGTGCTTTCCTAACATTGACTCAAATAACCAGGTTGCTATTACTTAATATCCTAACAGTTTGCTTTTCAGAATGTATTGTGTTTCTAAAACTATGTGGTATTGTGTTGTATGGTGTGACATTATGCTGTATGGTTTTTTCCCTAACATTTTGAGTCAAATATCCAGGTTGCTCTTACTTTATATCCTGTTTGCTTTTCAGAATGTAATGGGTCTCTAAAACTATGTAACATTATGCTGTATGGTTTTTTCCCTAACATTTTGAGTCAAATATCCAGGTTGCTCTTACTTTATATCCTGTTTGCTTTTCAGAATGTATTGTGTTTCTAAAACTATGTGGTATTGTGTTTTATGGTGTGACATTATGCTGTATGGTTTTTTCCTAACATTTTGAGTCAAATATCCAGCTTGCTCCTAACATCCTAACTGCTTTTCATAATGTAATGTGTTTCTAAAACTATGTGGTGGTGTTCCGTATGGTGCTTTCCTAACATTGATTCAAATATCCAGGTTGCTCTTAATATCCTAACAGTTTGCTTTTCAGAATGTATTGCGTCTTTAAAACTGTTGCATTGTGCCTTATGGTGTGACATTGTGCTGAATGGTTTTCTCCTTACCTTTTGAGTCAAATATCAAACTTGCTCTTACTTAATATCCTAACAGTTTGCATTTCTTTATGTAATGTGCCTCTAAAACTACATGGTGTTGTGCCGTATGTCGTGGCATTGTTCTGTATGGTGTCTACTTAAAGTTTTCTCTCTGCCATATGCAGCTTGCTTTTGCTTAATATCCTAATACAAAGGCCCTCAAACTTGCTTTTCAAGTCAAGTTTTAAGTATATCCAGTTCTATAAGGTGCCTTCCATTATGGCATCATGTGATTTGTTGACTTCCTGTAGGGTGTTGTGCATTTGAAATGGTCTGTTTTATATTGTTTACAGACTTTACTTACTAGTATTGTTTCCACTTCTGACTAGGGCAGCTACTCTTTTGAATGTTGAGGTTTTTGGTTCCCTGAAAGATAATGGTGTGCTTCATCCATTAGCAAATTTGCAAGAGGAAGCAAGTGTCTTCAAACACGAAGGACAGCTCTGTGGGTGACATTAAAAGCGAGCATCAGGATCCAGTGCTGCAGACTATTGTGTTTCCGAAGCTGCCGGACTAGATGAATGTTGGCTTCAGTGCACAGGTAAATATCTTTTGTATTCGTTTTACATAACTATCTTCCTTTCATATCGTAATAGTTTGTATTGCTGGGTATAACATGTTTTGATGGCTGTATTGTGCCTTGCTGAAGTTGTCAGCCCATTTCCAGCTTGCTTTCATTTCAAATCCTAATAGTTTGCATTTCATAATATAATGCGTCTCTAAAACTATGCGGTGCTGTATGGTGCCTTTGTACCATTTTCATTCCCATATCCAGCTTGCTTTTTCTTAATATCCTAATAGTTAGAATATCTGGGTTAAACCAGTATTCAGCATCCCTACAACCGTTAGACTTAATTGTCGCTTGCGCCGTTAGGGTTCCCTTGCCGGCACAGTTAGTATAGCATCATGCTGTGCCGTATTGTGCCGTGCGGCATGGCATTGTGCTATATGGTGCCTTCCTAACGTCCGTCCCATATCCAGCTTGCTTTTTCTTAATATCCTAATTGTTTGAATATCTGGGTTAAACCAGTATTCAGCATCCCTACAACCGTTAGACTTAATTGTCACTTGCGCTGGTAGGGTACGCTTGCCGGCACAGTTAGTATAGCATCATTTTGTGCCGTGCAGCATGGGATTGTGCTATATGGTGCCTTCCTGACTTCCGTCCCATTTCCAGCTTGCTTTCATTTAAAATCCTAATAGTTTGCCTCTTTAAAACTATGCGGTGCTGTACCGTATGGCATGGCAATTTGCTGTTTGGTGCATTCATACCATTTTCAGTCCCATATCCAGCTTGCTTTTTCTTAAAATCCTTATAGTTTGAATATCTGGGTTAAACCAGTATTCAGCATCCCTACAACCATTAGACTTAATTGTCGCTTGCGCTGGTAGGGTAAGCTTGCAGTCACCGTTAGTATAGCATCATGTTGTGCCGTATGGTACCGTGCGGCATGACATTGTGCTATATGGTGCCTTCCTGACATTGTC
Organism: Pseudophryne corroboree; assembly: GCF_028390025.1. Lineage (NCBI taxonomy): Eukaryota > Metazoa > Chordata > Amphibia > Anura > Myobatrachidae > Pseudophryne > Pseudophryne corroboree. The sequence continues at coordinate 257,596,486 of NC_086446.1, forward strand.
AGCCCCATTTCCAGCTGGCTTTCCTTTAAAATCCTAATCGTTTCCATTTCAGAATGTAATGTGTTTCAAAAACGATGTTGTCTTGTGCCTTCTGGTGTGACATTGTGCTGTATGGTTTTTTTTCCTAACATTTTGAGTCCAATATCCAGGTTGCTCTTACTTAATATCCTAACAGTTTGCTTTTCAGAATGTATTGTGTTTCTAAAACTATGTGGTATTGTGTTGTATGGTGTGACATTATGCTGTATGGTTTTTTTCCTAACATTTTGAGTCCAATATCCAGGTTGCTCTTACTTTATATCCTGTTTGCTTTTCAGAATGTAATGGGTCTCTAAAACTATGTAACATTGTGCTGTATGGTGCTTTCCTAACATTTTGAGTCAAATATCCAGGTTGCTCTTACTTAATATCCTAAAAGTTTGCTTTTCAGAATGTATTACGTCTTTAAAACTATGTTGTGTTGTGCCTTATGGTGTGACATTGTGCTTTATGGTTTTTTTCCTAACATTTTGAGTCCAATATCCGGGTTGCTCTTAATATCCTAACAGTTTGCTTTTCAGAATGTATTGCTTCTTTAAAACTATGTTGCTTTGTGCCTTACGGTGTGACATTGTGCTGTATGTAACTTTCCTAACATTTTGAGTCAATTTTCCAGCTTGCTCTTAATATCCGAACAGTTTAAATTTCAGAATGTATTGTGTTTCTAAAACTATGTGGTATTGTGTTGTATGGTGTGACATTATGCTGTATGGTTTTTTCCTAACATTATGAGTCAAATATCCAGGTTGCTCTTACTTTATATCCTGTTTGCTTTTCAGAATGTAATGGGTCTCTAAAACTATGTAACATTGTGCTGTATGGTGCTTTCCTAACATTGACTCAAATATCCAGGTTGCTCTTACTTAATATCCTAATAGTTTGCTTTTCAGAATGTATTGTGTTTCTAAAACTATGTGATATTGTGTTGTATGGTGTGACATTATGCTGTATGGTTTTTTTTCCTAACATTTTGAGTCCAATATCCAGGTTGCTCTTACTTTATATCCTGTTTGCTTTTCAGAATGTAATGGGTCTCTAAAACTATGTAACATTGTGCTGTATGGTGCTTTCCTAACATTGACTCAAATATCCAGGTTGCTCTTGCTTAATATCCTAACAGTTTGCTTTTCAGAATGTATTGCGTCTTTAAAACTATGTTGTGTTGTGCCTTTTGGTGTGACATTGTGCTGTATGGTTTTTTTCCTAACATTGAGTCAAATATCCAGGTTGCTCTTACTTAATATCCTAACCGTTTGCTTTTCAGAATGTATTGTTTCTAAAACTATGTGGTATTGTGTTGTATGGTGTGACATTATGCTGTATGGTTTTTTCCTAACATTGAGTCAAATATCCAGGTTGCTCTTACTTTATATCCTATTTGCTTTTCAGAATGTAATGGGTCTCTAAAACTATGTAACATTGTGCTGTATGGTGCTTTCCTAACATTGACTCAAATATCCAGGTTGCTCTTACTTAATATCCTAACAGTTTGCTTTTCAGAATGTATTGTGTTTCTAAAACTATGTGGTATTGTGTTGTATGGTGTGACATTATGCTGTATGGTTTTTTTCCTAACATTTTGAGTCGAATATCCAGGTTGCTCTTAATATCCTAACCGTTTGCTTTTCAGAATGTATTGCTTCTTTAAAACTATGTTGCTTTGTGCCTTACGGTGTGATATTGTGCTGTATGTAACTTTCCTAACATTTTGAGTCAATTTTCCAGCTTGCTCTTAATATCCTAACAGTTTAAATTTCAGAATGTATTGTGTTTCTAAAACTATGTGGTATTGTGTTGTATGGTGTGACATTATGCTGTATGTTTTTTTCCTAACATTATGAGTCAAATATCCAGGTTGCTCTTACTTTATATCCTGTTTGCTTTTCAGAATGTAATGGGTCTCTAAAACTATGTAACATTGTGCTGTATGGTGCTTTCCTAACATTGACTCAAATATCCAGGTTGCTCTTACTTAATATCCTAACAGTTTGCTTTTCAGAATGTATTGTGTTTCTAAAACTATGTGGTATTGTGTTGTATGGTGTGACATTATGCTGTATGGTTTTTTCCCTAACATTTTGAGTCAAATATCCAGCTTGCTCCTAACATCCTAACTGCTTTTCATAATGTAATGTGTTTCTAAAACTATGTGGTGGTGTTCCGTATGGTGCTTTCCTAACATTGATTCAAATATCCAGGTTGCTCTTAATATCCTAACAGTTTGCTTTTCAGAATGTATTGCGTCTTTAAAACTGTTGCATTGTGACTTATGGTGTGACATTGTGCTGAATGGTTTTCTCCTTACCTTTTGAGTCAAATATCAAACTTGCTCTTACTTAATATCCTAACAGTTTGCATTTCTTTATGTAATGTGCCTCTAAAACTACATGGTGTTGTGCCGTATGTCGTGGCATTGTTCTGTATGGTGTCTACTTAAAGTTTTCTCTCTGCCATATGCAGCTTGCTTTTGCTTAATATCCTAATACAAAGGTCCTCAAACTTGCTTTTCAAGTCAAGTTTTAAGTATATCCAGTTCTATAAGGTGCCTTCCATTATGGCATCATGTGATTTGTTGACTTCCTGTAGGGTGTTGTGCATTTGAAATGGTCTGTTTTATATTGTTTACAGACTTTACTTACTAGTATTGTTTCCACTTCTGACTAGGGCAGCTACTCTTTTGAATGTTGAGGTTTTTGGTTCCCTGAAAGATAATGGTGTGCTTCATCCATTAGCAAATTTGCAAGAGGAAGCAAGTGTCTTCAAACACGAAGGACAGCTCTGTGGGTGACAAAAGCGAGCATCAGGATCCAGTGCTGCAGACTATTGTGTTTCCGAAGCTGCCGGACTAGATGAATGTTGGCTTCAGTGCACAGGTAAATATCTTTTGTATTCGTTTTACATAACTATCTTCCTTTCATATCGTAATAGTTTGTATTGCTGGGTATAACATGTTTTGATGGCTGTATTGTGCCTTGCTGAAGTTGTCAGCCCATTTCCAGCTTGCTTTCATTTCAAATCCTAATAGTTTGCATTTCATAATATAATGCGTCTCTAAAACTATGCGGTGCTGTATGGTGCCTTTGTACCATTTTCATTCCCATATCCAGCTTGCTTTTTCTTAATATCCTAATAGTTTGAATATCTGGGTTAAACCAGTATTCAGCATCCCTACAACCGTTAGACTTAATTGTCGCTTGCACCGTTAGGGTTCCCTTGCCGGCACAGTTAGTATAGCATCATGCTGTGCCGTATTGTGCCGTGCGGCATGGCATTGTGCTATATGGTGCCTTCCTAACGGCCGTCCCATATCCAGCTTGCTTTTTCTTAATATCCTAATTGTTTGAATATCTGGGTTAAACCAGTATTCAGCATCCCTACAACCGTTAGACTTAATTGTCACTTGTGCCGCGTACGCTTGCCGGCACAGTTAGTAAAGCATCATTTTGTGCCGTGCAGCATGGGATTGTGCTATATGGTGCCTTCCTGACTTCCGTCCCATTTCCAGCTTGCTTTCATTTAAAATCCTAATAGTTTGCCTCTTTAAAACTATGCGGTGCTGTACCGTATGGCATGGCAATTTGCTGTTTGGTGCATTAATACCATTTTCAGTCCCATATCCAGCTTGCTTTTTCTTAAAATCCTTATAGTTTGAATATCTGGGTTAAACCAGTATTCAGCATCCCTACAACCATTAGACTTAATTGTCGCTTGCGCCGGTAGGGTAAGCTTGCAGTCACCGTTAGTATAGCATCATGTTGTGCCGTATGGTACCGTGCGGCATGACATTGTGCTATATGGTGCCTTCCTGACATTGTCAGCCCCATTTCCAGCTGGCTTTCCTTTAAAATCCTAATCGTTTCCATTTCAGAATGTAATGTGTTTCAAAAACGATGTTGTCTTGTGCCTTCTGGTGTGACATTGTGCTGTATGGTTTTTTTTCCTAACATTTTGAGTCCAATATCCAGGTTGCTCTTACTTAATATCCTAACAGTTTGCTTTTCAGAATGTATTGTGTTTCTAAAACTATGTGGTATTGTGTTGTATGGTGTGACATTATGCTATATGGTTTTTTTCCTAACATTTTGAGTCCAATATCCAGGTTGCTCTTACTTTATATCCTGTTTGCTTTTCAGAATGTAATGGGTCTCTAAAACTATGTAACATTGTGCTGTATGGTGCTTTCCTAACATTGACTCAAATATCCAGGTTGCTCTTACTTAATATCCTAACAGTTTGCTTTTCAGAATGTATTGTGTTTCTAAAACTATGTGGTATTGTGTTGTATGGTGTGACATTATGCTGTATGGTTTTTTCCCTAACATTTTGAGTCAAATATCCAGGTTGCTCTTACTTTATATCCTGTTTGCTTTTCAGAATGTAATGGGTCTCTAAAACTATGTAACATTGTGCTGTATGGTGCTTTCCTAACATTGACTCAAATATCCAGGTTGCTCTTACTTAATATCCTAACAGTTTGCTTTTCAGAATGTATTGTGCTTCTAAAACTATGTGGTATTGTGTTGTATGGTGTGACATTATGCTGTATGGTTTTTTTCCTAACATTATGAGTCAAATATCCAGGTTGCTCTTACTTTATATCCTGTTTACTTTTCAGAATGTAATGGGTCTCTAAAACTATGTAACATTGTGCTGTATGGTGCTTTCCTAACATTGACTCAAATATCCAGGTTGCTCTTACTTAATATCCTAACAGTTTGCTTTTCAGAATGTATTGTGTTTCTAAAACTATGTGGTATTGTGTTGTATGGTGTGACATTATGCTGTATGGTTTTTTCCCTAACATTTTGAGTCAAATATCCAGGTTGCTCTTACTTTATATCCTGTTTGCTTTTCAGAATGTAATGGGTCTCTAAAACTATGTAACATTGTGCTGTATGGTGCTTTCCTAACATTGACTCAAATATCCAGGTTGCTCTTACTTAATATCCTAACAGTTTGCTTTTCAGAATGTATTGTGTTTCTAAAACTATGTGGTATTGTGTTGTATGGTGTGACATTATGCTGTATGGTTTTTTCCCTAACATTTTGAGTCAAATATCCAGGTTGCTCTTACTTTATATCCTGTTTGCTTTTCAGAATGTAATGGGTCTCTAAAACTATGTAACATTGTGCTATATGGTGCTTTCCTAACATTGACTCAAATATCCAGGTTGCTCTTACTTAATATCCTAACAGTTTGCTTTTCAGAATGTATTGTGTTTCTAAAACTATGTGGTATTGTGTTTTATGGTGTGACATTATGCTGTATGGTTTTTTTCCTAACATTTTGAGTCAAATATCCAGGTTGCTCTTACTTTATATCCTGTTGCTTTTCAGAATGTAATGGGTCTCTAAAACTATGTAACATTGTGCTGTATGGTGCTTTCCTAACATTGACTCAAATATCCAGGTTGCTCTTACTTAATATCCTAACAGTTTGCTTTTCAGAATGTATTGTGTTTCTAAAACTATGTGGTATTGTGTTGTATGGTGTGACATTATGCTGTATGGTTTTTTCCTAACATTATGAGTCAAATATCCAATTTGCTCTTACTTTATATCCTGTTTGCTTTTCAGAATGTAATGGGTCTCTAAAACTATGTAACATTGTGCTGTATGGTGCTTTCCTAACATTGACTCAAATATCCAGGTTGCTCTTACTTAATATCCTAACAGTTTGCTTTTCAGAATGTATTGTGTTTCTAAAACTATGTGGTATTGTGTTGTATGGTGTGACATTATGCTGTATGGTTTTTTCCCTAACATTTTGAGTCAAATATCCAGGTTGCTCTTACTTTATATCCTGTTTGCTTTTCAGAATGTAATGGGTCTCTAAAACTATGTAACATTGTGCTATATGGTGCTTTCCTAACATTGACTCAAATATCCAGGTTGCTCTTACTTAATATCCTAACAGTTTGCTTTTCAGAATGTATTGTGTTTCTAAAACTATGTGGTATTGTGTTGTATGGTGTGACATTATGCTGTATGGTTTTTTCCTAACATTATGAGTCAAATATCCAGGTTGCTCTTACTTTATATCCTGTTTGCTTTTCAGAATGTAATGGGTCTCTAAAACTATGTAACATTGTGCTGTATGGTGCTTTCCTAACATTGACTCAAATATCCAGGTTGCTCTTACTTAATATCCTAACAGTTTGCTTTTCAGAATGTATTGTGTTTCTAAAACTATGTGGTATTGTGTTGTATGGTGTGACATTATGCTGTATGGTTTTTTCCCTAACATTTTGAGTCAAATATCCAGGTTGCTCTTACTTTATATCCTGTTTACTTTTCAGAATGTAATGGGTCTCTAAAACTATGTAACATTGTGCTGTATGGTGCTTTCCTAACATTGACTCAAATAACCAGGTTGCTATTACTTAATATCCTAACAGTTTGCTTTTCAGAATGTATTGTGTCTTTAAAACTGTGGTATTGTGTTGTATGGTGTGACATTATGCTGTATGGTTTTTTCCTAACATTATGAGTCAAATATCCAGGTTGCTCTTACTTTATATCCTGTTTGCTTTTCAGAATGTAATGGGTCTCTAAAACTATGTAACATTGTGCTGTATGGTGCTTTTCTAACATTGACTCAAATATCCAGGTTGCTATTACTTTATATCCTGTTTGCTTTTCAGAATGTAATGGGTCTCTAAAACTATGTAACATTGTGCTGTATGGTGCTTTCCTAACATTGACTCAAATATCCAGGTTGCTCTTACTTTATATCCTGTTTGCTTTTCAGAATGTAATGGGTCTCTAAAACTATGTAACATTGTGCTGTATGGTGCTTTCCTAACATTGACTCAAATATCCAGGTTGCTCTTACTTAATATCCTAACAGTTTGCTTTTCAGAGTGTATTGTGTTTCTAAAACTATGTGGTATTGTGTTGTATGGTGTGACATTATGCTGTATGGTTTTTTCCCTAACATTTTGAGTCAAATATCCAGGTTGCTCTTACTTTATATCCTGTTTGCTTTTCAGAATGTAATGGGTCTCTAAAACTATGTAACATTGTGCTGTATGGTGCTTTCCTAACATTGACTCAAATATCCAGGTTGCTCTTACTTAATATCCTAACAGTTTGCTTTTCAGAATGTATTGTGTTTCTAAAACTATGTGGTATTGTGTTTTATGGTGTGACATTATGCTGTATGGTTTTTTTCCTAACATTTTGAGTCAAATATCCAGCTTGCTCCTAACATCCTAACTGCTTTTCATAATGTAATGTGTTTCTAAAACTATGTGGTGGTGTTCCGTATGGTGCTTTCCTAACATTGATTCAAATATCCAGGTTGCTCTTAATATCCTAACAGTTTGCTTTTCAGAATGTATTGCGTCTTTAAAACTGTTGCATTGTGCCTTATGGTGTGACATTGTGCTGAATGGTTTTCTCCTTACCTTTTGAGTCAAATATCAAACTTGCTCTTACTTAATATCCTAACAGTTTGCATTTCTTTATGTAATGTGCCTCTAAAACTACATGGTGTTGTGCCGTATGTCGTGGCATTGTTCTGTATGGTGTCTACTTAAAGTTTTCTCTCTGCCATATGCAGCTTGCTTTTGCTTAATATCCTAATACAAAGGCCCTCAAACTTGCTTTTCAAGTCAAGTTTTAAGTATATCCAGTTCTATAAGGTGCCTTCCATTATGGCATCATGTGATTTGTTGACTTCCTGTAGGGTGTTGTGCATTTGAAATGGTCTGTTTTATATTGTTTACAGACTTTACTTACTAGTATTGTTTCCACTTCTGACTAGGGCAGCTACTCTTTTGAATGTTGAGGTTTTTGGTTCCCTGAAAGATAATGGTGTGCTTCATCCATTAGCAAATTTGCAAGAGGAAGCAAGTGTCTTCAAACACGAAGGACAGCTCTGTGGGTGACATTAAAAGCGAGCATCAGGATCCAGTGCTGCAGACTATTGTGTTTCCGAAGCTGCCGGACTAGATGAATGTTGGCTTCAGTGCACAGGTAGTAAATATCTTTTGTATTCGTTTTACATAACTATCTTCCTTTCATATCGTAATAGTTTGTATTGCTGGGTATAACATGTTTTGATGGCTGTATTGTGCCTTGCTGAAGTTGTCAGCCCATTTCCAGCTTGCTTTCATTTCAAATCCTAATAGTTTGCATTTCATAATATAATGCGTCTCTAAAACTATGCGGTGCTGTATGGTGCCTTTGTACCATTTTCATTCCCATATCCAGCTTGCTTTTTCTTAATATCCTAATAGTTTGAATATCTGGGTTAAACCAGTATTCAGGATCCCTACAACCGTTAGACTTAATTGTCGCTTGCGCCGTTAGGGTTCCCTTGCCGGCACAGTTAGTATAGCATCATGCTGTGCCGTACTGTGCCGTGCGGCATGGCATTGTGCTATATGGTGCCTTCCTAACGTCCGTCCCATATCCAGCTTGCTTTTTCTTAATATCCTAATTGTTTGAATATCTGGGTTAAACCAGTATTCAGCATCCCTACAACCGTTAGACTTAATTGTCACTTGCGCTGGTAGGGTACGCTTGCCGGCACAGTTAGTAAAGCATCATTTTGTGCCGTGCAGCATGGGATTGTGCTATATGGTGCCTTCCTGACTTCCGTCCCATTTCCAGCTTGCTTTCATTTAAAATCCTAATAGTTTGCCTCTTTAAAACTATGCGGTGCTGTACCGTATGGCATGGCAATTTGCTGTTTGGTGCATTCATACCATTTTCAGTCCCATATCCAGCTTGCTTTTTCTTAAAATCCTTATAGTTTGAATATCTGGGTTAAACCAGTATTCAGCATCCCTACAACCATTAGACTTAATTGTCGCTTGCGCCGGTAGGGTAAGCTTGCAGTCACCGTTAGTATAGCATCATGTTGTGCCGTATGGTACCGTGCGGCATGACATTGTGCTATATGGTGCCTTCCTGACATTGTCAGCCCCATTTCCAGCTGGCTTTCCTTTAAAATCCTAATCGTTTCCATTTCAGAATGTAATGTGTTTCAAAAACGATGTTGTCTTGTGCCTTCTGGTGTGACATTGTGCTGTATGGTTTTTTTTCCTAACATTTTGAGTCCAATATCCAGGTTGCTCTTACTTAATATCCTAACAGTTTGCTTTTCAGAATGTATTGTGTTTCTAAAACTATGTGGTATTGTGTTGTATGGTGTGACATTATGCTGTATGGTTTTTTTCCTAACATTTTGAGTCCAATATCCAGGTTGCTCTTACTTTATATCCTGTTTGCTTTTCAGAATGTAATGGGTCTCTAAAACTATGTAACATTGTGCTGTATGGTGCTTTCCTAACATTGACTCAAATATCCAGGTTGCTCTTACTTAATATCCTAACAGTTTGCTTTTCAGAATGTATTGTGTTTCTAAAACTATGTGGTATTGTGTTGTATGGTGTGACATTATGCTGTATGGTTTTTTCCCTAACATTTTGAGTCAAATATCCAGGTTGCTCTTACTTTATATCCTGTTTGCTTTTCAGAATGTAATGGGTCTCTAAAACTATGTAACATTGTGCTGTATGGTGCTTTCCTAACATTGACTCAAATATCCAGGTTGCTCTTACTTAATATCCTAACAGTTTGCTTTTCAGAATGTATTGTGTTTCTAAAACTATGTGGTATTGTGTTGTATGGTGTGACATTATGCTGTATGGTTTTTTTCCTAACATTATGAGTCAAATATCCAGGTTGCTCTTACTTTATATCCTGTTTACTTTTCAGAATGTAATGGGTCTCTAAAACTATGTAACATTGTGCTGTATGGTGCTTTCCTAACATTGACTCAAATATCCAGGTTGCTCTTACTTAATATCCTAACAGTTTGCTTTTCAGAATGTATTGTGTTTCTAAAACTATGTGGTATTGTGTTGTATGGTGTGACATTATGCTGTATGGTTTTTTCCCTAACATTTTGAGTCAAATATCCAGGTTGCTCTTACTTTATATCCTGTTTGCTTTTCAGAATGTAATGGGTCTCTAAAACTATGTAACATTGTGCTATATGGTGCTTTCCTAACATTGACTCAAATATCCAGGTTGCTCTTACTTAATATCCTAACAGTTTGCTTTTCAGAATGTATTGTGTTTCTAAAACTATGTGGTATTGTGTTGTATGGTGTGACATTATGCTGTATGGTTTTTTCCCTAACATTTTGAGTCAAATATCCAGGTTGCTCTTACTTTATATCCTGTTTGCTTTTCAGAATGTAATGGGTCTCTAAAACTATGTAACATTGTGCTGTATGGTGCTTTCCTAACATTGACTCAAATATCCAGGTTGCTCTTACTTTATATCCTGTTTGCTTTTCAGAATGTAATGGGTCTCTAAAACTATGTAACATTGTGCTGTATAGTGCTTTCCTAACATTGACTCAAATATCCAGGTTGCTCTTACTTAATATCCTAACAGTTTGCTTTTCAGAGTGTATTGTGTTTCTAAAACTATGTGGTATTGTGTTGTATGGTGTGACATTATGCTGTATGGTTTTTTCTCTAACATTTTGAGTCAAATATCCAGGTTGCTCTTACTTTATATCCTGTTTGCTTTTCAGAATGTAATGGGTCTCTAAAACTATGTAACATTGTGCTGTATGGTGCTTTCCTAACATTGACTCAAATATCCAGGTTGCTCTTACTTAATATCCTAACAGTTTGCTTTTCAGAATGTATTGTGTTTCTAAAACTATGTGGTATTGTGTTTTATGGTGTGACATTATGCTGTATGGTTTTTTTCCTAACATTTTGAGTCAAATATCCAGCTTGCTCCTAACATCCTAACTGCTTTTCATAATGTAATGTGTTTCTAAAACTATGTGGTGGTGTTCCGTATGGTGCTTTCCTAACATTGATTCAAATATCCAGGTTGCTCTTAATATCCTAACAGTTTGCTTTTCAGAATGTATTGCGTCTTTAAAACTGTTGCATTGTGCCTTATGGTGTGACATTGTGCTGAATGGTTTTCTCCTTGCCTTTTGAGTCAAATATCAAACTTGCTCTTACTTAATATCCTAACAGTTTGCATTTCTTTATGTAATGTGCCTCTAAAACTACATGGTGTTGTGCCGTATGTCGTGGCATTGTTCTGTATGGTGTCTACTTAAAGTTTTCTCTCTGCCATATGCAGCTTGCTTTTGCTTAATATCCTAATACAAAGGCCCTCAAACTTGCTTTTCAAGTCAAGTTTTAAGTATATCCAGTTCTATAAGGTGCCTTCCATTATGGCATCATGTGATTTGTTGACTTCCTGTAGGGTGTTGTGCATTTGAAATGGTCTGTTTTATATTGTTTACAGACTTTACTTACTAGTATTGTTTCCACTTCTGACTAGGGCAGCTACTCTTTTGAATGTTGAGGTTTTTGGTTCCCTGAAAGATAATGGTGTGCTTCATCCATTAGCAAATTTGCAAGAGGAAGCAAGTGTCTTCAAACACGAAGGACAGCTCTGTGGGTGACATTAAAAGCGAGCATCAGGATCCAGTGCTGTAGACTATTGTGTTTCCGAAGCTGCCGGACTAGATGAATGTTGGCTTCAGTGCACAGGTAAATATCTTTTGTATTCGTTTTACATAACTATCTTCCTTTCATATCGTAATAGTTTGTATTGCTGGGTATAACATGTTTTGATGGCTGTATTGTGCCTTGCTGAAGTTGTCAGCCCATTTCCAGCTTGCTTTCATTTCAAATCCTAATAGTTTGCATTTCATAATATAATGCGTCTCTAAAACTATGCGGTGCTGTATGGTGCCTTTGTACCATTTTCATTCCCATATCCAGCTTGCTTTTTCTTAATATCCTAATAGTTTGAATATCTGGGTTAAACCAGTATTCAGGATCCCTACAACCGTTAGACTTAATTGTCGCTTGCGCCGTTAGGGTTCCCTTGCCGGCACAGTTAGTATAGCATCATGCTGTGCCGTATTGTGCCGTGCGGCATGGCATTGTGCTATATGGTGCCTTCCTAACGTCCGTCCCATATCCAGCTTGCTTTTTCTTAATATCCTAATTGTTTGAATATCTGGGTTAAACCAGTATTCAGCATCCCTACAACCGTTAGACTTAATTGTCACTTGCGCTGGTAGGGTACGCTTGCCGGCACAGTTAGTAAAGCATCATTTTGTGCCGTGCAGCATGGGATTGTGCTATATGGTGCCTTCCTGACTTCCGTCCCATTTCCAGCTTGCTTTCATTTAAAATCCTAATAGTTTGCCTCTTTAAAACTATGCGGTGCTGTACCGCATGGCAATTTGCTGTTTGGTGCATTCATACCATTTTCAGTCCCATATCCAGCTTGCTTTTTCTTAAAATCCTTATAGTTTGAATATCTGGGTTAAACCAGTATTCAGCATCCCTACAACCATTAGACTTAATTGTCGCTTGCGCCGGTAGGGTAAGCTTGCAGTCACCGTTAGTATAGCATCATGTTGTGCCGTATGGTACCGTGCGGCATGACATTGTGCTATATGGTGCCTTCCTGACATTGTCAGCCCCATTTCTAGCTGGCTTACCTTTAAAATCCTAATCGTTTCCATTTCAGAATGTAATGTGTTTCAAAAACGATGTTGTCTTGTGCCTTCTGGTGTGACATTGTGCTGTATGGTTTTTTTCCCTAACATTTTGAGTCCAATATCCAGGTTGCTCTTACTTAATATCCTAACAGTTTGCTTTTCAGAATGTATTGTGTTTCTAAAACTATGTGGTATTGTGTTGTATGGTGTGACATGCTGTATGGTTTTTTTCCTAACATTTTGAGTCAAATATCCAGGTTGCTCTTACTTTATATCCTGTTTGCTTTTCAGAATGTAATGGGTCTCTAAAACTATGTAACATTGTGCTGTATGGTGCTTTCCTAACATTGACTCAAATATCCAGGTTGCTCTTACTTAATATCCTAATAGTTTGCTTTTCAGAATGTATTGTGTTTCTAAAACTATGTGATATTGTGTTGTATGGTGTGACATTATGCTGTATGGTTTTTTTCCTAACATTTTGAGTCCAATATCCAGGTTGCTCTTACTTTATATCCTGTTTGCTTTTCAGAATGTAATGGGTCTCTAAAACTATGTAACATTGTGCTGTATGGTGCTTTCCTAACATTGACTCAAATATCCAGGTTGCTCTTACTTAATATCCTAACAGTTTGCTTTTCAGAATGTATTGCGTCTTTAAAACTATGTTGTGTTGTGCCTTTTGGTGTGACATTGTGCTGTATGGTTTTTTTCCTAACATTGAGTCAAATATCCAGGTTGCTCTTACTTAATATCCTAACCGTTTGCTTTTCAGAATGTATTGTTTCTAAAACTATGTGGTATTGTGTTGTATGGTGTGACATTATGCTGTATGGTTTTTTCCTAACATTGAGTCAAATATCCAGGTTGCTCTTACTTTATATCCTATTTGCTTTTCAGAATGTAATGGGTCTCTAAAACTATGTAACATTGTGCTGTATGGTGCTTTCCTAACATTGACTCAAATATCCAGGTTGCTCTTACTTAATATCCTAACAGTTTGCTTTTCAGAATGTATTGTGTTTCTAAAACTATGTGGTATTGTGTTGTATGGTGTGACATTATGCTGTATGGTTTTTTTCCTAACATTTTGAGTCGAATATCCAGGTTGCTCTTAATATCCTAACCGTTTGCTTTTCAGAATGTATTGCTTCTTTAAAACTATGTTGCTTTGTGCCTTACGGTGTGATATTGTGCTGTATGTAACTTTCCTAACATTTTGAGTCAATTTTCCAGCTTGCTCTTAATATCCTAACAGTTTAAATTTCAGAATGTATTGCGTTTCTAAAACTATGTGGTATTGTGTTGTATGGTGTGACATTATGCTGTATGTTTTTTTCCTAACATTATGAGTCAAATATCCAGGTTGCTCTTACTTTATATCCTGTTTGCTTTTCAGAATGTAATGGGTATCTAAAACTATGTAACATTGTGCTGTATGGTGCTTTTCTAACATTGACTCAAATATCCAGGTTGCTCTTACTTAATATCCTAACAGTTTGCTTTTCAGAATGTATTGTGTTTCTAAAACTATGTGGTATTGTGTTGTATGGTGTGACATTATGCTGTATGGTTTTTTCCCTAACATTTTGAGTCAAATATCCAGGTTGCTCTTACTTTATATCCTGTTTGCTTTTCAGAATGTAATGGGTCTCTAAAACTATGTAACATTGTGCTGTATGGTGCTTTCCTAACATTGACTCAAATATCCAGGTTGCTCTTACTTAATATCCTAACAGTTTGCTTTTCAGAATGTATTGTGTTTCTAAAACTATGTGGTATTGTGTTGTATGGTGTGACATTATGCTGTATGGTTTTTTTCCTAACATTATGAGTCAAATATCCAGGTTGCTCTTACTTTATATCCTGTTTACTTTTCAGAATGTAATGGGTCTCTAAAACTATGTAACATTGTGCTGTATGGTGCTTTCCTAACATTGACTCAAATATCCAGGTTGCTCTTACTTAATATCCTAACAGTTTGCTTTTCAGAATGTATTGTGTTTCTAAAACTATGTGGTATTGTGTTGTATGGTGTGACATTATGCTGTATGGTTTTTTCCCTAACATTTTGAGTCAAATATCCAGGTTGCTCTTACTTTATATCCTGTTTGCTTTTCAGAATGTAATGGGTCTCTAAAACTATGTAACATTGTGCTATATGGTGCTTTCCTAACATTGACTCAAATATCCAGGTTGCTCTTACTTAATATCCTAACAGTTTGCTTTTCAGAATGTATTGTGTTTCTAAAACTATGTGGTATTGTGTTGTATGGTGTGACATTATGCTGTATGGTTTTTTCCCTAACATTTTGAGTCAAATATCCAGGTTGCTCTTACTTTATATCCTGTTTGCTTTTCAGAATGTAATGGGTCTCTAAAACTATGTAACATTGTGCTGTATGGTGCTTTCCTAACATTGACTCAAATATCCAGGTTGCTCTTACTTTATATCCTGTTTGCTTTTCAGAATGTAATGGGTCTCTAAAACTATGTAACATTGTGCTGTATAGTGCTTTCCTAACATTGACTCAAATATCCAGGTTGCTCTTACTTAATATCCTAACAGTTTGCTTTTCAGAGTGTATTGTGTTTCTAAAACTATGTGGTATTGTGTTGTATGGTGTGACATTATGCTGTATGGTTTTTTCCCTAACATTTTGAGTCAAATATCCAGGTTGCTCTTACTTTATATCCTGTTTGCTTTTCAGAATGTAATGGGTCTCTAAAACTATGTAACATTGTGCTGTATGGTGCTTTCCTAACATTGACTCAAATATCCAGGTTGCTCTTACTTAATATCCTAACAGTTTGCTTTTCAGAATGTATTGTGTTTCTAAAACTATGTGGTATTGTGTTTTATGGTGTGACATTATGCTGTATGGTTTTTTTCCTAACATTTTGAGTCAAATATCCAGCTTGCTCCTAACATCCTAACTGCTTTTCATAATGTAATGTGTTTCTAAAACTATGTGGTGGTGTTCCGTATGGTGCTTTCCTAACATTGATTCAAATATCCAGGTTGCTCTTAATATCCTAACAGTTTGCTTTTCAGAATGTATTGCGTCTTTAAAACTGTTGCATTGTGCCTTATGGTGTGACATTGTGCTGAATGGTTTTCTCCTTGCCTTTTGAGTCAAATATCAAACTTGCTCTTACTTAATATCCTAACAGTTTGCATTTCTTTATGTAATGTGCCTCTAAAACTACATGGTGTTGTGCCGTATGTCGTGGCATTGTTCTGTATGGTGTCTACTTAAAGTTTTCTCTCTGCCATATGCAGCTTGCTTTTGCTTAATATCCTAATACAAAGGCCCTCAAACTTGCTTTTCAAGTCAAGTTTTAAGTATATCCAGTTCTATAAGGTGCCTTCCATTATGGCATCATGTGATTTGTTGACTTCCTGTAGGGTGTTGTGCATTTGAAATGGTCTGTTTTATATTGTTTACAGACTTTACTTACTAGTATTGTTTCCACTTCTGACTAGGGCAGCTACTCTTTTGAATGTTGAGGTTTTTGGTTCCCTGAAAGATAATGGTGTGCTTCATCCATTAGCAAATTTGCAAGAGGAAGCAAGTGTCTTCAAACACGAAGGACAGCTCTGTGGGTGACATTAAAAGCGAGCATCAGGATCCAGTGCTGTAGACTATTGTGTTTCCGAAGCTGCCGGACTAGATGAATGTTGGCTTCAGTGCACAGGTAAATATCTTTTGTATTCGTTTTACATAACTATCTTCCTTTCATATCGTAATAGTTTGTATTGCTGGGTATAACATGTTTTGATGGCTGTATTGTGCCTTGCTGAAGTTGTCAGCCCATTTCCAGCTTGCTTTCATTTCAAATCCTAATAGTTTGCATTTCATAATATAATGCGTCTCTAAAACTATGCGGTGCTGTATGGTGCCTTTGTACCATTTTCATTCCCATATCCAGCTTGCTTTTTCTTAATATCCTAATAGTTTGAATATCTGGGTTAAACCAGTATTCAGGATCCCTACAACCGTTAGACTTAATTGTCGCTTGCGCCGTTAGGGTTCCCTTGCCGGCACAGTTAGTATAGCATCATGCTGTGCCGTATTGTGCCGTGCGGCATGGCATTGTGCTATATGGTGCCTTCCTAACGTCCGTCCCATATCCAGCTTGCTTTTTCTTAATATCCTAATTGTTTGAATATCTGGGTTAAACCAGTATTCAGCATCCCTACAACCGTTAGACTTAATTGTCACTTGCGCTGGTAGGGTACGCTTGCCGGCACAGTTAGTAAAGCATCATTTTGTGCCGTGCAGCATGGGATTGTGCTATATGGTGCCTTCCTGACTTCCGTCCCATTTCCAGCTTGCTTTCATTTAAAATCCTAATAGTTTGCCTCTTTAAAACTATGCGGTGCTGTACCGCATGGCAATTTGCTGTTTGGTGCATTCATACCATTTTCAGTCCCATATCCAGCTTGCTTTTTCTTAAAATCCTTATAGTTTGAATATCTGGGTTAAACCAGTATTCAGCATCCCTACAACCATTAGACTTAATTGTCGCTTGCGCCGGTAGGGTAAGCTTGCAGTCACCGTTAGTATAGCATCATGTTGTGCCGTATGGTACCGTGCGGCATGACATTGTGCTATATGGTGCCTTCCTGACATTGTCAGCCCCATTTCTAGCTGGCTTTCCTTTAAAATCCTAATCGTTTCCATTTCAGAATGTAATGTGTTTCAAAAACGATGTTGTCTTGTGCCTTCTGGTGTGACATTGTGCTGTATGGTTTTTTTCCCTAACATTTTGAGTCCAATATCCAGGTTGCTCTTACTTAATATCCTAACAGTTTGCTTTTCAGAATGTATTGTGTTTCTAAAACTATGTGGTATTGTGTTGTATGGTGTGACATGCTGTATGGTTTTTTTCCTAACATTTTGAGTCAAATATCCAGGTTGCTCTTACTTTATATCCTGTTTGCTTTTCAGAATGTAATGGGTCTCTAAAACTATGTAACATTGTGCTGTATGGTGCTTTCCTAACATTGACTCAAATATCCAGGTTGCTCTTACTTAATATCCTAATAGTTTGCTTTTCAGAATGTATTGTGTTTCTAAAACTATGTGATATTGTGTTGTATGGTGTGACATTATGCTGTATGGTTTTTTTCCTAACATTTTGAGTCCAATATCCAGGTTGCTCTTACTTTATATCCTGTTTGCTTTTCAGAATGTAATGGGTCTCTAAAACTATGTAACATTGTGCTGTATGGTGCTTTCCTAACATTGACTCAAATATCCAGGTTGCTCTTACTTAATATCCTAACAGTTTGCTTTTCAGAATGTATTGCGTCTTTAAAACTATGTTGTGTTGTGCCTTTTGGTGTGACATTGTGCTGTATGGTTTTTTTCCTAACATTGAGTCAAATATCCAGGTTGCTCTTACTTAATATCCTAACCGTTTGCTTTTCAGAATGTATTGTTTCTAAAACTATGTGGTATTGTGTTGTATGGTGTGACATTATGCTGTATGGTTTTTTCCTAACATTGAGTCAAATATCCAGGTTGCTCTTACTTTATATCCTATTTGCTTTTCAGAATGTAATGGGTCTCTAAAACTATGTAACATTGTGCTGTATGGTGCTTTCCTAACATTGACTCAAATATCCAGGTTGCTCTTACTTAATATCCTAACAGTTTGCTTTTCAGAATGTATTGTGTTTCTAAAACTATGTGGTATTGTGTTGTATGGTGTGACATTATGCTGTATGGTTTTTTTCCTAACATTTTGAGTCGAATATCCAGGTTGCTCTTAATATCCTAACCGTTTGCTTTTCAGAATGTATTGCTTCTTTAAAACTATGTTGCTTTGTGCCTTACGGTGTGATATTGTGCTGTATGTAACTTTCCTAACATTTTGAGTCAATTTTCCAGCTTGCTCTTAATATCCTAACAGTTTAAATTTCAGAATGTATTGCGTTTCTAAAACTATGTGGTATTGTGTTGTATGGTGTGACATTATGCTGTATGTTTTTTTCCTAACATTATGAGTCAAATATCCAGGTTGCTCTTACTTTATATCCTGTTTGCTTTTCAGAATGTAATGGGTATCTAAAACTATGTAACATTGTGCTGTATGGTGCTTTCCTAACATTGACTCAAATATCCAGGTTGCTCTTACTTAATATCCTAACAGTTTGCTTTTCAGAATGTATTGTGTTTCTAAAACTGTGGTATTGTGTTGTATGGTGTGACATTATGCTGTATGGTTTTTTCCTAACATTATGAGTCAAATATCCAGGTTGCTCTTACTTTATATCCTGTTTGCTTTTCAGAATGTAATGGGTATCTAAAACTATGTAACATTGTGCTGTATGGTGCTTTTCTAACATTGACTCAAATATCCAGGTTGCTCTTACTTAATATCCT
Source organism: Pseudophryne corroboree (assembly GCF_028390025.1). Classification (NCBI taxonomy): domain Eukaryota; kingdom Metazoa; phylum Chordata; class Amphibia; order Anura; family Myobatrachidae; genus Pseudophryne; species Pseudophryne corroboree. The sequence goes on from NC_086446.1 coordinate 257,615,432, forward strand.
AACAGTTTGCTTTTCAGAATGTATTGTGTTTCTAAAACTATGTGGTATTGTGTTGTATGGTGTGACATTATGCTGTATGGTTTTTTCCCTAACATTTTGAGTCAAATATCCAGGTTGCTCTTACTTTATATCCTGTTTGCTTTTCAGAATGTAATGGGTCTCTAAAACTATGTAACATTGTGCTGTATGGTGCTTTCCTAACATTGACTCAAATATCCAGGTTGCTCTTACTTAATATCCTAACAGTTTGCTTTTCAGAATGTATTGTGTTTCTAAAACTATGTGGTATTGTGTTGTATGGTGTGACATTATGCTGTATGGTTTTTTCCTAACATTATGAGTCAAATATCCAGGTTGCTCTTACTTTATATCCTGTTTGCTTTTCAGAATGTAATGGGTCTCTAAAACTATGTAACATTGTGCTGTATGGTGCTTTCCTAACATTGACTCAAATATCCAGGTTGCTCTTACTTAATATCCTAACAGTTTGCTTTTCAGAATGTATTGTGTTTCTAAAACTGTGGTATTGTGTTGTATGGTGTGACATTATGCTGTATGGTTTTTTCCTAACATTATGAGTCAAATATCCAGGTTGCTCTTACTTTATATCCTGTTTGCTTTTCAGAATGTAATGGGTATCTAAAACTATGTAACATTGTGCTGTATGGTGCTTTTCTAACATTGACTCAAATATCCAGGTTGCTCTTACTTAATATCCTAACAGTTTGCTTTTCAGAATGTATTGTGTTTCTAAAACTATGTGGTATTGTGTTGTATGGTGTGACATTATGCTGTATGGTTTTTTCCCTAACATTTTGAGTCAAATATCCAGGTTGCTCTTACTTTATATCCTGTTTGCTTTTCAGAATGTAATGGGTCTCTAAAACTATGTAACATTATGCTGTATGGTTTTTTCCCTAACATTTTGAGTCAAATATCCAGGTTGCTCTTACTTTATATCCTGTTTGCTTTTCAGAATGTATTGTGTTTCTAAAACTATGTGGTATTGTGTTTTATGGTGTGACATTATGCTGTATGGTTTTTTCCTAACATTTTGAGTCAAATATCCAGCTTGCTCCTAACATCCTAACTGCTTTTCATAATGTAATGTGTTTCTAAAACTATGTGGTGGTGTTCCGTATGGTGCTTTCCTAACATTGATTCAAATATCCAGGTTGCTCTTAATATCCTAACAGTTTGCTTTTCAGAATGTATTGCGTCTTTAAAACTGTTGCATTGTGCCTTATGGTGTGACATTGTGCTGAATGGTTTTCTCCTTACCTTTTGAGTCAAATATCAAACTTGCTCTTACTTAATATCCTAACAGTTTGCATTTCTTTATGTAATGTGCCTCTAAAACTACATGGTGTTGTGCCGTATGTCGTGGCATTGTTCTGTATGGTGTCTACTTAAAGTTTTCTCTCTGCCATATGCAGCTTGCTTTTGCTTAATATCCTAATACAAAGGCCCTCAAACTTGCTTTTCAAGTCAAGTTTTAAGTATATCCAGTTCTATAAGGTGCCTTCCATTATGGCATCATGTGATTTGTTGACTTCCTGTAGGGTGTTGTGCATTTGAAATGGTCTGTTTTATATTGTTTACAGACTTTACTTACTAGTATTGTTTCCACTTCTGACTAGGGCAGCTACTCTTTTGAATGTTGAGGTTTTTGGTTCCCTGAAAGATAATGGTGTGCTTCATCCATTAGCAAATTTGCAAGAGGAAGCAAGTGTCTTCAAACACGAAGGACAGCTCTGTGGGTGACATTAAAAGCGAGCATCAGGATCCAGTGCTGCAGACTATTGTGTTTCCGAAGCTGCCGGACTAGATGAATGTTGGCTTCAGTGCACAGGTAAATATCTTTTGTATTCGTTTTACATAACTATCTTCCTTTCATATCGTAATAGTTTGTATTGCTGGGTATAACATGTTTTGATGGCTGTATTGTGCCTTGCTGAAGTTGTCAGCCCATTTCCAGCTTGCTTTCATTTCAAATCCTAATAGTTTGCATTTCATAATATAATGCGTCTCTAAAACTATGCGGTGCTGTATGGTGCCTTTGTACCATTTTCATTCCCATATCCAGCTTGCTTTTTCTTAATATCCTAATAGTTAGAATATCTGGGTTAAACCAGTATTCAGCATCCCTACAACCGTTAGACTTAATTGTCGCTTGCGCCGTTAGGGTTCCCTTGCCGGCACAGTTAGTATAGCATCATGCTGTGCCGTATTGTGCCGTGCGGCATGGCATTGTGCTATATGGTGCCTTCCTAACGTCCGTCCCATATCCAGCTTGCTTTTTCTTAATATCCTAATTGTTTGAATATCTGGGTTAAACCAGTATTCAGCATCCCTACAACCGTTAGACTTAATTGTCACTTGCGCTGGTAGGGTACGCTTGCCGGCACAGTTAGTATAGCATCATTTTGTGCCGTGCAGCATGGGATTGTGCTATATGGTGCCTTCCTGACTTCCGTCCCATTTCCAGCTTGCTTTCATTTAAAATCCTAATAGTTTGCCTCTTTAAAACTATGCGGTGCTGTACCGTATGGCATGGCAATTTGCTGTTTGGTGCATTCATACCATTTTCAGTCCCATATCCAGCTTGCTTTTTCTTAAAATCCTTATAGTTTGAATATCTGGGTTAAACCAGTATTCAGCATCCCTACAACCATTAGACTTAATTGTCGCTTGCGCTGGTAGGGTAAGCTTGCAGTCACCGTTAGTATAGCATCATGTTGTGCCGTATGGTACCGTGCGGCATGACATTGTGCTATATGGTGCCTTCCTGACATTGTCAGCCCCATTTCCAGCTGGCTTTCCTTTAAAATCCTAATCGTTTCCATTTCAGAATGTAATGTGTTTCAAAAACGATGTTGTCTTGTGCCTTCTGGTGTGACATTGTGCTGTATGGTTTTTTTTCCTAACATTTTGAGTCCAATATCCAGGTTGCTCTTACTTAATATCCTAACAGTTTGCTTTTCAGAATGTATTGTGTTTCTAAAACTATGTGGTATTGTGTTGTATGGTGTGACATTATGCTGTATGGTTTTTTTCCTAACATTTTGAGTCCAATATCCAGGTTGCTCTTACTTTATATCCTGTTTGCTTTTCAGAATGTAATGGGTCTCTAAAACTATGTAACATTGTGCTGTATGGTGCTTTCCTAACATTTTGAGTCAAATATCCAGGTTGCTCTTACTTAATATCCTAAAAGTTTGCTTTTCAGAATGTATTACGTCTTTAAAACTATGTTGTGTTGTGCCTTATGGTGTGACATTGTGCTTTATGGTTTTTTTCCTAACATTTTGAGTCCAATATCCGGGTTGCTCTTAATATCCTAACAGTTTGCTTTTCAGAATGTATTGCTTCTTTAAAACTATGTTGCTTTGTGCCTTACGGTGTGACATTGTGCTGTATGTAACTTTCCTAACATTTTGAGTCAATTTTCCAGCTTGCTCTTAATATCCGAACAGTTTAAATTTCAGAATGTATTGTGTTTCTAAAACTATGTGGTATTGTGTTGTATGGTGTGACATTATGCTGTATGGTTTTTTCCCTAACATTTTGAGTCAAATATCCAGGTTGCTCTTACTTTATATCCTGTTTGCTTTTCAGAATGTAATGGGTCTCTAAAACTATGTAACATTGTGCTGTATGGTGCTTTCCTAACATTGACTCAAATATCCAGGTTGCTCTTACTTTATATCCTGTTTGCTTTTCAGAATGTATTGTGTTTCTAAAACTATGTGATATTGTGTTGTATGGTGTGACATTATGCTGTATGGTTTTTTTTCCTAACATTTTGAGTCCAATATCCAGGTTGCTCTTACTTTATATCCTGTTTGCTTTTCAGAATGTAATGGGTCTCTAAAACTATGTAACATTGTGCTGTATGGTGCTTTCCTAACATTGACTCAAATATCCAGGTTGCTCTTACTTTATATCCTGTTTGCTTTTCAGAATGTATTGTGTTTCTAAAACTATGTGATATTGTGTTGTATGGTGTGACATTATGCTGTATGGTTTTTTTTCCTAACATTTTGAGTCCAATATCCAGGTTGCTCTTACTTTATATCCTGTTTGCTTTTCAGAATGTAATGGGTCTCTAAAACTATGTAACATTGTGCTGTATGGTGCTTTCCTAACATTGACTCAAATATCCAGGTTGCTCTTGCTTAATATCCTAACAGTTTGCTTTTCAGAATGTATTGCGTCTTTAAAACTATGTTGTGTTGTGCCTTTTGGTGTGACATTGTGCTGTATGGTTTTTTTCCTAACATTGAGTCAAATATCCAGGTTGCTCTTACTTAATATCCTAACCGTTTGCTTTTCAGAATGTATTGTTTCTAAAACTATGTGGTATTGTGTTGTATGGTGTGACATTATGCTGTATGGTTTTTTTCCTAACATTTTGAGTCGAATATCCAGGTTGCTCTTAATATCCTAACCGTTTGCTTTTCAGAATGTATTGCTTCTTTAAAACTATGTTGCTTTGTGCCTTACGGTGTGATATTGTGCTGTATGTAACTTTCCTAACATTTTGAGTCAATTTTCCAGCTTGCTCTTAATATCCTAACAGTTTAAATTTCAGAATGTATTGTGTTTCTAAAACTATGTGGTATTGTGTTGTATGGTGTGACATTATGCTGTATGTTTTTTTCCTAACATTGAGTCAAATATCCAGCTTGCTCCTAACATCCTAACTGCTTTTCATAATGTAATGTGTTTCTAAAACTATGTGGTGGTGTTCCGTATGGTGCTTTCCTAACATTGATTCAAATATCCAGGTTGCTCTTAATATCCTAACAGTTTGCTTTTCAGAATGTATTGCGTCTTTAAAACTGTTGCATTGTGACTTATGGTGTGACATTGTGCTGAATGGTTTTCTCCTTACCTTTTGAGTCAAATATCAAACTTGCTCTTACTTAATATCCTAACAGTTTGCATTTCTTTATGTAATGTGCCTCTAAAACTACATGGTGTTGTGCCGTATGTCGTGGCATTGTTCTGTATGGTGTCTACTTAAAGTTTTCTCTCTGCCATATGCAGCTTGCTTTTGCTTAATATCCTAATACAAAGGTCCTCAAACTTGCTTTTCAAGTCAAGTTTTAAGTATATCCAGTTCTATAAGGTGCCTTCCATTATGGCATCATGTGATTTGTTGACTTCCTGTAGGGTGTTGTGCATTTGAAATGGTCTGTTTTATATTGTTTACAGACTTTACTTACTAGTATTGTTTCCACTTCTGACTAGGGCAGCTACTCTTTTGAATGTTGAGGTTTTTGGTTCCCTGAAAGATAATGGTGTGCTTCATCCATTAGCAAATTTGCAAGAGGAAGCAAGTGTCTTCAAACACGAAGGACAGCTCTGTGGGTGACAAAAGCGAGCATCAGGATCCAGTGCTGCAGACTATTGTGTTTCCGAAGCTGCCGGACTAGATGAATGTTGGCTTCAGTGCACAGGTAAATATCTTTTGTATTCGTTTTACATAACTATCTTCCTTTCATATCGTAATAGTTTGTATTGCTGGGTATAACATGTTTTGATGGCTGTATTGTGCCTTGCTGAAGTTGTCAGCCCATTTCCAGCTTGCTTTCATTTCAAATCCTAATAGTTTGCATTTCATAATATAATGCGTCTCTAAAACTATGCGGTGCTGTATGGTGCCTTTGTACCATTTTCATTCCCATATCCAGCTTGCTTTTTCTTAATATCCTAATAGTTTGAATATCTGGGTTAAACCAGTATTCAGCATCCCTACAACCGTTAGACTTAATTGTCGCTTGCACCGTTAGGGTTCCCTTGCCGGCACAGTTAGTATAGCATCATGCTGTGCCGTATTGTGCCGTGCGGCATGGCATTGTGCTATATGGTGCCTTCCTAACGTCCGTCCCATATCCAGCTTGCTTTTTCTTAATATCCTAATTGTTTGAATATCTGGGTTAAACCAGTATTCAGCATCCCTACAACCGTTAGACTTAATTGTCACTTGTGCCGCGTACGCTTGCCGGCACAGTTAGTAAAGCATCATTTTGTGCCGTGCAGCATGGGATTGTGCTATATGGTGCCTTCCTGACTTCCGTCCCATTTCCAGCTTGCTTTCATTTAAAATCCTAATAGTTTGCCTCTTTAAAACTATGCGGTGCTGTACCGTATGGCATGGCAATTTGCTGTTTGGTGCATTAATACCATTTTCAGTCCCATATCCAGCTTGCTTTTTCTTAAAATCCTTATAGTTTGAATATCTGGGTTAAACCAGTATTCAGCATCCCTACAACCATTAGACTTAATTGTCGCTTGCGCCGGTAGGGTAAGCTTGCAGTCACCGTTAGTATAGCATCATGTTGTGCCGTATGGTACCGTGCGGCATGACATTGTGCTATATGGTGCCTTCCTGACATTGTCAGCCCCATTTCCAGCTGGCTTTCCTTTAAAATCCTAATCGTTTCCATTTCAGAATGTAATGTGTTTCAAAAACGATGTTGTCTTGTGCCTTCTGGTGTGACATTGTGCTGTATGGTTTTTTTTCCTAACATTTTGAGTCCAATATCCAGGTTGCTCTTACTTAATATCCTAACAGTTTGCTTTTCAGAATGTATTGTGTTTCTAAAACTATGTGGTATTGTGTTGTATGGTGTGACATTATGCTGTATGGTTTTTTTCCTAACATTTTGAGTCCAATATCCAGGTTGCTCTTACTTTATATCCTGTTTGCTTTTCAGAATGTAATGGGTCTCTAAAACTATGTAACATTGTGCTGTATGGTGCTTTCCTAACATTGACTCAAATATCCAGGTTGCTCTTACTTAATATCCTAACAGTTTGCTTTTCAGAATGTATTGTGTTTCTAAAACTATGTGGTATTGTGTTGTATGGTGTGACATTATGCTGTATGGTTTTTTCCCTAACATTTTGAGTCAAATATCCAGGTTGCTCTTACTTTATATCCTGTTTGCTTTTCAGAATGTAATGGGTCTCTAAAACTATGTAACATTGTGCTGTATGGTGCTTTCCTAACATTGACTCAAATATCCAGGTTGCTCTTACTTAATATCCTAACAGTTTGCTTTTCAGAATGTATTGTGTTTCTAAAACTATGTGGTATTGTGTTGTATGGTGTGACATTATGCTGTATGGTTTTTTTCCTAACATTATGAGTCAAATATCCAGGTTGCTCTTACTTTATATCCTGTTTACTTTTCAGAATGTAATGGGTCTCTAAAACTATGTAACATTGTGCTGTATGGTGCTTTCCTAACATTGACTCAAATATCCAGGTTGCTCTTACTTAATATCCTAACAGTTTGCTTTTCAGAATGTATTGTGTTTCTAAAACTATGTGGTATTGTGTTGTATGGTGTGACATTATGCTGTATGGTTTTTTCCCTAACATTTTGAGTCAAATATCCAGGTTGCTCTTACTTTATATCCTGTTTGCTTTTCAGAATGTAATGGGTCTCTAAAACTATGTAACATTGTGCTGTATGGTGCTTTCCTAACATTGACTCAAATATCCAGGTTGCTCTTACTTAATATCCTAACAGTTTGCTTTTCAGAATGTATTGTGTTTCTAAAACTATGTGGTATTGTGTTTTATGGTGTGACATTATGCTGTATGGTTTTTTTCCTAACATTTTGAGTCAAATATCCAGGTTGCTCTTACTTTATATCCTGTTGCTTTTCAGAATGTAATGGGTCTCTAAAACTATGTAACATTGTGCTGTATGGTGCTTTCCTAACATTGACTCAAATATCCAGGTTGCTCTTACTTAATATCCTAACAGTTTGCTTTTCAGAATGTATTGTGTTTCTAAAACTATGTGGTATTGTGTTGTATGGTGTGACATTATGCTGTATGGTTTTTTCCTAACATTATGAGTCAAATATCCAATTTGCTCTTACTTTATATCCTGTTTGCTTTTCAGAATGTAATGGGTCTCTAAAACTATGTAACATTGTGCTGTATGGTGCTTTCCTAACATTGACTCAAATATCCAGGTTGCTCTTACTTAATATCCTAACAGTTTGCTTTTCAGAATGTATTGTGTTTCTAAAACTATGTGGTATTGTGTTGTATGGTGTGACATTATGCTGTATGGTTTTTTCCCTAACATTTTGAGTCAAATATCCAGGTTGCTCTTACTTTATATCCTGTTTGCTTTTCAGAATGTAATGGGTCTCTAAAACTATGTAACATTGTGCTATATGGTGCTTTCCTAACATTGACTCAAATATCCAGGTTGCTCTTACTTAATATCCTAACAGTTTGCTTTTCAGAATGTATTGTGTTTCTAAAACTATGTGGTATTGTGTTGTATGGTGTGACATTATGCTGTATGGTTTTTTCCTAACATTATGAGTCAAATATCCAGGTTGCTCTTACTTTATATCCTGTTTGCTTTTCAGAATGTAATGGGTCTCTAAAACTATGTAACATTGTGCTGTATGGTGCTTTCCTAACATTGAGTCAAATATCCAGGTTGCTCTTACTTTATATCCTGTTTGCTTTTCAGAATGTAATGGGTCTCTAAAACTATGTAACATTGTGCTGTATGGTGCTTTCCTAACATTGACTCAAATATCCAGGTTGCTCTTACTTAATATCCTAACAGTTTGCTTTTCAGAATGTATTGTGTTTCTAAAACTGTGGTATTGTGTTGTATGGTGTGACATTATGCTGTATGGTTTTTTCCTAACATTATGAGTCAAATATCCAGGTTGCTCTTACTTTATATCCTGTTTGCTTTTCAGAATGTAATGGGTATCTAAAACTATGTAACATTGTGCTGTATGGTGCTTTTCTAACATTGACTCAAATATCCAGGTTGCTCTTACTTAATATCCTAACAGTTTGCTTTTCAGAATGTATTGTGTTTCTAAAACTATGTGGTATTGTGTTGTATGGTGTGACATTATGCTGTATGGTTTTTTCCCTAACATTTTGAGTCAAATATCCAGGTTGCTCTTACTTTATATCCTGTTTGCTTTTCAGAATGTAATGGGTCTCTAAAACTATGTAACATTGTGCTGTATGGTGCTTTCCTAACATTGACTCAAATATCCAGGTTGCTCTTACTTTATATCCTGTTTGCTTTTCAGAATGTAATGGGTCTCTAAAACTATGTAACATTGTGCTGTATGGTGCTTTCCTAACATTGACTCAAATATCCAGGTTGCTCTTACTTAATATCCTAACAGTTTGCTTTTCAGAATGTATTGTGTTTCTAAAACTATGTGGTATTGTGTTGTATGGTGTGACATTATGCTGTATGGTTTTTTCCTAACATTATGAGTCAAATATCCAGGTTGCTCTTACTTTATATCCTGTTTGCTTTTCAGAATGTAATGGGTATCTAAAACTATGTAACATTGTGCTGTATGGTGCTTTCCTAACATTGACTCAAATATCCAGGTTGCTCTTACTTAATATCCTAACAGTTTGCTTTTCAGAATGTATTGTGTTTCTAAAACTATGTGGTATTGTGTTGTATGGTGTGACATTATGCTGTATGGTTTTTTCCTAACATTATGAGTCAAATATCCAGGTTGCTCTTACTTTATATCCTGTTTGCTTTTCAGAATGTAATGGGTCTCTAAAACTATGTAACATTGTGCTGTATGGTGCTTTCCTAACATTGACTCAAATATCCAGGTTGCTCTTACTTAATATCCTAACAGTTTGCTTTTCAGAATGTATTGTGTTTCTAAAACTATGTGGTATTGTGTTTTATGGTGTGACATTATGCTGTATGGTTTTTTCCTAACATTTTGAGTCAAATATCCAGCTTGCTCCTAACATCCTAACTGCTTTTCATAATGTAATGTGTTTCTAAAACTATGTGGTGGTGTTCCGTATGGTGCTTTCGTAACATTGATTCAAATATCCAGGTTGCTCTTAATATCCTAACAGTTTGCTTTTCAGAATGTATTGCGTCTTTAAAACTGTTGCATTGTGCCTTATGGTGTGACATTGTGCTGAATGGTTTTCTCCTTACCTTTTGAGTCAAATATCAAACTTGCTCTTACTTAATATCCTAACAGTTTGCATTTCTTTATGTAATGTGCCTCTAAAACTACATGGTGTTGTGCCGTATGTCGTGGCATTGTTCTGTATGGTGTCTACTTAAAGTTTTCTCTCTGCCATATGCAGCTTGCTTTTGCTTAATATCCTAATACAAAGGCCCTCAAACTTGCTTTTCAAGTCAAGTTTTAAGTATATCCAGTTCTATAAGATGCCTTCCATTATGGCATCATGTGATTTGTTGACTTCCTGTAGGGTGTTGTGCATTTGAAATGGTCTGTTTTATATTGTTTACAGACTTTACTTACTAGTATTGTTTCCACTTCTGACTAGGGCAGCTACTCTTTTGAATGTTGAGGTTTTTGGTTCCCTGAAAGATAATGGTGTGCTTCATCCATTAGCAAATTTGCAAGAGGAAGCAAGTGTCTTCAAACACGAAGGACAGCTCTGTGGGTGACATTAAAAGCGAGCATCAGGATCCAGTGCTGCAGACTATTGTGTTTCCGAAGCTGCCGGACTAGATGAATGTTGGCTTCAGTGCACAGGTAAATATCTTTTGTATTCGTTTTACATAACTATCTTCCTTTCATATCGTAATAGTTTGTATTGCTGGGTATAACATGTTTTGATGGCTGTATTGTGCCTTGCTGAAGTTGTCAGCCCATTTCCAGCTTGCTTTCATTTCAAATCCTAATAGTTTGCATTTCATAATATAATGCGTCTCTAAAACTATGCGGTGCTGTATGGTGCCTTTGTACCATTTTCATTCCCATATCCAGCTTGCTTTTTCTTAATATCCTAATAGTTAGAATATCTGGGTTAAACCAGTATTCAGCATCCCTACAACCGTTAGACTTAATTGTCGCTTGCGCCGTTAGGGTTCCCTTGCCGGCACAGTTAGTATAGCATCATGCTGTGCCGTATTGTGCCGTGCGGCATGGCATTGTGCTATATGGTGCCTTCCTAACGTCCGTCCCATATCCAGCTTGCTTTTTCTTAATATCCTAATTGTTTGAATATCTGGGTTAAACCAGTATTCAGCATCCCTACAACCGTTAGACTTAATTGTCACTTGCGCTGGTAGGGTACGCTTGCCGGCACAGTTAGTATAGCATCATTTTGTGCCGTGCAGCATGGGATTGTGCTATATGGTGCCTTCCTGACTTCCGTCCCATTTCCAGCTTGCTTTCATTTAAAATCCTAATAGTTTGCCTCTTTAAAACTATGCGGTGCTGTACCGTATGGCATGGCAATTTGCTGTTTGGTGCATTCATACCATTTTCAGTCCCATATCCAGCTTGCTTTTTCTTAAAATCCTTATAGTTTGAATATCTGGGTTAAACCAGTATTCAGCATCCCTACAACCATTAGACTTAATTGTCGCTTGCGCTGGTAGGGTAAGCTTGCAGTCACCGTTAGTATAGCATCATGTTGTGCCGTATGGTACCGTGCGGCATGACATTGTGCTATATGGTGCCTTCCTGACATTGTCAGCCCCATTTCCAGCTGGCTTTCCTTTAAAATCCTAATCGTTTCCATTTCAGAATGTAATGTGTTTCAAAAACGATGTTGTCTTGTGCCTTCTGGTGTGACATTGTGCTGTATGGTTTTTTTTCCTAACATTTTGAGTCCAATATCCAGGTTGCTCTTACTTAATATCCTAACAGTTTGCTTTTCAGAATGTATTGTGTTTCTAAAACTATGTGGTATTGTGTTGTATGGTGTGACATTATGCTGTATGGTTTTTTTCCTAACATTTTGAGTCCAATATCCAGGTTGCTCTTACTTTATATCCTGTTTGCTTTTCAGAATGTAATGGGTCTCTAAAACTATGTAACATTGTGCTGTATGGTGCTTTCCTAACATTTTGAGTCAAATATCCAGGTTGCTCTTACTTAATATCCTAAAAGTTTGCTTTTCAGAATGTATTACGTCTTTAAAACTATGTTGTGTTGTGCCTTATGGTGTGACATTGTGCTTTATGGTTTTTTTCCTAACATTTTGAGTCCAATATCCGGGTTGCTCTTAATATCCTAACAGTTTGCTTTTCAGAATGTATTGCTTCTTTAAAACTATGTTGCTTTGTGCCTTACGGTGTGACATTGTGCTGTATGTAACTTTCCTAACATTTTGAGTCAATTTTCCAGCTTGCTCTTAATATCCGAACAGTTTAAATTTCAGAATGTATTGTGTTTCTAAAACTATGTGGTATTGTGTTGTATGGTGTGACATTATGCTGTATGGTTTTTTCCTAACATTATGAGTCAAATATCCAGGTTGCTCTTACTTTATATCCTGTTTGCTTTTCAGAATGTAATGGGTCTCTAAAACTATGTAACATTGTGCTGTATGGTGCTTTCCTAACATTGACTCAAATATCCAGGTTGCTCTTACTTAATATCCTAATAGTTTGCTTTTCAGAATGTATTGTGTTTCTAAAACTATGTGATATTGTGTTGTATGGTGTGACATTATGCTGTATGGTTTTTTTTCCTAACATTTTGAGTCCAATATCCAGGTTGCTCTTACTTTATATCCTGTTTGCTTTTCAGAATGTAATGGGTCTCTAAAACTATGTAACATTGTGCTGTATGGTGCTTTCCTAACATTGACTCAAATATCCAGGTTGCTCTTGCTTAATATCCTAACAGTTTGCTTTTCAGAATGTATTGCGTCTTTAAAACTATGTTGTGTTGTGCCTTTTGGTGTGACATTGTGCTGTATGGTTTTTTTCCTAACATTGAGTCAAATATCCAGGTTGCTCTTACTTAATATCCTAACCGTTTGCTTTTCAGAATGTATTGTTTCTAAAACTATGTGGTATTGTGTTGTATGGTGTGACATTATGCTGTATGGTTTTTTCCTAACATTGAGTCAAATATCCAGGTTGCTCTTACTTTATATCCTATTTGCTTTTCAGAATGTAATGGGTCTCTAAAACTATGTAACATTGTGCTGTATGGTGCTTTCCTAACATTGACTCAAATATCCAGGTTGCTCTTACTTAATATCCTAACAGTTTGCTTTTCAGAATGTATTGTGTTTCTAAAACTATGTGGTATTGTGTTGTATGGTGTGACATTATGCTGTATGGTTTTTTTCCTAACATTTTGAGTCGAATATCCAGGTTGCTCTTAATATCCTAACCGTTTGCTTTTCAGAATGTATTGCTTCTTTAAAACTATGTTGCTTTGTGCCTTACGGTGTGATATTGTGCTGTATGTAACTTTCCTAACATTTTGAGTCAATTTTCCAGCTTGCTCTTAATATCCTAACAGTTTAAATTTCAGAATGTATTGTGTTTCTAAAACTATGTGGTATTGTGTTGTATGGTGTGACATTATGCTGTATGTTTTTTTCCTAACATTATGAGTCAAATATCCAGGTTGCTCTTACTTTATATCCTGTTTGCTTTTCAGAATGTAATGGGTCTCTAAAACTATGTAACATTGTGCTGTATGGTGCTTTCCTAACATTGACTCAAATATCCAGGTTGCTCTTACTTAATATCCTAACAGTTTGCTTTTCAGAATGTATTGTGTTTCTAAAACTATGTGGTATTGTGTTGTATGGTGTGACATTATGCTGTATGGTTTTTTCCCTAACATTTTGAGTCAAATATCCAGCTTGCTCCTAACATCCTAACTGCTTTTCATAATGTAATGTGTTTCTAAAACTATGTGGTGGTGTTCCGTATGGTGCTTTCCTAACATTGATTCAAATATCCAGGTTGCTCTTAATATCCTAACAGTTTGCTTTTCAGAATGTATTGCGTCTTTAAAACTGTTGCATTGTGACTTATGGTGTGACATTGTGCTGAATGGTTTTCTCCTTACCTTTTGAGTCAAATATCAAACTTGCTCTTACTTAATATCCTAACAGTTTGCATTTCTTTATGTAATGTGCCTCTAAAACTACATGGTGTTGTGCCGTATGTCGTGGCATTGTTCTGTATGGTGTCTACTTAAAGTTTTCTCTCTGCCATATGCAGCTTGCTTTTGCTTAATATCCTAATACAAAGGTCCTCAAACTTGCTTTTCAAGTCAAGTTTTAAGTATATCCAGTTCTATAAGGTGCCTTCCATTATGGCATCATGTGATTTGTTGACTTCCTGTAGGGTGTTGTGCATTTGAAATGGTCTGTTTTATATTGTTTACAGACTTTACTTACTAGTATTGTTTCCACTTCTGACTAGGGCAGCTACTCTTTTGAATGTTGAGGTTTTTGGTTCCCTGAAAGATAATGGTGTGCTTCATCCATTAGCAAATTTGCAAGAGGAAGCAAGTGTCTTCAAACACGAAGGACAGCTCTGTGGGTGACAAAAGCGAGCATCAGGATCCAGTGCTGCAGACTATTGTGTTTCCGAAGCTGCCGGACTAGATGAATGTTGGCTTCAGTGCACAGGTAAATATCTTTTGTATTCGTTTTACATAACTATCTTCCTTTCATATCGTAATAGTTTGTATTGCTGGGTATAACATGTTTTGATGGCTGTATTGTGCCTTGCTGAAGTTGTCAGCCCATTTCCAGCTTGCTTTCATTTCAAATCCTAATAGTTTGCATTTCATAATATAATGCGTCTCTAAAACTATGCGGTGCTGTATGGTGCCTTTGTACCATTTTCATTCCCATATCCAGCTTGCTTTTTCTTAATATCCTAATAGTTTGAATATCTGGGTTAAACCAGTATTCAGCATCCCTACAACCGTTAGACTTAATTGTCGCTTGCACCGTTAGGGTTCCCTTGCCGGCACAGTTAGTATAGCATCATGCTGTGCCGTATTGTGCCGTGCGGCATGGCATTGTGCTATATGGTGCCTTCCTAACGGCCGTCCCATATCCAGCTTGCTTTTTCTTAATATCCTAATTGTTTGAATATCTGGGTTAAACCAGTATTCAGCATCCCTACAACCGTTAGACTTAATTGTCACTTGTGCCGCGTACGCTTGCCGGCACAGTTAGTAAAGCATCATTTTGTGCCGTGCAGCATGGGATTGTGCTATATGGTGCCTTCCTGACTTCCGTCCCATTTCCAGCTTGCTTTCATTTAAAATCCTAATAGTTTGCCTCTTTAAAACTATGCGGTGCTGTACCGTATGGCATGGCAATTTGCTGTTTGGTGCATTAATACCATTTTCAGTCCCATATCCAGCTTGCTTTTTCTTAAAATCCTTATAGTTTGAATATCTGGGTTAAACCAGTATTCAGCATCCCTACAACCATTAGACTTAATTGTCGCTTGCGCCGGTAGGGTAAGCTTGCAGTCACCGTTAGTATAGCATCATGTTGTGCCGTATGGTACCGTGCGGCATGACATTGTGCTATATGGTGCCTTCCTGACATTGTCAGCCCCATTTCCAGCTGGCTTTCCTTTAAAATCCTAATCGTTTCCATTTCAGAATGTAATGTGTTTCAAAAACGATGTTGTCTTGTGCCTTCTGGTGTGACATTGTGCTGTATGGTTTTTTTTCCTAACATTTTGAGTCCAATATCCAGGTTGCTCTTACTTTATATCCTGTTTGCTTTTCAGAATGTAATGGGTCTCTAAAACTATGTAACATTGTGCTGTATGGTGCTTTCCTAACATTGACTCAAATATCCAGGTTGCTCTTACTTAATATCCTAACAGTTTGCTTTTCAGAATGTATTGTGTTTCTAAAACTATGTGGTATTGTGTTGTATGGTGTGACATTATGCTGTATGGTTTTTTCCCTAACATTTTGAGTCAAATATCCAGGTTGCTCTTACTTTATATCCTGTTTGCTTTTCAGAATGTAATGGGTCTCTAAAACTATGTAACATTGTGCTGTATGGTGCTTTCCTAACATTGACTCAAATATCCAGGTTGCTCTTACTTAATATCCTAACAGTTTGCTTTTCAGAATGTATTGTGCTTCTAAAACTATGTGGTATTGTGTTGTATGGTGTGACATTATGCTGTATGGTTTTTTTCCTAACATTATGAGTCAAATATCCAGGTTGCTCTTACTTTATATCCTGTTTACTTTTCAGAATGTAATGGGTCTCTAAAACTATGTAACATTGTGCTGTATGGTGCTTTCCTAACATTGACTCAAATATCCAGGTTGCTCTTACTTAATATCCTAACAGTTTGCTTTTCAGAATGTATTGTGTTTCTAAAACTATGTGGTATTGTGTTGTATGGTGTGACATTATGCTGTATGGTTTTTTCCCTAACATTTTGAGTCAAATATCCAGGTTGCTCTTACTTTATATCCTGTTTGCTTTTCAGAATGTAATGGGTCTCTAAAACTATGTAACATTGTGCTGTATGGTGCTTTCCTAACATTGACTCAAATATCCAGGTTGCTCTTACTTAATATCCTAACAGTTTGCTTTTCAGAATGTATTGTGTTTCTAAAACTATGTGGTATTGTGTTGTATGGTGTGACATTATGCTGTATGGTTTTTTCCCTAACATTTTGAGTCAAATATCCAGGTTGCTCTTACTTTATATCCTGTTTGCTTTTCAGAATGTAATGGGTCTCTAAAACTATGTAACATTGTGCTATATGGTGCTTTCCTAACATTGACTCAAATATCCAGGTTGCTCTTACTTAATATCCTAACAGTTTGCTTTTCAGAATGTATTGTGTTTCTAAAACTATGTGGTATTGTGTTTTATGGTGTGACATTATGCTGTATGGTTTTTTTCCTAACATTTTGAGTCAAATATCCAGGTTGCTCTTACTTTATATCCTGTTGCTTTTCAGAATGTAATGGGTCTCTAAAACTATGTAACATTGTGCTGTATGGTGCTTTCCTAACATTGACTCAAATATCCAGGTTGCTCTTACTTAATATCCTAACAGTTTGCTTTTCAGAATGTATTGTGTTTCTAAAACTATGTGGTATTGTGTTGTATGGTGTGACATTATGCTGTATGGTTTTTTCCTAACATTATGAGTCAAATATCCAATTTGCTCTTACTTTATATCCTGTTTGCTTTTCAGAATGTAATGGGTCTCTAAAACTATGTAACATTGTGCTGTATGGTGCTTTCCTAACATTGACTCAAATATCCAGGTTGCTCTTACTTAATATCCTAACAGTTTGCTTTTCAGAATGTATTGTGTTTCTAAAACTATGTGGTATTGTGTTGTATGGTGTGACATTATGCTGTATGGTTTTTTCCCTAACATTTTGAGTCAAATATCCAGGTTGCTCTTACTTTATATCCTGTTTGCTTTTCAGAATGTAATGGGTCTCTAAAACTATGTAACATTGTGCTATATGGTGCTTTCCTAACATTGACTCAAATATCCAGGTTGCTCTTACTTAATATCCTAACAGTTTGCTTTTCAGAATGTATTGTGTTTCTAAAACTATGTGGTATTGTGTTGTATGGTGTGACATTATGCTGTATGGTTTTTTCCTAACATTATGAGTCAAATATCCAGGTTGCTCTTACTTTATATCCTGTTTGCTTTTCAGAATGTAATGGGTCTCTAAAACTATGTAACATTGTGCTGTATGGTGCTTTCCTAACATTGACTCAAATATCCAGGTTGCTCTTACTTAATATCCTAACAGTTTGCTTTTCAGAATGTATTGTGTTTCTAAAACTGTGGCATTGTGTTGTATGGTGTGACATTATGCTGTATGGTTTTTTCCTAACATTATGAGTCAAATATCCAGGTTGCTCTTACTTTATATCCTGTTTGCTTTTCAGAATGTAATGGGTCTCTAAAACTATGTAACATTGTGCTGTATGGTGCTTTTCTAACATTGACTCAAATATCCAGGTTGCTCTTACTTTATATCCTGTTTGCTTTTCAGAATGTAATGGGTCTCTAAAACTATGTAACATTGTGCTGTATGGTGCTTTCCTAACATTGACTCAAATATCCAGGTTGCTCTTACTTTATATCCTGTTTGCTTTTCAGAATGTAATGGGTCTCTAAAACTATGTAACATTGTGCTGTATGGTGCTTTCCTAACATTGACTCAAATATCCAGGTTGCTCTTACTTAATATCCTAACAGTTTGCTTTTCAGAGTGTATTGTGTTTCTAAAACTATGTGGTATTGTGTTGTATGGTGTGACATTATGCTGTATGGTTTTTTCCCTAACATTTTGAGTCAAATATCCAGGTTGCTCTTACTTTATATCCTGTTTGCTTTTCAGAATGTAATGGGTCTCTAAAACTATGTAACATTGTGCTGTATGGTGCTTTCCTAACATTGACTCAAATATCCAGGTTGCTCTTACTTAATATCCTAACAGTTTGCTTTTCAGAATGTATTGTGTTTCTAAAACTATGTGGTATTGTGTTTTATGGTGTGACATTATGCTGTATGGTTTTTTTCCTAACATTTTGAGTCAAATATCCAGCTTGCTCCTAACATCCTAACTGCTTTTCATAATGTAATGTGTTTCTAAAACTATGTGGTGGTGTTCCGTATGGTGCTTTCCTAACATTGATTCAAATATCCAGGTTGCTCTTAATATCCTAACAGTTTGCTTTTCAGAATGTATTGCGTCTTTAAAACTGTTGCATTGTGCCTTATGGTGTGACATTGTGCTGAATGGTTTTCTCCTTACCTTTTGAGTCAAATATCAAACTTGCTCTTACTTAATATCCTAACAGTTTGCATTTCTTTATGTAATGTGCCTCTAAAACTACATGGTGTTGTGCCGTATGTCGTGGCATTGTTCTGTATGGTGTCTACTTAAAGTTTTCTCTCTGCCATATGCAGCTTGCTTTTGCTTAATATCCTAATACAAAGGCCCTCAAACTTGCTTTTCAAGTCAAGTTTTAAGTATATCCAGTTCTATAAGGTGCCTTCCATTATGGCATCATGTGATTTGTTGACTTCCTGTAGGGTGTTGTGCATTTGAAATGGTCTGTTTTATATTGTTTACAGACTTTACTTACTAGTATTGTTTCCACTTCTGACTAGGGCAGCTACTCTTTTGAATGTTGAGGTTTTTGGTTCCCTGAAAGATAATGGTGTGCTTCATCCATTAGCAAATTTGCAAGAGGAAGCAAGTGTCTTCAAACACGAAGGACAGCTCTGTGGGTGACATTAAAAGCGAGCATCAGGATCCAGTGCTGCAGACTATTGTGTTTCCGAAGCTGCCGGACTAGATGAATGTTGGCTTCAGTGCACAGGTAAATATCTTTTGTATTCGTTTTACATAACTATCTTCCTTTCATATCGTAATAGTTTGTATTGCTGGGTATAACATGTTTTGATGGCTGTATTGTGCCTTGCTGAAGTTGTCAGCCCATTTCCAGCTTGCTTTCATTTCAAATCCTAATAGTTTGCATTTCATAATATAATGCGTCTCTAAAACTATGCGGTGCTGTATGGTGCCTTTGTACCATTTTCATTCCCATATCCAGCTTGCTTTTTCTTAATATCCTAATAGTTTGAATATCTGGGTTAAACCAGTATTCAGGATCCCTACAACCGTTAGACTTAATTGTCGCTTGCGCCGTTAGGGTTCCCTTGCCGGCACAGTTAGTATAGCATCATGCTGTGCCGTACTGTGCCGTGCGGCATGGCATTGTGCTATATGGTGCCTTCCTAACGTCCGTCCCATATCCAGCTTGCTTTTTCTTAATATCCTAATTGTTTGAATATCTGGGTTAAACCAGTATTCAGCATCCCTACAACCGTTAGACTTAATTGTCACTTGCGCTGGTAGGGTACGCTTGCCGGCACAGTTAGTAAAGCATCATTTTGTGCCGTGCAGCATGGGATTGTGCTATATGGTGCCTTCCTGACTTCCGTCCCATTTCCAGCTTGCTTTCATTTAAAATCCTAATAGTTTGCCTCTTTAAAACTATGCGGTGCTGTACCGTATGGCATGGCAATTTGCTGTTTGGTGCATTCATACCATTTTCAGTCCCATATCCAGCTTGCTTTTTCTTAAAATCCTTATAGTTTGAATATCTGGGTTAAACCAGTATTCAGCATCCCTACAACCATTAGACTTAATTGTCGCTTGCGCCGGTAGGGTAAGCTTGCAGTCACCGTTAGTATAGCATCATGTTGTGCCGTATGGTACCGTGCGGCATGACATTGTGCTATATGGTGCCTTCCTGACATTGTCAGCCCCATTTCCAGCTGGCTTTCCTTTAAAATCCTAATCGTTTCCATTTCAGAATGTAATGTGTTTCAAAAACGATGTTGTCTTGTGCCTTCTGGTGTGACATTGTGCTGTATGGTTTTTTTTCCTAACATTTTGAGTCCAATATCCAGGTTGCTCTTACTTAATATCCTAACAGTTTGCTTTTCAGAATGTATTGTGTTTCTAAAACTATGTGGTATTGTGTTGTATGGTGTGACATTATGCTGTATGGTTTTTTTCCTAACATTTTGAGTCCAATATCCAGGTTGCTCTTACTTTATATCCTGTTTGCTTTTCAGAATGTAATGGGTCTCTAAAACTATGTAACATTGTGCTGTATGGTGCTTTCCTAACATTGACTCAAATATCCAGGTTGCTCTTACTTAATATCCTAACAGTTTGCTTTTCAGAATGTATTGTGTTTCTAAAACTATGTGGTATTGTGTTGTATGGTGTGACATTATGCTGTATGGTTTTTTCCCTAACATTTTGAGTCAAATATCCAGGTTGCTCTTACTTTATATCCTGTTTGCTTTTCAGAATGTAATGGGTCTCTAAAACTATGTAACATTGTGCTGTATGGTGCTTTCCTAACATTGACTCAAATATCCAGGTTGCTCTTACTTAATATCCTAACAGTTTGCTTTTCAGAATGTATTGTGTTTCTAAAACTATGTGGTATTGTGTTGTATGGTGTGACATTATGCTGTATGGTTTTTTTCCTAACATTATGAGTCAAATATCCAGGTTGCTCTTACTTTATATCCTGTTTACTTTTCAGAATGTAATGTGTCTCTAAAACTATGTAACATTGTGCTGTATGGTGCTTTCCTAACATTGACTCAAATATCCAGGTTGCTCTTACTTAATATCCTAACAGTTTGCTTTTCAGAATGTATTGTGTTTCTAAAACTATGTGGTATTGTGTTGTATGGTGTGACATTATGCTGTATGGTTTTTTCCCTAACATTTTGAGTCAAATATCCAGGTTGCTCTTACTTTATATCCTGTTTGCTTTTCAGAATGTAATGGGTCTCTAAAACTATGTAACATTGTGCTATATGGTGCTTTCCTAACATTGACTCAAATATCCAGGTTGCTCTTACTTAATATCCTAACAGTTTGCTTTTCAGAATGTATTGTGTTTCTAAAACTATGTGGTATTGTGTTGTATGGTGTGACATTATGCTGTATGGTTTTTTCCCTAACATTTTGAGTCAAATATCCAGGTTGCTCTTACTTTATATCCTGTTTGCTTTTCAGAATGTAATGGGTCTCTAAAACTATGTAACATTGTGCTGTATGGTGCTTTCCTAACATTGACTCAAATATCCAGGTTGCTCTTACTTTATATCCTGTTTGCTTTTCAGAATGTAATGGGTCTCTAAAACTATGTAACATTGTGCTGTATAGTGCTTTCCTAACATTGACTCAAATATCCAGGTTGCTCTTACTTAATATCCTAACAGTTTGCTTTTCAGAGTGTATTGTGTTTCTAAAACTATGTGGTATTGTGTTGTATGGTGTGACATTATGCTGTATGGTTTTTTCCCTAACATTTTGAGTCAAATATCCAGGTTGCTCTTACTTTATATCCTGTTTGCTTTTCAGAATGTAATGGGTCTCTAAAACTATGTAACATTGTGCTGTATGGTGCTTTCCTAACATTGACTCAAATATCCAGGTTGCTCTTACTTAATATCCTAACAGTTTGCTTTTCAGAATGTATTGTGTTTCTAAAACTATGTGGTATTGTGTTTTATGGTGTGACATTATGCTGTATGGTTTTTTTCCTAACATTTTGAGTCAAATATCCAGCTTGCTCCTAACATCCTAACTGCTTTTCATAATGTAATGTGTTTCTAAAACTATGTGGTGGTGTTCCGTATGGTGCTTTCCTAACATTGATTCAAATATCCAGGTTGCTCTTAATATCCTAACAGTTTGCTTTTCAGAATGTATTGCGTCTTTAAAACTGTTGCATTGTGCCTTATGGTGTGACATTGTGCTGAATGGTTTTCTCCTTGCCTTTTGAGTCAAATATCAAACTTGCTCTTACTTAATATCCTAACAGTTTGCATTTCTTTATGTAATGTGCCTCTAAAACTACATGGTGTTGTGCCGTATGTCGTGGCATTGTTCTGTATGGTGTCTACTTAAAGTTTTCTCTCTGCCATATGCAGCTTGCTTTTGCTTAATATCCTAATACAAAGGCCCTCAAACTTGCTTTTCAAGTCAAGTTTTAAGTATATCCAGTTCTATAAGGTGCCTTCCATTATGGCATCATGTGATTTGTTGACTTCCTGTAGGGTGTTGTGCATTTGAAATGGTCTGTTTTATATTGTTTACAGACTTTACTTACTAGTATTGTTTCCACTTCTGACTAGGGCAGCTACTCTTTTGAATGTTGAGGTTTTTGGTTCCCTGAAAGATAATGGTGTGCTTCATCCATTAGCAAATTTGCAAGAGGAAGCAAGTGTCTTCAAACACGAAGGACAGCTCTGTGGGTGACATTAAAAGCGAGCATCAGGATCCAGTGCTGTAGACTATTGTGTTTCCGAAGCTGCCGGACTAGATGAATGTTGGCTTCAGTGCACAGGTAAATATCTTTTGTATTCGTTTTACATAACTATCTTCCTTTCATATCGTAATAGTTTGTATTGCTGGGTATAACATGTTTTGATGGCTGTATTGTGCCTTGCTGAAGTTGTCAGCCCATTTCCAGCTTGCTTTCATTTCAAATCCTAATAGTTTGCATTTCATAATATAATGCGTCTCTAAAACTATGCGGTGCTGTATGGTGCCTTTGTACCATTTTCATTCCCATATCCAGCTTGCTTTTTCTTAATATCCTAATAGTTTGAATATCTGGGTTAAACCAGTATTCAGGATCCCTACAACCGTTAGACTTAATTGTCGCTTGCGCCGTTAGGGTTCCCTTGCCGGCACAGTTAGTATAGCATCATGCTGTGCCGTATTGTGCCGTGCGGCATGGCATTGTGCTATATGGTGCCTTCCTAACGTCCGTCCCATATCCAGCTTGCTTTTTCTTAATATCCTAATTGTTTGAATATCTGGGTTAAACCAGTATTCAGCATCCCTACAACCGTTAGACTTAATTGTCACTTGCGCTGGTAGGGTACGCTTGCCGGCACAGTTAGTAAAGCATCATTTTGTGCCGTGCAGCATGGGATTGTGCTATATGGTGCCTTCCTGACTTCCGTCCCATTTCCAGCTTGCTTTCATTTAAAATCCTAATAGTTTGCCTCTTTAAAACTATGCGGTGCTGTACCGCATGGCAATTTGCTGTTTGGTGCATTCATACCATTTTCAGTCCCATATCCAGCTTGCTTTTTCTTAAAATCCTTATAGTTTGAATATCTGGGTTAAACCAGTATTCAGCATCCCTACAACCATTAGACTTAATTGTCGCTTGCGCCGGTAGGGTAAGCTTGCAGTCACCGTTAGTATAGCATCATGTTGTGCCGTATGGTACCGTGCGGCATGACATTGTGCTATATGGTGCCTTCCTGACATTGTCAGCCCCATTTCTAGCTGGCTTTCCTTTAAAATCCTAATCGTTTCCATTTCAGAATGTAATGTGTTTCAAAAACGATGTTGTCTTGTGCCTTCTGGTGTGACATTGTGCTGTATGGTTTTTTTCCCTAACATTTTGAGTCCAATATCCAGGTTGCTCTTACTTAATATCCTAACAGTTTGCTTTTCAGAATGTATTGTGTTTCTAAAACTATGTGGTATTGTGTTGTATGGTGTGACATGCTGTATGGTTTTTTTCCTAACATTTTGAGTCAAATATCCAGGTTGCTCTTACTTTATATCCTGTTTGCTTTTCAGAATGTAATGGGTCTCTAAAACTATGTAACATTGTGCTGTATGGTGCTTTCCTAACATTGACTCAAATATCCAGGTTGCTCTTACTTAATATCCTAATAGTTTGCTTTTCAGAATGTATTGTGTTTCTAAAACTATGTGATATTGTGTTGTATGGTGTGACATTATGCTGTATGGTTTTTTTCCTAACATTTTGAGTCCAATATCCAGGTTGCTCTTACTTTATATCCTGTTTGCTTTTCAGAATGTAATGGGTCTCTAAAACTATGTAACATTGTGCTGTATGGTGCTTTCCTAACATTGACTCAAATATCCAGGTTGCTCTTACTTAATATCCTAACAGTTTGCTTTTCAGAATGTATTGCGTCTTTAAAACTATGTTGTGTTGTGCCTTTTGGTGTGACATTGTGCTGTATGGTTTTTTTCCTAACATTGAGTCAAATATCCAGGTTGCTCTTACTTAATATCCTAACCGTTTGCTTTTCAGAATGTATTGTTTCTAAAACTATGTGGTATTGTGTTGTATGGTGTGACATTATGCTGTATGGTTTTTTCCTAACATTGAGTCAAATATCCAGGTTGCTCTTACTTTATATCCTATTTGCTTTTCAGAATGTAATGGGTCTCTAAAACTATGTAACATTGTGCTGTATGGTGCTTTCCTAACATTGACTCAAATATCCAGGTTGCTCTTACTTAATATCCTAACAGTTTGCTTTTCAGAATGTATTGTGTTTCTAAAACTATGTGGTATTGTGTTGTATGGTGTGACATTATGCTGTATGGTTTTTTTCCTAACATTTTGAGTCGAATATCCAGGTTGCTCTTAATATCCTAACCGTTTGCTTTTCAGAATGTATTGCTTCTTTAAAACTATGTTGCTTTGTGCCTTACGGTGTGATATTGTGCTGTATGTAACTTTCCTAACATTTTGAGTCAATTTTCCAGCTTGCTCTTAATATCCTAACAGTTTAAATTTCAGAATGTATTGCGTTTCTAAAACTATGTGGTATTGTGTTGTATGGTGTGACATTATGCTGTATGTTTTTTTCCTAACATTATGAGTCAAATATCCAGGTTGCTCTTACTTTATATCCTGTTTGCTTTTCAGAATGTAATGGGTATCTAAAACTATGTAACATTGTGCTGTATGGTGCTTTCCTAACATTGACTCAAATATCCAGGTTGCTCTTACTTAATATCCTAACAGTTTGCTTTTCAGAATGTATTGTGTTTCTAAAACTGTGGTATTGTGTTGTATGGTGTGACATTATGCTGTATGGTTTTTTCCTAACATTATGAGTCAAATATCCAGGTTGCTCTTACTTTATATCCTGTTTGCTTTTCAGAATGTAATGGGTATCTAAAACTATGTAACATTGTGCTGTATGGTGCTTTTCTAACATTGACTCAAATATCCAGGTTGCTCTTACTTAATATCCTAACAGTTTGCTTTTCAGAATGTATTGTGTTTCTAAAACTATGTGGTATTGTGTTGTATGGTGTGACATTATGCTGTATGGTTTTTTCCCTAACATTTTGAGTCAAATATCCAGGTTGCTCTTACTTTATATCCTGTTTGCTTTTCAGAATGTAATGGGTCTCTAAAACTATGTAACATTGTGCTGTATGGTGCTTTCCTAACATTGACTCAAATATCCAGGTTGCTCTTACTTAATATCCTAACAGTTTGCTTTTCAGAATGTATTGTGTTTCTAAAACTATGTGGTATTGTGTTGTATGGTGTGACATTATGCTGTATGGTTTTTTCCTAACATTATGAGTCAAATATCCAGGTTGCTCTTACTTTATATCCTGTTTGCTTTTCAGAATGTAATGGGTCTCTAAAACTATGTAACATTGTGCTGTATGGTGCTTTCCTAACATTGACTCAAATATCCAGGTTGCTCTTACTTAATATCCTAACAGTTTGCTTTTCAGAATGTATTGTGTTTCTAAAACTGTGGTATTGTGTTGTATGGTGTGACATTATGCTGTATGGTTTTTTCCTAACATTATGAGTCAAATATCCAGGTTGCTCTTACTTTATATCCTGTTTGCTTTTCAGAATGTAATGGGTATCTAAAACTATGTAACATTGTGCTGTATGGTGCTTTTCTAACATTGACTCAAATATCCAGGTTGCTCTTACTTAATATCCTAACAGTTTGCTTTTCAGAATGTATTGTGTTTCTAAAACTATGTGGTATTGTGTTGTATGGTGTGACATTATGCTGTATGGTTTTTTCCCTAACATTTTGAGTCAAATATCCAGGTTGCTCTTACTTTATATCCTGTTTGCTTTTCAGAATGTAATGGGTCTCTAAAACTATGTAACATTATGCTGTATGGTTTTTTCCCTAACATTTTGAGTCAAATATCCAGGTTGCTCTTACTTTATATCCTGTTTGCTTTTCAGAATGTATTGTGTTTCTAAAACTATGTGGTATTGTGTTTTATGGTGTGACATTATGCTGTATGGTTTTTTCCTAACATTTTGAGTCAAATATCCAGCTTGCTCCTAACATCCTAACTGCTTTTCATAATGTAATGTGTTTCTAAAACTATGTGGTGGTGTTCCGTATGGTGCTTTCCTAACATTGATTCAAATATCCAGGTTGCTCTTAATATCCTAACAGTTTGCTTTTCAGAATGTATTGCGTCTTTAAAACTGTTGCATTGTGCCTTATGGTGTGACATTGTGCTGAATGGTTTTCTCCTTACCTTTTGAGTCAAATATCAAACTTGCTCTTACTTAATATCCTAACAGTTTGCATTTCTTTATGTAATGTGCCTCTAAAACTACATGGTGTTGTGCCGTATGTCGTGGCATTGTTCTGTATGGTGTCTACTTAAAGTTTTCTCTCTGCCATATGCAGCTTGCTTTTGCTTAATATCCTAATACAAAGGCCCTCAAACTTGCTTTTCAAGTCAAGTTTTAAGTATATCCAGTTCTATAAGGTGCCTTCCATTATGGCATCATGTGATTTGTTGACTTCCTGTAGGGTGTTGTGCATTTGAAATGGTCTGTTTTATATTGTTTACAGACTTTACTTACTAGTATTGTTTCCACTTCTGACTAGGGCAGCTACTCTTTTGAATGTTGAGGTTTTTGGTTCCCTGAAAGATAATGGTGTGCTTCATCCATTAGCAAATTTGCAAGAGGAAGCAAGTGTCTTCAAACACGAAGGACAGCTCTGTGGGTGACATTAAAAGCGAGCATCAGGATCCAGTGCTGCAGACTATTGTGTTTCCGAAGCTGCCGGACTAGATGAATGTTGGCTTCAGTGCACAGGTAAATATCTTTTGTATTCGTTTTACATAACTATCTTCCTTTCATATCGTAATAGTTTGTATTGCTGGGTATAACATGTTTTGATGGCTGTATTGTGCCTTGCTGAAGTTGTCAGCCCATTTCCAGCTTGCTTTCATTTCAAATCCTAATAGTTTGCATTTCATAATATAATGCGTCTCTAAAACTATGCGGTGCTGTATGGTGCCTTTGTACCATTTTCATTCCCATATCCAGCTTGCTTTTTCTTAATATCCTAATAGTTAGAATATCTGGGTTAAACCAGTATTCAGCATCCCTACAACCGTTAGACTTAATTGTCGCTTGCGCCGTTAGGGTTCCCTTGCCGGCACAGTTAGTATAGCATCATGCTGTGCCGTATTGTGCCGTGCGGCATGGCATTGTGCTATATGGTGCCTTCCTAACGTCCGTCCCATATCCAGCTTGCTTTTTCTTAATATCCTAATTGTTTGAATATCTGGGTTAAACCAGTATTCAGCATCCCTACAACCGTTAGACTTAATTGTCACTTGCGCTGGTAGGGTACGCTTGCCGGCACAGTTAGTATAGCATCATTTTGTGCCGTGCAGCATGGGATTGTGCTATATGGTGCCTTCCTGACTTCCGTCCCATTTCCAGCTTGCTTTCATTTAAAATCCTAATAGTTTGCCTCTTTAAAACTATGCGGTGCTGTACCGTATGGCATGGCAATTTGCTGTTTGGTGCATTCATACCATTTTCAGTCCCATATCCAGCTTGCTTTTTCTTAAAATCCTTATAGTTTGAATATCTGGGTTAAACCAGTATTCAGCATCCCTACAACCATTAGACTTAATTGTCGCTTGCGCTGGTAGGGTAAGCTTGCAGTCACCGTTAGTATAGCATCATGTTGTGCCGTATGGTACCGTGCGGCATGACATTGTGCTATATGGTGCCTTCCTGACATTGTCAGCCCCATTTCCAGCTGGCTTTCCTTTAAAATCCTAATCGTTTCCATTTCAGAATGTAATGTGTTTCAAAAACGATGTTGTCTTGTGCCTTCTGGTGTGACATTGTGCTGTATGGTTTTTTTTCCTAACATTTTGAGTCCAATATCCAGGTTGCTCTTACTTAATATCCTAACAGTTTGCTTTTCAGAATGTATTGTGTTTCTAAAACTATGTGGTATTGTGTTGTATGGTGTGACATTATGCTGTATGGTTTTTTTCCTAACATTTTGAGTCCAATATCCAGGTTGCTCTTACTTTATATCCTGTTTGCTTTTCAGAATGTAATGGGTCTCTAAAACTATGTAACATTGTGCTGTATGGTGCTTTCCTAACATTTTGAGTCAAATATCCAGGTTGCTCTTACTTAATATCCTAAAAGTTTGCTTTTCAGAATGTATTACGTCTTTAAAACTATGTTGTGTTGTGCCTTATGGTGTGACATTGTGCTTTATGGTTTTTTTCCTAACATTTTGAGTCCAATATCCGGGTTGCTCTTAATATCCTAACAGTTTGCTTTTCAGAATGTATTGCTTCTTTAAAACTATGTTGCTTTGTGCCTTACGGTGTGACATTGTGCTGTATGTAACTTTCCTAACATTTTGAGTCAATTTTCCAGCTTGCTCTTAATATCCGAACAGTTTAAATTTCAGAATGTATTGTGTTTCTAAAACTATGTGGTATTGTGTTGTATGGTGTGACATTATGCTGTATGGTTTTTTCCCTAACATTTTGAGTCAAATATCCAGGTTGCTCTTACTTTATATCCTGTTTGCTTTTCAGAATGTAATGGGTCTCTAAAACTATGTAACATTGTGCTGTATGGTGCTTTCCTAACATTGACTCAAATATCCAGGTTGCTCTTACTTAATATCCTAACAGTTTGCTTTTCAGAATGTATTGTGTTTCTAAAACTATGTGGTATTGTGTTGTATGGTGTGACATTATGCTGTATGGTTTTTTCCCTAACATTTTGAGTCAAATATCCAGGTTGCTCTTACTTTATATCCTGTTTGCTTTTCAGAATGTAATGGGTCTCTAAAACTATGTAACATTGTGCTGTATGGTGCTTTCCTAACATTGACTCAAATATCCAGGTTGCTCTTACTTTATATCCTGTTTGCTTTTCAGAATGTATTGTGTTTCTAAAACTATGTGATATTGTGTTGTATGGTGTGACATTATGCTGTATGGTTTTTTTTCCTAACATTTTGAGTCCAATATCCAGGTTGCTCTTACTTTATATCCTGTTTGCTTTTCAGAATGTAATGGGTCTCTAAAACTATGTAACATTGTGCTGTATGGTGCTTTCCTAACATTGACTCAAATATCCAGGTTGCTCTTACTTTATATCCTGTTTGCTTTTCAGAATGTATTGTGTTTCTAAAACTATGTGATATTGTGTTGTATGGTGTGACATTATGCTGTATGGTTTTTTTTCCTAACATTTTGAGTCCAATATCCAGGTTGCTCTTACTTTATATCCTGTTTGCTTTTCAGAATGTAATGGGTCTCTAAAACTATGTAACATTGTGCTGTATGGTGCTTTCCTAACATTGACTCAAATATCCAGGTTGCTCTTGCTTAATATCCTAACAGTTTGCTTTTCAGAATGTATTGCGTCTTTAAAACTATGTTGTGTTGTGCCTTTTGGTGTGACATTGTGCTGTATGGTTTTTTTCCTAACATTGAGTCAAATATCCAGGTTGCTCTTACTTAATATCCTAACCGTTTGCTTTTCAGAATGTATTGTTTCTAAAACTATGTGGTATTGTGTTGTATGGTGTGACATTATGCTGTATGGTTTTTTTCCTAACATTTTGAGTCGAATATCCAGGTTGCTCTTAATATCCTAACCGTTTGCTTTTCAGAATGTATTGCTTCTTTAAAACTATGTTGCTTTGTGCCTTACGGTGTGATATTGTGCTGTATGTAACTTTCCTAACATTTTGAGTCAATTTTCCAGCTTGCTCTTAATATCCTAACAGTTTAAATTTCAGAATGTATTGTGTTTCTAAAACTATGTGGTATTGTGTTGTATGGTGTGACATTATGCTGTATGTTTTTTTCCTAACATTATGAGTCAAATATCCAGGTTGCTCTTACTTTATATCCTGTTTGCTTTTCAGAATGTAATGGGTCTCTAAAACTATGTAACATTGTGCTGTATGGTGCTTTCCTAACATTGACTCAAATATCCAGGTTGCTCTTACTTAATATCCTAACAGTTTGCTTTTCAGAATGTATTGTGTTTCTAAAACTATGTGGTATTGTGTTGTATGGTGTGACATTATGCTGTATGGTTTTTTCCCTAACATTTTGAGTCAAATATCCAGCTTGCTCCTAACATCCTAACTGCTTTTCATAATGTAATGTGTTTCTAAAACTATGTGGTGGTGTTCCGTATGGTGCTTTCCTAACATTGATTCAAATATCCAGGTTGCTCTTAATATCCTAACAGTTTGCTTTTCAGAATGTATTGCGTCTTTAAAACTGTTGCATTGTGACTTATGGTGTGACATTGTGCTGAATGGTTTTCTCCTTACCTTTTGAGTCAAATATCAAACTTGCTCTTACTTAATATCCTAACAGTTTGCATTTCTTTATGTAATGTGCCTCTAAAACTACATGGTGTTGTGCCGTATGTCGTGGCATTGTTCTGTATGGTGTCTACTTAAAGTTTTCTCTCTGCCATATGCAGCTTGCTTTTGCTTAATATCCTAATACAAAGGTCCTCAAACTTGCTTTTCAAGTCAAGTTTTAAGTATATCCAGTTCTATAAGGTGCCTTCCATTATGGCATCATGTGATTTGTTGACTTCCTGTAGGGTGTTGTGCATTTGAAATGGTCTGTTTTATATTGTTTACAGACTTTACTTACTAGTATTGTTTCCACTTCTGACTAGGGCAGCTACTCTTTTGAATGTTGAGGTTTTTGGTTCCCTGAAAGATAATGGTGTGCTTCATCCATTAGCAAATTTGCAAGAGGAAGCAAGTGTCTTCAAACACGAAGGACAGCTCTGTGGGTGACAAAAGCGAGCATCAGGATCCAGTGCTGCAGACTATTGTGTTTCCGAAGCTGCCGGACTAGATGAATGTTGGCTTCAGTGCACAGGTAAATATCTTTTGTATTCGTTTTACATAACTATCTTCCTTTCATATCGTAATAGTTTGTATTGCTGGGTATAACATGTTTTGATGGCTGTATTGTGCCTTGCTGAAGTTGTCAGCCCATTTCCAGCTTGCTTTCATTTCAAATCCTAATAGTTTGCATTTCATAATATAATGCGTCTCTAAAACTATGCGGTGCTGTATGGTGCCTTTGTACCATTTTCATTCCCATATCCAGCTTGCTTTTTCTTAATATCCTAATAGTTTGAATATCTGGGTTAAACCAGTATTCAGCATCCCTACAACCGTTAGACTTAATTGTCGCTTGCACCGTTAGGGTTCCCTTGCCGGCACAGTTAGTATAGCATCATGCTGTGCCGTATTGTGCCGTGCGGCATGGCATTGTGCTATATGGTGCCTTCCTAACGTCCGTCCCATATCCAGCTTGCTTTTTCTTAATATCCTAATTGTTTGAATATCTGGGTTAAACCAGTATTCAGCATCCCTACAACCGTTAGACTTAATTGTCACTTGTGCCGCGTACGCTTGCCGGCACAGTTAGTAAAGCATCATTTTGTGCCGTGCAGCATGGGATTGTGCTATATGGTGCCTTCCTGACTTCCGTCCCATTTCCAGCTTGCTTTCATTTAAAATCCTAATAGTTTGCCTCTTTAAAACTATGCGGTGCTGTACCGTATGGCATGGCAATTTGCTGTTTGGTGCATTAATACCATTTTCAGTCCCATATCCAGCTTGCTTTTTCTTAAAATCCTTATAGTTTGAATATCTGGGTTAAACCAGTATTCAGCATCCCTACAACCATTAGACTTAATTGTCGCTTGCGCCGGTAGGGTAAGCTTGCAGTCACCGTTAGTATAGCATCATGTTGTGCCGTATGGTACCGTGCGGCATGACATTGTGCTATATGGTGCCTTCCTGACATTGTCAGCCCCATTTCCAGCTGGCTTTCCTTTAAAATCCTAATCGTTTCCATTTCAGAATGTAATGTGTTTCAAAAACGATGTTGTCTTGTGCCTTCTGGTGTGACATTGTGCTGTATGGTTTTTTTTCCTAACATTTTGAGTCCAATATCCAGGTTGCTCTTACTTAATATCCTAACAGTTTGCTTTTCAGAATGTATTGTGTTTCTAAAACTATGTGGTATTGTGTTGTATGGTGTGACATTATGCTGTATGGTTTTTTTCCTAACATTTTGAGTCCAATATCCAGGTTGCTCTTACTTTATATCCTGTTTGCTTTTCAGAATGTAATGGGTCTCTAAAACTATGTAACATTGTGCTGTATGGTGCTTTCCTAACATTGACTCAAATATCCAGGTTGCTCTTACTTAATATCCTAACAGTTTGCTTTTCAGAATGTATTGTGTTTCTAAAACTATGTGGTATTGTGTTGTATGGTGTGACATTATGCTGTATGGTTTTTTCCCTAACATTTTGAGTCAAATATCCAGGTTGCTCTTACTTTATATCCTGTTTGCTTTTCAGAATGTAATGGGTCTCTAAAACTATGTAACATTGTGCTGTATGGTGCTTTCCTAACATTGACTCAAATATCCAGGTTGCTCTTACTTAATATCCTAACAGTTTGCTTTTCAGAATGTATTGTGTTTCTAAAACTATGTGGTATTGTGTTGTATGGTGTGACATTATGCTGTATGGTTTTTTTCCTAACATTATGAGTCAAATATCCAGGTTGCTCTTACTTTATATCCTGTTTACTTTTCAGAATGTAATGGGTCTCTAAAACTATGTAACATTGTGCTGTATGGTGCTTTCCTAACATTGACTCAAATATCCAGGTTGCTCTTACTTAATATCCTAACAGTTTGCTTTTCAGAATGTATTGTGTTTCTAAAACTATGTGGTATTGTGTTGTATGGTGTGACATTATGCTGTATGGTTTTTTCCCTAACATTTTGAGTCAAATATCCAGGTTGCTCTTACTTTATATCCTGTTTGCTTTTCAGAATGTAATGGGTCTCTAAAACTATGTAACATTGTGCTATATGGTGCTTTCCTAACATTGACTCAAATATCCAGGTTGCTCTTACTTAATATCCTAACAGTTTGCTTTTCAGAATGTATTGTGTTTCTAAAACTATGTGGTATTGTGTTTTATGGTGTGACATTATGCTGTATGGTTTTTTTCCTAACATTTTGAGTCAAATATCCAGGTTGCTCTTACTTTATATCCTGTTGCTTTTCAGAATGTAATGGGTCTCTAAAACTATGTAACATTGTGCTGTATGGTGCTTTCCTAACATTGACTCAAATATCCAGGTTGCTCTTACTTAATATCCTAACAGTTTGCTTTTCAGAATGTATTGTGTTTCTAAAACTATGTGGTATTGTGTTGTATGGTGTGACATTATGCTGTATGGTTTTTTCCTAACATTATGAGTCAAATATCCAATTTGCTCTTACTTTATATCCTGTTTGCTTTTCAGAATGTAATGGGTCTCTAAAACTATGTAACATTGTGCTGTATGGTGCTTTCCTAACATTGACTCAAATATCCAGGTTGCTCTTACTTAATATCCTAACAGTTTGCTTTTCAGAATGTATTGTGTTTCTAAAACTATGTGGTATTGTGTTGTATGGTGTGACATTATGCTGTATGGTTTTTTCCCTAACATTTTGAGTCAAATATCCAGGTTGCTCTTACTTTATATCCTGTTTGCTTTTCAGAATGTAATGGGTCTCTAAAACTATGTAACATTGTGCTATATGGTGCTTTCCTAACATTGACTCAAATATCCAGGTTGCTCTTACTTAATATCCTAACAGTTTGCTTTTCAGAATGTATTGTGTTTCTAAAACTATGTGGTATTGTGTTGTATGGTGTGACATTATGCTGTATGGTTTTTTCCTAACATTATGAGTCAAATATCCAGGTTGCTCTTACTTTATATCCTGTTTGCTTTTCAGAATGTAATGGGTCTCTAAAACTATGTAACATTGTGCTGTATGGTGCTTTCCTAACATTGAGTCAAATATCCAGGTTGCTCTTACTTTATATCCTGTTTGCTTTTCAGAATGTAATGGGTCTCTAAAACTATGTAACATTGTGCTGTATGGTGCTTTCCTAACATTGACTCAAATATCCAGGTTGCTCTTACTTAATATCCTAACAGTTTGCTTTTCAGAATGTATTGTGTTTCTAAAACTGTGGTATTGTGTTGTATGGTGTGACATTATGCTGTATGGTTTTTTCCTAACATTATGAGTCAAATATCCAGGTTGCTCTTACTTTATATCCTGTTTGCTTTTCAGAATGTAATGGGTATCTAAAACTATGTAACATTGTGCTGTATGGTGCTTTTCTAACATTGACTCAAATATCCAGGTTGCTCTTACTTAATATCCTAACAGTTTGCTTTTCAGAATGTATTGTGTTTCTAAAACTATGTGGTATTGTGTTGTATGGTGTGACATTATGCTGTATGGTTTTTTCCCTAACATTTTGAGTCAAATATCCAGGTTGCTCTTACTTTATATCCTGTTTGCTTTTCAGAATGTAATGGGTCTCTAAAACTATGTAACATTGTGCTGTATGGTGCTTTCCTAACATTGACTCAAATATCCAGGTTGCTCTTACTTTATATCCTGTTTGCTTTTCAGAATGTAATGGGTCTCTAAAACTATGTAACATTGTGCTGTATGGTGCTTTCCTAACATTGACTCAAATATCCAGGTTGCTCTTACTTAATATCCTAACAGTTTGCTTTTCAGAATGTATTGTGTTTCTAAAACTATGTGGTATTGTGTTGTATGGTGTGACATTATGCTGTATGGTTTTTTCCTAACATTATGAGTCAAATATCCAGGTTGCTCTTACTTTATATCCTGTTTGCTTTTCAGAATGTAATGGGTATCTAAAACTATGTAACATTGTGCTGTATGGTGCTTTCCTAACATTGACTCAAATATCCAGGTTGCTCTTACTTAATATCCTAACAGTTTGCTTTTCAGAATGTATTGTGTTTCTAAAACTATGTGGTATTGTGTTGTATGGTGTGACATTATGCTGTATGGTTTTTTCCTAACATTATGAGTCAAATATCCAGGTTGCTCTTACTTTATATCCTGTTTGCTTTTCAGAATGTAATGGGTCTCTAAAACTATGTAACATTGTGCTGTATGGTGCTTTCCTAACATTGACTCAAATATCCAGGTTGCTCTTACTTAATATCCTAACAGTTTGCTTTTCAGAATGTATTGTGTTTCTAAAACTATGTGGTATTGTGTTTCATGGTGTGACATTATGCTGTATGGTTTTTTCCTAACATTTTGAGTCAAATATCCAGCTTGCTCCTAACATCCTAACTGCTTTTCATAATGTAATGTGTTTCTAAAACTATGTGGTGGTGTTCCGTATGGTGCTTTCGTAACATTGATTCAAATATCCAGGTTGCTCTTAATATCCTAACAGTTTGCTTTTCAGAATGTATTGCGTCTTTAAAACTGTTGCATTGTGCCTTATGGTGTGACATTGTGCTGAATGGTTTTCTCCTTACCTTTTGAGTCAAATATCAAACTTGCTCTTACTTAATATCCTAACAGTTTGCATTTCTTTATGTAATGTGCCTCTAAAACTACATGGTGTTGTGCCGTATGTCGTGGCATTGTTCTGTATGGTGTCTACTTAAAGTTTTCTCTCTGCCATATGCAGCTTGCTTTTGCTTAATATCCTAATACAAAGGCCCTCAAACTTGCTTTTCAAGTCAAGTTTTAAGTATATCCAGTTCTATAAGATGCCTTCCATTATGGCATCATGTGATTTGTTGACTTCCTGTAGGGTGTTGTGCATTTGAAATGGTCTGTTTTATATTGTTTACAGACTTTACTTACTAGTATTGTTTCCACTTCTGACTAGGGCAGCTACTCTTTTGAATGTTGAGGTTTTTGGTTCCCTGAAAGATAATGGTGTGCTTCATCCATTAGCAAATTTGCAAGAGGAAGCAAGTGTCTTCAAACACGAAGGACAGCTCTGTGGGTGACATTAAAAGCGAGCATCAGGATCCAGTGCTGCAGACTATTGTGTTTCCGAAGCTGCCGGACTAGATGAATGTTGGCTTCAGTGCACAGGTAAATATCTTTTGTATTCGTTTTACATAACTATCTTCCTTTCATATCGTAATAGTTTGTATTGCTGGGTATAACATGTTTTGATGGCTGTATTGTGCCTTGCTGAAGTTGTCAGCCCATTTCCAGCTTGCTTTCATTTCAAATCCTAATAGTTTGCATTTCATAATATAATGCGTCTCTAAAACTATGCGGTGCTGTATGGTGCCTTTGTACCATTTTCATTCCCATATCCAGCTTGCTTTTTCTTAATATCCTAATAGTTAGAATATCTGGGTTAAACCAGTATTCAGCATCCCTACAACCGTTAGACTTAATTGTCGCTTGCGCCGTTAGGGTTCCCTTGCCGGCACAGTTAGTATAGCATCATGCTGTGCCGTATTGTGCCGTGCGGCATGGCATTGTGCTATATGGTGCCTTCCTAACGTCCGTCCCATATCCAGCTTGCTTTTTCTTAATATCCTAATTGTTTGAATATCTGGGTTAAACCAGTATTCAGCATCCCTACAACCGTTAGACTTAATTGTCACTTGCGCTGGTAGGGTACGCTTGCCGGCACAGTTAGTATAGCATCATTTTGTGCCGTGCAGCATGGGATTGTGCTATATGGTGCCTTCCTGACTTCCGTCCCATTTCCAGCTTGCTTTCATTTAAAATCCTAATAGTTTGCCTCTTTAAAACTATGCGGTGCTGTACCGTATGGCATGGCAATTTGCTGTTTGGTGCATTCATACCATTTTCAGTCCCATATCCAGCTTGCTTTTTCTTAAAATCCTTATAGTTTGAATATCTGGGTTAAACCAGTATTCAGCATCCCTACAACCATTAGACTTAATTGTCGCTTGCGCTGGTAGGGTAAGCTTGCAGTCACCGTTAGTATAGCATCATGTTGTGCCGTATGGTACCGTGCGGCATGACATTGTGCTATATGGTGCCTTCCTGACATTGTCAGCCCCATTTCCAGCTGGCTTTCCTTTAAAATCCTAATCGTTTCCATTTCAGAATGTAATGTGTTTCAAAAACGATGTTGTCTTGTGCCTTCTGGTGTGACATTGTGCTGTATGGTTTTTTTTCCTAACATTTTGAGTCCAATATCCAGGTTGCTCTTACTTAATATCCTAACAGTTTGCTTTTCAGAATGTATTGTGTTTCTAAAACTATGTGGTATTGTGTTGTATGGTGTGACATTATGCTGTATGGTTTTTTTCCTAACATTTTGAGTCCAATATCCAGGTTGCTCTTACTTTATATCCTGTTTGCTTTTCAGAATGTAATGGGTCTCTAAAACTATGTAACATTGTGCTGTATGGTGCTTTCCTAACATTTTGAGTCAAATATCCAGGTTGCTCTTACTTAATATCCTAAAAGTTTGCTTTTCAGAATGTATTACGTCTTTAAAACTATGTTGTGTTGTGCCTTATGGTTTTTTTCCTAACATTTTGAGTCCAATATCCGGGTTGCTCTTAATATCCTAACAGTTTGCTTTTCAGAATGTATTGCTTCTTTAAAACTATGTTGCTTTGTGCCTTACGGTGTGACATTGTGCTGTATGTAACTTTCCTAACATTTTGAGTCAATTTTCCAGCTTGCTCTTAATATCCGAACAGTTTAAATTTCAGAATGTATTGTGTTTCTAAAACTATGTGGTATTGTGTTGTATGGTGTGACATTATGCTGTATGGTTTTTTCCTAACATTATGAGTCAAATATCCAGGTTGCTCTTACTTTATATCCTGTTTGCTTTTCAGAATGTAATGGGTCTCTAAAACTATGTAACATTGTGCTGTATGGTGCTTTCCTAACATTGACTCAAATATCCAGGTTGCTCTTACTTAATATCCTAACAGTTTGCTTTTCAGAATGTATTGTGTTTCTAAAACTATGTGGTATTGTGTTGTATGGTGTGACATTATGCTGTATGGTTTTTTCCCTAACATTTTGAGTCAAATATCCAGGTTGCTCTTACTTTATATCCTGTTTGCTTTTCAGAATGTAATGGGTCTCTAAAACTATGTAACATTGTGCTGTATGGTGCTTTCCTAACATTGACTCAAATATCCAGGTTGCTCTTACTTTATATCCTGTTTACTTTTCAGAATGTAATGGGTCTCTAAAACTATGTAACATTGTGCTGTATGGTGCTTTCCTAACATTGACTCAAATAACCAGGTTGCTATTACTTAATATCCTAACAGTTTGCTTTTCAGAATGTATTGTGTCTTTAAAACTGTGGTATTGTGTTGTATGGTGTGACATTATGCTGTATGGTTTTTTCCTAACATTGAGTCAAATATCCAGGTTGCTCTTACTTTATATCCTGTTTGCTTTTCAGAATGTAATGGGTCTCTAAAACTATGTAACATTGTGCTGTATGGTGCTTTCCTAACATTGACTCAAATATCCAGGTTGCTCTTACTTAATATCCTAACAGTTTGCTTTTCAGAATGTATTGTGTTTCTAAAACTGTGGTATTGTGTTGTATGGTGTGACATTATGCTGTATGGTTTTTTCCTAACATTATGAGTCAAATATCCAGGTTGCTCTTACTTTATATCCTGTTTGCTTTTCAGAATGTAATGGGTCTCTAAAACTATGTAACATTGTGCTGTATGGTGCTTTTCTAACATTGACTCAAATATCCAGGTTGCTCTTACTTTATATCCTGTTTGCTTTTCAGAATGTAATGGGTCTCTAAAACTATGTAACATTGTGCTGTATGGTGCTTTCCTAACATTGACTCAAATATCCAGGTTGCTCTTACTTTATATCCTGTTTGCTTTTCAGAATGTAATGGGTCTCTAAAACTATGTAACATTGTGCTGTATGGTGCTTTCCTAACATTGACTCAAATATCCAGGTTGCTCTTACTTAATATCCTAACAGTTTGCTTTTCAGAGTGTATTGTGTTTCTAAAACTATGTGGTATTGTGTTGTATGGTGTGACATTATGCTGTATGGTTTTTTCCCTAACATTTTGAGTCAAATATCCAGGTTGCTCTTACTTTATATCCTGTTTGCTTTTCAGAATGTAATGGGTCTCTAAAACTATGTAACATTGTGCTGTATGGTGCTTTCCTAACATTGACTCAAATATCCAGGTTGCTCTTACTTAATATCCTAACAGTTTGCTTTTCAGAATGTATTGTGTTTCTAAAACTATGTGGTATTGTGTTTTATGGTGTGACATTATGCTGTATGGTTTTTTTCCTAACATTTTGAGTCAAATATCCAGCTTGCTCCTAACATCCTAACTGCTTTTCATAATGTAATGTGTTTCTAAAACTATGTGGTGGTGTTCCGTATGGTGCTTTCCTAACATTGATTCAAATATCCAGGTTGCTCTTAATATCCTAACAGTTTGCTTTTCAGAATGTATTGCGTCTTTAAAACTGTTGCATTGTGCCTTATGGTGTGACATTGTGCTGAATGGTTTTCTCCTTACCTTTTGAGTCAAATATCAAACTTGCTCTTACTTAATATCCTAACAGTTTGCATTTCTTTATGTAATGTGCCTCTAAAACTACATGGTGTTGTGCCGTATGTCGTGGCATTGTTCTGTATGGTGTCTACTTAAAGTTTTCTCTCTGCCATATGCAGCTTGCTTTTGCTTAATATCCTAATTCAAAGGTCCTCAAACTTGCTTTTCAAGTCAAGTTTTAAGTATATCCAGTTCTATAAGGTGCCTTCCATTATGGCATCATGTGATTTGTTGACTTCCTGTAGGGTGTTGTGCATTTGAAATGGTCTGTTTTATATTGTTTACAGACTTTACTTACTAGTATTGTTTCCACTTCTGACTAGGGCAGCTACTCTTTTGAATGTTGAGGTTTTTGGTTCCCTGAAAGATAATGGTGTGCTTCATCCATTAGCAAATTTGCAAGAGGAAGCAAGTGTCTTCAAACACGAAGGACAGCTCTGTGGGTGACATTAAAAGCGAGCATCAGGATCCAGTGCTGCAGACTATTGTGTTTCCGAAGCTGCCGGACTAGATGAATGTTGGCTTCAGTGCACAGGTAAATATCTTTTGTATTCGTTTTACATAACTATCTTCCTTTCATATCGTAATAGTTTGTATTGCTGGGTATAACATGTTTTGATGGCTGTATTGTGCCTTGCTGAAGTTGTCAGCCCATTTCCAGCTTGCTTTCATTTCAAATCCTAATAGTTTGCATTTCATAATATAATGCGTCTCTAAAACTATGCGGTGCTGTATGGTGCCTTTGTACCATTTTCATTCCCATATCCAGCTTGCTTTTTCTTAATATCCTAATAGTTTGAATATCTGGGTTAAACCAGTATTCAGGATCCCTACAACCGTTAGACTTAATTGTCGCTTGCGCCGTTAGGGTTCCCTTGCCGGCACAGTTAGTATAGCATCATGCTGTGCCGTACTGTGCCGTGCGGCATGGCATTGTGCTATATGGTGCCTTCCTAACGTCCGTCCCATATCCAGCTTGCTTTTTCTTAATATCCTAATTGTTTGAATATCTGGGTTAAACCAGTATTCAGCATCCCTACAACCGTTAGACTTAATTGTCACTTGCGCTGGTAGGGTACGCTTGCCGGCACAGTTAGTAAAGCATCATTTTGTGCCGTGCAGCATGGGATTGTGCTATATGGTGCCTTCCTGACTTCCGTCCCATTTCCAGCTTGCTTTCATTTAAAATCCTAATAGTTTGCCTCTTTAAAACTATGCGGTGCTGTACCGTATGGCATGGCAATTTGCTGTTTGGTGCATTCATACCATTTTCAGTCCCATATCCAGCTTGCTTTTTCTTAAAATCCTTATAGTTTGAATATCTGGGTTAAACCAGTATTCAGCATCCCTACAACCATTAGACTTAATTGTCGCTTGCGCCGGTAGGGTAAGCTTGCAGTCACCGTTAGTATAGCATCATGTTGTGCCGTATGGTACCGTGCGGCATGACATTGTGCTATATGGTGCCTTCCTGACATTGTCAGCCCCATTTCCAGCTGGCTTTCCTTTAAAATCCTAATCGTTTCCATTTCAGAATGTAATGTGTTTCAAAAACGATGTTGTCTTGTGCCTTCTGGTGTGACATTGTGCTGTATGGTTTTTTTTCCTAACATTTTGAGTCCAATATCCAGGTTGCTCTTACTTAATATCCTAACAGTTTGCTTTTCAGAATGTATTGTGTTTCTAAAACTATGTGGTATTGTGTTGTATGGTGTGACATTATGCTGTATGTTTTTTTTCCTAACATTTTGAGTCCAATATCCAGGTTGCTCTTACTTTATATCCTGTTTGCTTTTCAGAATGTAATGGGTCTCTAAAACTATGTAACATTGTGCTGTATGGTGCTTTCCTAACATTGACTCAAATATCCAGGTTGCTCTTACTTAATATCCTAACAGTTTGCTTTTCAGAATGTATTGTGTTTCTAAAACTATGTGGTATTGTGTTGTATGGTGTGACATTATGCTGTATGGTTTTTTCCCTAACATTTTGAGTCAAATATCCAGGTTGCTCTTACTTTATATCCTGTTTGCTTTTCAGAATGTAATGGGTCTCTAAAACTATGTAACATTGTGCTGTATGGTGCTTTCCTAACATTGACTCAAATATCCAGGTTGCTCTTACTTAATATCCTAACAGTTTGCTTTTCAGAATGTATTGTGTTTCTAAAACTATGTGGTATTGTGTTGTATGGTGTGACATTATGCTGTATGGTTTTTTTCCTAACATTATGAGTCAAATATCCAGGTTGCTC
Organism: Pseudophryne corroboree; assembly: GCF_028390025.1. Classification (NCBI taxonomy): domain Eukaryota; kingdom Metazoa; phylum Chordata; class Amphibia; order Anura; family Myobatrachidae; genus Pseudophryne; species Pseudophryne corroboree. The sequence continues at coordinate 257,657,634 of NC_086446.1, forward strand.
TTACTTTATATCCTGTTTACTTTTCAGAATGTAATGGGTCTCTAAAACTATGTAACATTGTGCTGTATGGTGCTTTCCTAACATTGACTCAAATATCCAGGTTGCTCTTACTTAATATCCTAACAGTTTGCTTTTCAGAATGTATTGTGTTTCTAAAACTATGTGGTATTGTGTTGTATGGTGTGACATTATGCTGTATGGTTTTTTCCCTAACATTTTGAGTCAAATATCCAGGTTGCTCTTACTTTATATCCTGTTTGCTTTTCAGAATGTAATGGGTCTCTAAAACTATGTAACATTGTGCTGTATGGTGCTTTCCTAACATTGACTCAAATATCCAGGTTGCTCTTACTTAATATCCTAACAGTTTGCTTTTCAGAATGTATTGTGTTTCTAAAACTATGTGGTATTGTGTTGTATGGTGTGACATTATGCTGTATGGTTTTTTTCCTAACATTATGAGTCAAATATCCAGGTTGCTCTTACTTTATATCCTGTTTACTTTTCAGAATGTAATGGGTCTCTAAAACTATGTAACATTGTGCTGTATGGTGCTTTCCTAACATTGACTCAAATATCCAGGTTGCTCTTACTTAATATCCTAACAGTTTGCTTTTCAGAATGTATTGTGTTTCTAAAACTATGTGGTATTGTGTTGTATGGTGTGACATTATGCTGTATGGTTTTTTCCCTAACATTTTGAGTCAAATATCCAGGTTGCTCTTACTTTATATCCTGTTTGCTTTTCAGAATGTAATGGGTCTCTAAAACTATGTAACATTGTGCTATATGGTGCTTTCCTAACATTGACTCAAATATCCAGGTTGCTCTTACTTAATATCCTAACAGTTTGCTTTTCAGAATGTATTGTGTTTCTAAAACTATGTGGTATTGTGTTGTATGGTGTGACATTATGCTGTATGGTTTTTTCCCTAACATTTTGAGTCAAATATCCAGGTTGCTCTTACTTTATATCCTGTTTGCTTTTCAGAATGTAATGGGTCTCTAAAACTATGTAACATTGTGCTGTATGGTGCTTTCCTAACATTGACTCAAATATCCAGGTTGCTCTTACTTAATATCCTAACAGTTTGCTTTTCAGAATGTATTGTGTTTCTAAAACTATGTGGTATTGTGTTTTATGGTGTGACATTATGCTGTATGGTTTTTTTCCTAACATTTTGAGTCAAATATCCAGCTTGCTCCTAACATCCTAACTGCTTTTCATAATGTAATGTGTTTCTAAAACTATGTGGTGGTGTTCCGTATGGTGCTTTCCTAACATTGATTCAAATATCCAGGTTGCTCTTAATATCCTAACAGTTTGCTTTTCAGAATGTATTGCGTCTTTAAAACTGTTGCATTGTGCCTTATGGTGTGACATTGTGCTGAATGGTCTTCTCCTTACCTTTTGAGTCAAATATCAAACTTGCTCTTACTTAATATCCTAACAGTTTGCATTTCTTTATGTAATGTGCCTCTAAAACTACATGGTGTTGTGCCGTATGTCGTGGCATTGTTCTGTATGGTGTCTACTTAAAGTTTTCTCTCTGCCATATGCAGCTTGCTTTTGCTTAATATCCTAATACAAAGGCCCTCAAACTTGCTTTTCAAGTCAAGTTTTAAGTATATCCAGTTCTATAAGGTGCCTTCCATTATGGCATCATGTGATTTGTTGACTTCCTGTAGGGTGTTGTGCATTTGAAATGGTCTGTTTTATATTGTTTACAGACTTTACTTACTAGTATTGTTTCCACTTCTGACTAGGGCAGCTACTCTTTTGAATGTTGAGGTTTTTGGTTCCCTGAAAGATAATGGTGTGCTTCATCCATTAGCAAATTTGCAAGAGGAAGCAAGTGTCTTCAAACACGAAGGACAGCTCTGTGGGTGACATTAAAAGCGAGCATCAGGATCCAGTGCTGTAGACTATTGTGTTTCCGAAGCTGCCGGACTAGATGAATGTTGGCTTCAGTGCACAGGTAAATATCTTTTGTATTCGTTTTACATAACTATCTTCCTTTCATATCGTAATAGTTTGTATTGCTGGGTATAACATGTTTTGATGGCTGTATTGTGCCTTGCTGAAGTTGTCAGCCCATTTCCAGCTTGCTTTCATTTCAAATCCTAATAGTTTGCATTTCATAATATAATGCGTCTCTAAAACTATGCGGTGCTGTATGGTGCCTTTGTACCATTTTCATTCCCATATCCAGCTTGCTTTTTCTTAATATCCTAATAGTTTGAATATCTGGGTTAAACCAGTATTCAGGATCCCTACAACCGTTAGACTTAATTGTCGCTTGCGCCGTTAGGGTTCCCTTGCCGGCACAGTTAGTATAGCATCATGCTGTGCCGTATTGTGCCGTGCGGCATGGCATTGTGCTATATGGTGCCTTCCTAACGTCCGTCCCATATCCAGCTTGCTTTTTCTTAATATCCTAATTGTTTGAATATCTGGGTTAAACCAGTATTCAGCATCCCTACAACCGTTAGACTTAATTGTCACTTGCGCTGGTAGGGTACGCTTGCCGGCACAGTTAGTAAAGCATCATTTTGTGCCGTGCAGCATGGGATTGTGCTATATGGTGCCTTCCTGACTTCCGTCCCATTTCCAGCTTGCTTTCATTTAAAATCCTAATAGTTTGCCTCTTTAAAACTATGCGGTGCTGTACCGCATGGCAATTTGCTGTTTGGTGCATTCATACCATTTTCAGTCCCATATCCAGCTTGCTTTTTCTTAAAATCCTTATAGTTTGAATATCTGGGTTAAACCAGTATTCAGCATCCCTACAACCATTAGACTTAATTGTCGCTTGCGCCGGTAGGGTAAGCTTGCAGTCACCGTTAGTATAGCATCATGTTGTGCCGTATGGTACCGTGCGGCATGACATTGTGCTATATGGTGCCTTCCTGACATTGTCAGCCCCATGTCTAGCTGACTTTCCTTTAAAATCCTAATCGTTTCCATTTCAGAATGTAATGTGTTTCAAAAACGATGTTGTCTTGTGCCTTCTGGTGTGACATTGTGCTGTATGGTTTTTTTCCCTAACATTTTGAGTCCAATATCCAGGTTGCTCTTACTTAATATCCTAACAGTTTGCTTTTCAGAATGTATTGTGTTTCTAAAACTATGTGGTATTGTGTTGTATGGTGTGACATGCTGTATGGTTTTTTTCCTAACATTTTGAGTCAAATATCCAGGTTGCTCTTACTTTATATCCTGTTTGCTTTTCAGAATGTAATGGGTCTCTAAAACTATGTAACATTGTGCTGTATGGTGCTTTCCTAACTGACTCAAATATCCAGGTTGCTCTTACTTAATATCCTAATAGTTTGCTTTTCAGAATGTATTGTGTTTCTAAAACTATGTGATATTGTGTTGTATGGTGTGACATTATGCTGTATGGTTTTTTTCCTAACATTTTGAGTCCAATATCCAGGTTGCTCTTACTTTATATCCTGTTTGCTTTTCAGAATGTAATGGGTCTCTAAAACTATGTAACATTGTGCTGTATGGTGCTTTCCTAACATTGACTCAAATATCCAGGTTGCTCTTACTTAATATCCTAACAGTTTGCTTTTCAGAATGTATTGCGTCTTTAAAACTATGTTGTGTTGTGCCTTTTGGTGTGACATTGTGCTGTATGGTTTTTTTCCTAACATTGAGTCAAATATCCAGGTTGCTCTTACTTAATATCCTAACCGTTTGCTTTTCAGAATGTATTGTTTCTAAAACTATGTGGTATTGTGTTGTATGGTGTGACATTATGCTGTATGGTTTTTTCCTAACATTGAGTCAAATATCCAGGTTGCTCTTACTTTATATCCTATTTGCTTTTCAGAATGTAATGGGTCTCTAAAACTATGTAACATTGTGCTGTATGGTGCTTTCCTAACATTGACTCAAATATCCAGGTTGCTCTTACTTAATATCCTAACAGTTTGCTTTTCAGAATGTATTGTGTTTCTAAAACTATGTGGTATTGTGTTGTATGGTGTGACATTATGCTGTATGGTTTTTTTCCTAACATTTTGAGTCGAATATCCAGGTTGCTCTTAATATCCTAACCGTTTGCTTTTCAGAATGTATTGCTTCTTTAAAACTATGTTGCTTTGTGCCTTACGGTGTGATATTGTGCTGTATGTAACTTTCCTAACATTTTGAGTCAATTTTCCAGCTTGCTCTTAATATCCTAACAGTTCAAATTTCAGAATGTATTGTGTTTCTAAAACTATGTGGTATTGTGTTGTATGGTGTGACATTGTGCTGTATGGTTTTTTTTCCTAACATTTTGAGTCAAATATCCAGGTTGCTCTTACTTTATATCCTGTTTGCTTTTCAGAATGTAATGGGTCTCTAAAACTATGTAACATTGTGCTGTATGGTGCTTTCCTAACATTGAGTCAAATATCCAGGTTGCTCTTACTTTATATCCTGTTTGCTTTTCAGAATGTAATGGGTCTCTAAAACTATGTAACATTGTGCTGTATGGTGCTTTCCTAACATTGACTCAAATATCCAGGTTGCTCTTACTTAATATCCTAACAGTTTGCTTTTCAGAATGTATTGTGTTTCTAAAACTGTGGTATTGTGTTGTATGGTGTGACATTATGCTGTATGGTTTTTTCCTAACATTATGAGTCAAATATCCAGGTTGCTCTTACTTTATATCCTGTTTGCTTTTCAGAATGTAATGGGTATCTAAAACTATGTAACATTGTGCTGTATGGTGCTTTTCTAACATTGACTCAAATATCCAGGTTGCTCTTACTTAATATCCTAACAGTTTGCTTTTCAGAATGTATTGTGTTTCTAAAACTATGTGGTATTGTGTTGTATGGTGTGACATTATGCTGTATGGTTTTTTCCCTAACATTTTGAGTCAAATATCCAGGTTGCTCTTACTTTATATCCTGTTTGCTTTTCAGAATGTAATGGGTCTCTAAAACTATGTAACATTGTGCTGTATGGTGCTTTCCTAACATTGACTCAAATATCCAGGTTGCTCTTACTTAATATCCTAACAGTTTGCTTTTCAGAATGTATTGTGTTTCTAAAACTATGTGGTATTGTGTTGTATGGTGTGACATTATGCTGTATGGTTTTTTCCTAACATTATGAGTCAAATATCCAGGTTGCTCTTACTTTATATCCTGTTTGCTTTTCAGAATGTAGTGGGTATCTAAAACTATGTAACATTGTGCTGTATGGTGCTTTCCTAACATTGACTCAAATATCCAGGTTGCTCTTACTTAATATCCTAACAGTTTGCTTTTCAGAATGTATTGTGTTTCTAAAACTATGTGGTATTGTGTTGTATGGTGTGACATTATGCTGTATGGTTTTTTCCTAACATTATGAGTCAAATATCCAGGTTGCTCTTACTTTATATCCTGTTTGCTTTTCAGAATGTAATGGGTCTCTAAAACTATGTAACATTGTGCTGTATGGTGCTTTCCTAACATTGACTCAAATATCCAGGTTGCTCTTACTTAATATCCTAACAGTTTGCTTTTCAGAATGTATTGTGTTTCTAAAACTATGTGGTATTGTGTTTTATGGTGTGACATTATGCTGTATGGTTTTTTCCTAACATTTTGAGTCAAATATCCAGCTTGCTCCTAACATCCTAACTGCTTTTCATAATGTAATGTGTTTCTAAAACTATGTGGTGGTGTTCCGTATGGTGCTTTCGTAACATTGATTCAAATATCCAGGTTGCTCTTAATATCCTAACAGTTTGCTTTTCAGAATGTATTGCGTCTTTAAAACTGTTGCATTGTGCCTTATGGTGTGACATTGTGCTGAATGGTTTTCTCCTTACCTTTTGAGTCAAATATCAAACTTGCTCTTACTTAATATCCTAACAGTTTGCATTTCTTTATGTAATGTGCCTCTAAAACTACATGGTGTTGTGCCGTATGTCGTGGCATTGTTCTGTATGGTGTCTACTTAAAGTTTTCTCTCTGCCATATGCAGCTTGCTTTTGCTTAATATCCTAATACAAAGGCCCTCAAACTTGCTTTTCAAGTCAAGTTTTAAGTATATCCAGTTCTATAAGATGCCTTCCATTATGGCATCATGTGATTTGTTGACTTCCTGTAGGGTGTTGTGCATTTGAAATGGTCTGTTTTATATTGTTTACAGACTTTACTTACTAGTATTGTTTCCACTTCTGACTAGGGCAGCTACTCTTTTGAATGTTGAGGTTTTTGGTTCCCTGAAAGATAATGGTGTGCTTCATCCATTAGCAAATTTGCAAGAGGAAGCAAGTGTCTTCAAACACGAAGGACAGCTCTGTGGGTGACATTAAAAGCGAGCATCAGGATCCAGTGCTGCAGACTATTGTGTTTCCGAAGCTGCCGGACTAGATGAATGTTGGCTTCAGTGCACAGGTAAATATCTTTTGTATTCGTTTTACATAACTATCTTCCTTTCATATCGTAATAGTTTGTATTGCTGGGTATAACATGTTTTGATGGCTGTATTGTGCCTTGCTGAAGTTGTCAGCCCATTTCCAGCTTGCTTTCATTTCAAATCCTAATAGTTTGCATTTCATAATATAATGCGTCTCTAAAACTATGCGGTGCTGTATGGTGCCTTTGTACCATTTTCATTCCCATATCCAGCTTGCTTTTTCTTAATATCCTAATAGTTTGAATATCTGGGTTAAACCAGTATTCAGCATCCCTACAACCGTTAGACTTAATTGTCGCTTGCACCGTTAGGGTTCCCTTGCCGGCACAGTTAGTATAGCATCATGCTGTGCCGTATTGTGCCGTGCGGCATGGCATTGTGCTATATGGTGCCTTCCTAACGTCCGTCCCATATCCAGCTTGCTTTTTCTTAATATCCTAATTGTTTGAATATCTGGGTTAAACCAGTATTCAGCATCCCTACAACCGTTAGACTTAATTGTCACTTGTGCCGCGTACGCTTGCCGGCACAGTTAGTAAAGCATCATTTTGTGCCGTGCAGCATGGGATTGTGCTATATGGTGCCTTCCTGACTTCCGTCCCATTTCCAGCTTGCTTTCATTTAAAATCCTAATAGTTTGCCTCTTTAAAACTATGCGGTGCTGTACCGTATGGCATGGCAATTTGCTGTTTGGTGCATTCATACCATTTTCAGTCCCATATCCAGCTTGCTTTTTCTTAAAATCCTTATAGTTTGAATATCTGGGTTAAACCAGTATTCAGCATCCCTACAACCATTAGACTTAATTGTCGCTTGCGCCGGTAGGGTAAGCTTGCAGTCACCGTTAGTATAGCATCATGTTGTGCCGTATGGTACCGTGCGGCATGACATTGTGCTATATGGTGCCTTCCTGACATTGTCAGCCCCATTTCCAGCTGGCTTTCCTTTAAAATCCTAATCGTTTCCATTTCAGAATGTAATGTGTTTCAAAAACGATGTTGTCTTGTGCCTTCTGGTGTGACATTGTGCTGTATGGTTTTTTTTCCTAACATTTTGAGTCCAATATCCAGGTTGCTCTTACTTAATATCCTAACAGTTTGCTTTTCAGAATGTATTGTGTTTCTAAAACTATGTGGTATTGTGTTGTATGGTGTGACATTATGCTGTATGGTTTTTTTCCTAACATTTTGAGTCCAATATCCAGGTTGCTCTTACTTTATATCCTGTTTGCTTTTCAGAATGTAATGGGTCTCTAAAACTATGTAACATTGTGCTGTATGGTGCTTTCCTAACATTGACTCAAATATCCAGGTTGCTCTTACTTAATATCCTAACAGTTTGCTTTTCAGAATGTATTGTGTTTCTAAAACTATGTGGTATTGTGTTGTATGGTGTGACATTATGCTGTATGGTTTTTTCCCTAACATTTTGAGTCAAATATCCAGGTTGCTCTTACTTTATATCCTGTTTGCTTTTCAGAATGTAATGGGTCTCTAAAACTATGTAACATTGTGCTGTATGGTGCTTTCCTAACATTGACTCAAATATCCAGGTTGCTCTTACTTAATATCCTAACAGTTTGCTTTTCAGAATGTATTGTGTTTCTAAAACTATGTGGTATTGTGTTGTATGGTGTGACATTATGCTGTATGGTTTTTTTCCTAACATTATGAGTCAAATATCCAGGTTGCTCTTACTTTATATCCTGTTTACTTTTCAGAATGTAATGGGTCTCTAAAACTATGTAACATTGTGCTGTATGGTGCTTTCCTAACATTGACTCAAATATCCAGGTTGCTCTTACTTAATATCCTAACAGTTTGCTTTTCAGAATGTATTGTGTTTCTAAAACTATGTGGTATTGTGTTGTATGGTGTGACATTATGCTGTATGGTTTTTTCCCTAACATTTTGAGTCAAATATCCAGGTTGCTCTTACTTTATATCCTGTTTGCTTTTCAGAATGTAATGGGTCTCTAAAACTATGTAACATTGTGCTATATGGTGCTTTCCTAACATTGACTCAAATATCCAGGTTGCTCTTACTTAATATCCTAACAGTTTGCTTTTCAGAATGTATTGTGTTTCTAAAACTATGTGGTATTGTGTTGTATGGTGTGACATTATGCTGTATGGTTTTTTCCCTAACATTTTGAGTCAAATATCCAGGTTGCTCTTACTTTATATCCTGTTTGCTTTTCAGAATGTAATGGGTCTCTAAAACTATGTAACATTGTGCTGTATGGTGCTTTCCTAACATTGACTCAAATATCCAGGTTGCTCTTACTTTATATCCTGTTTGCTTTTCAGAATGTAATGGGTCTCTAAAACTATGTAACATTGTGCTGTATGGTGCTTTCCTAACATTGACTCAAATATCCAGGTTGCTCTTACTTTATATCCTGTTTGCTTTTCAGAATGTAATGGGTCTCTAAAACTATGTAACATTGTGCTGTATAGTGCTTTCCTAACATTGACTCAAATATCCAGGTTGCTCTTACTTAATATCCTAACAGTTTGCTTTTCAGAGTGTATTGTGTTTCTAAAACTATGTGGTATTGTGTTGTATGGTGTGACATTATGCTGTATGGTTTTTTCCCTAACATTTTGAGTCAAATATCCAGGTTGCTCTTACTTTATATCCTGTTTGCTTTTCAGAATGTAATGGGTCTCTAAAACTATGTAACATTGTGCTGTATGGTGCTTTCCTAACATTGACTCAAATATCCAGGTTGCTCTTACTTAATATCCTAACAGTTTGCTTTTCAGAATGTATTGTGTTTCTAAAACTATGTGGTATTGTGTTGTATGGTGTGACATTATGCTGTATGGTTTTTTCCTAACATTATGAGTCAAATATCCAGGTTGCTCTTACTTTATATCCTGTTTGCTTTTCAGAATGTAATGGGTCTCTAAAACTATGTAACATTGTGCTGTATGGTGCTTTCCTAACATTGACTCAAATAACCAGGTTGCTATTACTTAATATCCTAACAGTTTGCTTTTCAGAATGTATTGTGTCTTTAAAACTGTGGTATTGTGTTGTATGGTGTGACATTATGCTGTATGGTTTTTTCCTAACATTATGAGTCAAATATCCAGGTTGCTCTTACTTTATATCCTGTTTGCTTTTCAGAATGTAATGGGTCTCTAAAACTATGTAACATTGTGCTGTATGGTGCTTTCCTAACATTGAGTCAAATATCCAGGTTGCTCTTACTTTATATCCTGTTTGCTTTTCAGAATGTAATGGGTCTCTAAAACTATGTAACATTGTGCTGTATGGTGCTTTCCTAACATTGACTCAAATATCCAGGTTGCTCTTACGTAATATCCTAACAGTTTGCTTTTCAGAATGTATTGTGTTTCTAAAACTGTGGTATTGTGTTGTATGGTGTGACATTATGCTGTATGGTTTTTTCCTAACATTATGAGTCAAATATCCAGGTTGCTCTTACTTTATATCCTGTTTGCTTTTCAGAATGTAATGGGTATCTAAAACTATGTAACATTGTGCTGTATGGTGCTTTTCTAACATTGACTCAAATATCCAGGTTGCTCTTACTTAATATCCTAACAGTTTGCTTTTCAGAATGTATTGTGTTTCTAAAACTATGTGGTATTGTGTTGTATGGTGTGACATTATGCTGTATGGTTTTTTCCCTAACATTTTGAGTCAAATATCCAGGTTGCTCTTACTTTATATCCTGTTTGCTTTTCAGAATGTAATGGGTCTCTAAAACTATGTAACATTGTGCTGTATGGTGCTTTCCTAACATTGACTCAAATATCCAGGTTGCTCTTACTTAATATCCTAACAGTTTGCTTTTCAGAATGTATTGTGTTTCTAAAACTATGTGGTATTGTGTTTTATGGTGTGACATTATGCTGTATGGTTTTTTCCTAACATTTTGAGTCAAATATCCAGCTTGCTCCTAACATCCTAACTGCTTTTCATAATGTAATGTGTTTCTAAAACTATGTGGTGGTGTTCCGTATGGTGCTTTCGTAACATTGATTCAAATATCCAGGTTGCTCTTAATATCCTAACAGTTTGCTTTTCAGAATGTATTGCGTCTTTAAAACTGTTGCATTGTGCCTTATGGTGTGACATTGTGCTGAATGGTTTTCTCCTTACCTTTTGAGTCAAATATCAAACTTGCTCTTACTTAATATCCTAACAGTTTGCATTTCTTTATGTAATGTGCCTCTAAAACTACATGGTGTTGTGCCGTATGTCGTGGCATTGTTCTGTATGGTGTCTACTTAAAGTTTTCTCTCTGCCATATGCAGCTTGCTTTTGCTTAATATCCTAATACAAAGGCCCTCAAACTTGCTTTTCAAGTCAAGTTTTAAGTATATCCAGTTCTATAAGATGCCTTCCATTATGGCATCATGTGATTTGTTGACTTCCTGTAGGGTGTTGTGCATTTGAAATGGTCTGTTTTATATTGTTTACAGACTTTACTTACTAGTATTGTTTCCACTTCTGACTAGGGCAGCTACTCTTTTGAATGTTGAGGTTTTTGGTTCCCTGAAAGATAATGGTGTGCTTCATCCATTAGCAAATTTGCAAGAGGAAGCAAGTGTCTTCAAACACGAAGGACAGCTCTGTGGGTGACATTAAAAGCGAGCATCAGGATCCAGTGCTGCAGACTATTGTGTTTCCGAAGCTGCCGGACTAGATGAATGTTGGCTTCAGTGCACAGGTAAATATCTTTTGTATTCGTTTTACATAACTATCTTCCTTTCATATCGTAATAGTTTGTATTGCTGGGTATAACATGTTTTGATGGCTGTATTGTGCCTTGCTGAAGTTGTCAGCCCATTTCCAGCTTGCTTTCATTTCAAATCCTAATAGTTTGCATTTCATAATATAATGCGTCTCTAAAACTATGCGGTGCTGTATGGTGCCTTTGTACCATTTTCATTCCCATATCCAGCTTGCTTTTTCTTAATATCCTAATAGTTTGAATATCTGGGTTAAACCAGTATTCAGCATCCCTACAACCGTTAGACTTAATTGTCGCTTGCACCGTTAGGGTTCCCTTGCCGGCACAGTTAGTATAGCATCATGCTGTGCCGTATTGTGCCGTGCGGCATGGCATTGTGCTATATGGTGCCTTCCTAACGTCCGTCCCATATCCAGCTTGCTTTTTCTTAATATCCTAATTGTTTGAATATCTGGGTTAAACCAGTATTCAGCATCCCTACAACCGTTAGACTTAATTGTCACTTGTGCCGCGTACGCTTGCCGGCACAGTTAGTAAAGCATCATTTTGTGCCGTGCAGCATGGGATTGTGCTATATGGTGCCTTCCTGACTTCCGTCCCATTTCCAGCTTGCTTTCATTTAAAATCCTAATAGTTTGCCTCTTTAAAACTATGCGGTGCTGTACCGTATGGCATGGCAATTTGCTGTTTGGTGCATTCATACCATTTTCAGTCCCATATCCAGCTTGCTTTTTCTTAAAATCCTTATAGTTTGAATATCTGGGTTAAACCAGTATTCAGCATCCCTACAACCATTAGACTTAATTGTCGCTTGCGCCGGTAGGGTAAGCTTGCAGTCACCGTTAGTATAGCATCATGTTGTGCCGTATGGTACCGTGCGGCATGACATTGTGCTATATGGTGCCTTCCTGACATTGTCAGCCCCATTTCCAGCTGGCTTTCCTTTAAAATCCTAATCGTTTCCATTTCAGAATGTAATGTGTTTCAAAAACGATGTTGTCTTGTGCCTTCTGGTGTGACATTGTGCTGTATGGTTTTTTTTCCTAACATTTTGAGTCCAATATCCAGGTTGCTCTTACTTAATATCCTAACAGTTTGCTTTTCAGAATGTATTGTGTTTCTAAAACTATGTGGTATTGTGTTGTATGGTGTGACATTATGCTGTATGGTTTTTTTCCTAACATTTTGAGTCCAATATCCAGGTTGCTCTTACTTTATATCCTGTTTGCTTTTCAGAATGTAATGGGTCTCTAAAACTATGTAACATTGTGCTGTATGGTGCTTTCCTAACATTGACTCAAATATCCAGGTTGCTCTTACTTAATATCCTAACAGTTTGCTTTTCAGAATGTATTGTGTTTCTAAAACTATGTGGTATTGTGTTGTATGGTGTGACATTATGCTGTATGGTTTTTTCCCTAACATTTTGAGTCAAATATCCAGGTTGCTCTTACTTTATATCCTGTTTGCTTTTCAGAATGTAATGGGTCTCTAAAACTATGTAACATTGTGCTGTATGGTGCTTTCCTAACATTGACTCAAATATCCAGGTTGCTCTTACTTAATATCCTAACAGTTTGCTTTTCAGAATGTATTGTGTTTCTAAAACTATGTGGTATTGTGTTGTATGGTGTGACATTATGCTGTATGGTTTTTTCCCTAACATTTTGAGTCAAATATCCAGGTTGCTCTTACTTTATATCCTGTTTGCTTTTCAGAATGTAATGGGTCTCTAAAACTATGTAACATTGTGCTATATGGTGCTTTCCTAACATTGACTCAAATATCCAGATTGCTCTTACTTAATATCCTAACAGTTTGCTTTTCAGAATGTATTGTGTTTCTAAAACTATGTGGTATTGTGTTGTATGGTGTGACATTATGCTGTATGGTTTTTTCCCTAACATTTTGAGTCAAATATCCAGGTTGCTCTTACTTTATATCCTGTTTGCTTTTCAGAATGTAATGGGTCTCTAAAACTATGTAACATTGTGCTGTATGGTGCTTTCCTAACATTGACTCAAATATCCAGGTTGCTCTTACTTTATATCCTGTTTGCTTTTCAGAATGTAATGGGTCTCTAAAACTATGTAACATTGTGCTGTATGGTGCTTTCCTAACATTGACTCAAATATCCAGGTTGCTCTTACTTTATATCCTGTTTGCTTTTCAGAATGTAATGGGTCTCTAAAACTATGTAACATTGTGCTGTATAGTGCTTTCCTAACATTGACTCAAATATCCAGGTTGCTCTTACTTAATATCCTAACAGTTTGCTTTTCAGAATGTATTGTGTTTCTAAAACTATGTGGTATTGTGTTTTATGGTGTGACATTATGCTGTATGGTTTTTTTCCTAACATTTTGAGTCAAATATCCAGGTTGCTCTTACTTTATATCCTGTTTGCTTTTCAGAATGTAATGGGTCTCTAAAACTATGTAACATTGTGCTGTATGGTGCTTTCCTAACATTGACTCAAATATCCAGGTTGCTCTTACTTAATATCCTAACAGTTTGCTTTTCAGAATGTATTGTGTTTCTAAAACTATGTGGTATTGTGTTGTATGGTGTGACATTATGCTGTATGGTTTTTTCCTAACATTATGAGTCAAATATCCAGGTTGCTCTTACTTTATATCCTGTTTGCTTTTCAGAATGTAATGGGTCTCTAAAACTATGTAACATTGTGCTGTATGGTGCTTTCCTAACATTGACTCAAATATCCAGGTTGCTCTTACTTTATATCCTGTTTGCTTTTCAGAATGTAATGGGTCTCTAAAACTATGTAACATTGTGCTGTATGGTGCTTTCCTAACATTGACTCAAATATCCAGGTTGCTCTTACTTTATATCCTAACAGTTTGCTTTTCAGAATGTATTGCGTCTTTAAAACTATGTTGTGTTGTGCCTTTTGGTGTGACATTGTGCTGTATGGTTTTTTTCCTAACATTGAGTCAAATATCCAGGTTGCTCTTACTTAATATCCTAACCGTTTGCTTTTCAGAATGTATTGTTTCTAAAACTATGTGGTATTGTGTTGTATGGTGTGACATTATGCTGTATGGTTTTTTCCTAACATTGAGTCAAATATCCAGGTTGCTCTTACTTTATATCCTATTTGCTTTTCAGAATGTAATGGGTCTCTAAAACTATGTAACATAGTGCTGTATGGTGCTTTCCTAACATTGACTCAAATATCCAGGTTGCTCTTACTTAATATCCTAACAGTTTGCTTTTCAGAATGTATTGTGTTTCTAAAACTATGTGGTATTGTGTTGTATGGTGTGACATTATGCTGTATGGTTTTTTTCCTAACATTTTGAGTCGAATATCCAGGTTGCTCTTAATATCCTAACCGTTTGCTTTTCAGAATGTATTGCTTCTTTAAAACTATGTTGCTTTGTGCCTTACGGTGTGATATTGTGCTGTATGTAACTTTCCTAACATTTTGAGTCAATTTTCCAGCTTGCTCTTAATATCCTAACAGTTTAAATTTCAGAATGTATTGTGTTTCTAAAACTATGTGGTATTGTGTTGTATGGTGTGACATTATGCTGTATGGTTTTTTCCCTAACATTTTGAGTCAAATATCCAGGTTGCTCTTACTTTATATCCTGTTTGCTTTTCAGAATGTAATGGGTCTCTAAAACTATGTAACATTATGCTGTATGGTGCTTTCCTAACATTGACTCAAATATCCAGGTTGCTCTTACTTAATATCCTAACAGTTTGCTTTTCAGAATGTATTGTGTTTCTAAAACTATGTGGTATTGTGTTTTATGGTGTGACATTATGCTGTATGGTTTTTTCCTAACATTTTGAGTCAAATATCCAGCTTGCTCCTAACATCCTAACTGCTTTTCATAATGTAATGTGTTTCTAAAACTATGTGGTGGTGTTCCGTATGGTGCTTTCCTAACATTGATTCAAATATCCAGGTTGCTCTTAATATCCTAACAGTTTGCTTTTCAGAATGTATTGCGTCTTTAAAACTGTTGCATTGTGACTTATGGTGTGACATTGTGCTGAATGGTTTTCTCCTTACCTTTTGAGTCAAATATCAAACTTGCTCTTACTTAATATCCTAACAGTTTGCATTTCTTTATGTAATGTGCCTCTAAAACTACATGGTGTTGTGCCGTATGTCGTGGCATTGTTCTGTATGGTGTCTACTTAAAGTTTTCTCTCTGCCATATGCAGCTTGCTTTTGCTTAATATCCTAATACAAAGGTCCTCAAACTTGCTTTTCAAGTCAAGTTTTAAGTATATCCAGTTCTATAAGGTGCCTTCCATTATGGCATCATGTGATTTGTTGACTTCCTGTAGGGTGTTGTGCATTTGAAATGGTCTGTTTTATATTGTTTACAGACTTTACTTACTAGTATTGTTTCCACTTCTGACTAGGGCAGCTACTCTTTTGAATGTTGAGGTTTTTGGTTCCCTGAAAGATAATGGTGTGCTTCATCCATTAGCAAATTTGCAAGAGGAAGCAAGTGTCTTCAAACACGAAGGACAGCTCTGTGGGTGACAAAAGCGAGCATCAGGATCCAGTGCTGCAGACTATTGTGTTTCCGAAGCTGCCGGACTAGATGAATGTTGGCTTCAGTGCACAGGTAAATATCTTTTGTATTCGTTTTACATAACTATCTTCCTTTCATATCGTAATAGTTTGTATTGCTGGGTATAACATGTTTTGATGGCTGTATTGTGCCTTGCTGAAGTTGTCAGCCCATTTCCAGCTTGCTTTCATTTCAAATCCTAATAGTTTGCATTTCATAATATAATGCGTCTCTAAAACTATGCGGTGCTGTATGGTGCCTTTGTACCATTTTCATTCCCATATCCAGCTTGCTTTTTCTTAATATCCTAATAGTTTGAATATCTGGGTTAAACCAGTATTCAGCATCCCTACAACCGTTAGACTTAATTGTCGCTTGCACCGTTAGGGTTCCCTTGCCGGCACAGTTAGTATAGCATCATGCTGTGCCGTATTGTGCCGTGCGGCATGGCATTGTGCTATATGGTGCCTTCCTAACGTCCGTCCCATATCCAGCTTGCTTTTTCTTAATATCCTAATTGTTTGAATATCTGGGTTAAACCAGTATTCAGCATCCCTACAACCGTTAGACTTAATTGTCACTTGTGCCGCGTACGCTTGCCGGCACAGTTAGTAAAGCATCATTTTGTGCCGTGCAGCATGGGATTGTGCTATATGGTGCCTTCCTGACTTCCGTCCCATTTCCAGCTTGCTTTCATTTAAAATCCTAATAGTTTGCCTCTTTAAAACTATGCGGTGCTGTACCGTATGGCATGGCAATTTGCTGTTTGGTGCATTCATACCATTTTCAGTCCCATATCCAGCTTGCTTTTTCTTAAAATCCTTATAGTTTGAATATCTGGGTTAAACCAGTATTCAGCATCCCTACAACCATTAGACTTAATTGTCGCTTGCGCCGGTAGGGTAAGCTTGCAGTCACCGTTAGTATAGCATCATGTTGTGCCGTATGGTACCGTGCGGCATGACATTGTGCTATATGGTGCCTTCCTGACATTGTCAGCCCCATTTCCAGCTGGCTTTCCTTTAAAATCCTAATCGTTTCCATTTCAGAATGTAATGTGTTTCAAAAACGATGTTGTCTTGTGCCTTCTGGTGTGACATTGTGCTGTATGGTTTTTTTTCCTAACATTTTGAGTCCAATATCCAGGTTGCTCTTACTTAATATCCTAACAGTTTGCTTTTCAGAATGTATTGTGTTTCTAAAACTATGTGGTATTGTGTTGTATGGTGTGACATTATGCTGTATGGTTTTTTTCCTAACATTTTGAGTCCAATATCCAGGTTGCTCTTACTTTATATCCTGTTTGCTTTTCAGAATGTAATGGGTCTCTAAAACTATGTAACATTGTGCTGTATGGTGCTTTCCTAACATTGACTCAAATATCCAGGTTGCTCTTACTTAATATCCTAACAGTTTGCTTTTCAGAATGTATTGTGTTTCTAAAACTATGTGGTATTGTGTTGTATGGTGTGACATTATGCTGTATGGTTTTTTCCCTAACATTTTGAGTCAAATATCCAGGTTGCTCTTACTTTATATCCTGTTTGCTTTTCAGAATGTAATGGGTCTCTAAAACTATGTAACATTGTGCTGTATGGTGCTTTCCTAACATTGACTCAAATATCCAGGTTGCTCTTACTTAATATCCTAACAGTTTGCTTTTCAGAATGTATTGTGTTTCTAAAACTATGTGGTATTGTGTTGTATGGTGTGACATTATGCTGTATGGTTTTTTTCCTAACATTATGAGTCAAATATCCAGGTTGCTCTTACTTTATATCCTGTTTACTTTTCAGAATGTAATGGGTCTCTAAAACTATGTAACATTGTGCTGTATGGTGCTTTCCTAACATTGACTCAAATATCCAGGTTGCTCTTACTTAATATCCTAACAGTTTGCTTTTCAGAATGTATTGTGTTTCTAAAACTATGTGGTATTGTGTTGTATGGTGTGACATTATGCTGTATGGTTTTTTCCCTAACATTTTGAGTCAAATATCCAGGTTGCTCTTACTTTATATCCTGTTTGCTTTTCAGAATGTAATGGGTCTCTAAAACTATGTAACATTGTGCTATATGGTGCTTTCCTAACATTGACTCAAATATCCAGGTTGCTCTTACTTAATATCCTAACAGTTTGCTTTTCAGAATGTATTGTGTTTCTAAAACTATGTGGTATTGTGTTGTATGGTGTGACATTATGCTGTATGGTTTTTTCCTAACATTATGAGTCAAATATCCAGGTTGCTCTTACTTTATATCCTGTTTGCTTTTCAGAATGTAATGGGTCTCTAAAACTATGTAACATTGTGCTGTATGGTGCTTTCCTAACATTGACTCAAATAACCAGGTTGCTATTACTTAATATCCTAACAGTTTGCTTTTCAGAATGTATTGTGTCTTTAAAACTGTGGTATTGTGTTGTATGGTGTGACATTATGCTGTATGTTTTTTTCCTAACATTATGAGTCAAATATCCAGGTTGCTCTTACTTTATATCCTGTTTGCTTTTCAGAATGTAATGGGTATCTAAAACTATGTAACATTGTGCTGTATGGTGCTTTTCTAACATTGACTCAAATATCCAGGTTGCTCTTACTTAATATCCTAACAGTTTGCTTTTCAGAATGTATTGTGTTTCTAAAACTATGTGGTATTGTGTTGTATGGTGTGACATTATGCTGTATGGTTTTTTCCCTAACATTTTGAGTCAAATATCCAGGTTGCTCTTACTTTATATCCTGTTTGCTTTTCAGAATGTAATGGGTCTCTAAAACTATGTAACATTGTGCTGTATGGTGCTTTCCTAACATTGACTCAAATATCCAGGTTGCTCTTACTTTATATCCTGTTTGCTTTTCAGAATGTAATGGGTCTCTAAAACTATGTAACATTGTGCTGTATGGTGCTTTCCTAACATTGACTCAAATATCCAGGTTGCTCTTACTTAATATCCTAACAGTTTGCTTTTCAGAATGTATTGTGTTTCTAAAACTATGTGGTATTGTGTTGTATGGTGTGACATTATGCTGTATGGTTTTTTCCTAACATTATGAGTCAAATATCCAGGTTGCTCTTACTTTATATCCTGTTTGCTTTTCAGAATGTAATGGGTATCTAAAACTATGTAACATTGTGCTGTATGGTGCTTTCCTAACATTGACTCAAATATCCAGGTTGCTCTTACTTAATATCCTAACAGTTTGCTTTTCAGAATGTATTGTGTTTCTAAAACTATGTGGTATTGTGTTGTATGGTGTGACATTATGCTGTATGGTTTTTTCCTAACATTATGAGTCAAATATCCAGGTTGCTCTTTATATCCTGTTTGCTTTTCAGAATGTAATGGGTCTCTAAAACTATGTAACATTGTGCTGTATGGTGCTTTCCTAACATTGACTCAAATATCCAGGTTGCTCTTACTTAATATCCTAACAGTTTGCTTTTCAGAATGTATTGTGTTTCTAAAACTATGTGGTATTGTGTTTTATGGTGTGACATTATGCTGTATGGTTTTTTCCTAACATTTTGGGTCAAATATCCAGCTTGCTCCTAACATCCTAACTGCTTTTCATAATGTAATGTGTTTCTAAAACTATGTGGTGGTGTTCCGTATGGTGCTTTCGTAACATTGATTCAAATATCCAGGTTGCTCTTAATATCCTAACAGTTTGCTTTTCAGAATGTATTGCGTCTTTAAAACTGTTGCATTGTGCCTTATGGTGTGACATTGTGCTGAATGGTTTTCTCCTTACCTTTTGAGTCAAATATCAAACTTGCTCTTACTTAATATCCTAACAGTTTGCATTTCTTTATGTAATGTGCCTCTAAAACTACATGGTGTTGTGCCGTATGTCGTGGCATTGTTCTGTATGGTGTCTACTTAAAGTTTTCTCTCTGCCATATGCAGCTTGCTTTTGCTTAATATCCTAATACAAAGGCCCTCAAACTTGCTTTTCAAGTCAAGTTTTAAGTATATCCAGTTCTATAAGATGCCTTCCATTATGGCATCATGTGATTTGTTGACTTCCTGTAGGGTGTTGTGCATTTGAAATGGTCTGTTTTATATTGTTTACAGACTTTACTTACTAGTATTGTTTCCACTTCTGACTAGGGCAGCTACTCTTTTGAATGTTGAGGTTTTTGGTTCCCTGAAAGATAATGGTGTGCTTCATCCATTAGCAAATTTGCAAGAGGAAGCAAGTGTCTTCAAACACGAAGGACAGCTCTGTGGGTGACATTAAAAGCGAGCATCAGGATCCAGTGCTGCAGACTATTGTGTTTCCGAAGCTGCCGGACTAGATGAATGTTGGCTTCAGTGCACAGGTAAATATCTTTTGTATTCGTTTTACATAACTATCTTCCTTTCATATCGTAATAGTTTGTATTGCTGGGTATAACATGTTTTGATGGCTGTATTGTGCCTTGCTGAAGTTGTCAGCCCATTTCCAGCTTGCTTTCATTTCAAATCCTAATAGTTTGCATTTCATAATATAATGCGTCTCTAAAACTATGCGGTGCTGTATGGTGCCTTTGTACCATTTTCATTCCCATATCCAGCTTGCTTTTTCTTAATATCCTAATAGTTTGAATATCTGGGTTAAACCAGTATTCAGCATCCCTACAACCGTTAGACTTAATTGTCGCTTGCACCGTTAGGGTTCCCTTGCCGGCACAGTTAGTATAGCATCATGCTGTGCCGTATTGTGCCGTGCGGCATGGCATTGTGCTATATGGTGCCTTCCTAACGTCCGTCCCATATCCAGCTTGCTTTTTCTTAATATCCTAATTGTTTGAATATCTGGGTTAAACCAGTATTCAGCATCCCTACAACCGTTAGACTTAATTGTCACTTGTGCCGCGTACGCTTGCCGGCACAGTTAGTAAAGCATCATTTTGTGCCGTGCAGCATGGGATTGTGCTATATGGTGCCTTCCTGACTTCCGTCCCATTTCCAGCTTGCTTTCATTTAAAATCCTAATAGTTTGCCTCTTTAAAACTATGCGGTGCTGTACCGTATGGCATGGCAATTTGCTGTTTGGTGCATTCATACCATTTTCAGTCCCATATCCAGCTTGCTTTTTCTTAAAATCCTTATAGTTTGAATATCTGGGTTAAACCAGTATTCAGCATCCCTACAACCATTAGACTTAATTGTCGCTTGCGCCGGTAGGGTAAGCTTGCAGTCACCGTTAGTATAGCATCATGTTGTGCCGTATGGTACCGTGCGGCATGACATTGTGCTATATGGTGCCTTCCTGACATTGTCAGCCCCATTTCCAGCTGGCTTTCCTTTAAAATCCTAATCGTTTCCATTTCAGAATGTAATGTGTTTCAAAAACGATGTTGTCTTGTGCCTTCTGGTGTGACATTGTGCTGTATGGTTTTTTTTCCTAACATTTTGAGTCCAATATCCAGGTTGCTCTTACTTAATATCCTAACAGTTTGCTTTTCAGAATGTATTGTGTTTCTAAAACTATGTGGTATTGTGTTGTATGGTGTGACATTATGCTGTATGGTTTTTTTCCTAACATTTTGAGTCCAATATCCAGGTTGCTCTTACTTTATATCCTGTTTGCTTTTCAGAATGTAATGGGTCTCTAAAACTATGTAACATTGTGCTGTATGGTGCTTTCCTAACATTGACTCAAATATCCAGGTTGCTCTTACTTAATATCCTAACAGTTTGCTTTTCAGAATGTATTGTGTTTCTAAAACTATGTGGTATTGTGTTGTATGGTGTGACATTATGCTGTATGTTTTTTTCCCTAACATTTTGAGTCAAATATCCAGGTTGCTCTTACTTTATATCCTGTTTGCTTTTCAGAATGTAATGGGTCTCTAAAACTATGTAACATTGTGCTGTATGGTGCTTTCCTAACATTGACTCAAATATCCAGGTTGCTCTTACTTAATATCCTAACAGTTTGCTTTTCAGAATGTATTGTGTTTCTAAAACTATGTGGTATTGTGTTGTATGGTGTGACATTATGCTGTATGGTTTTTTTCCTAACATTATGAGTCAAATATCCAGGTTGCTCTTACTTTATATCCTGTTTACTTTTCAGAATGTAATGGGTCTCTAAAACTATGTAACATTGTGCTGTATGGTGCTTTCCTAACATTGACTCAAATATCCAGGTTGCTCTTACTTAATATCCTAACAGTTTGCTTTTCAGAATGTATTGTGTTTCTAAAACTATGTGGTATTGTGTTGTATGGTGTGACATTATGCTGTATGGTTTTTTCCCTAACATTTTGAGTTAAATATCCAGGTTGCTCTTACTTTATATCCTGTTTGCTTTTCAGAATGTAATGGGTCTCTAAAACTATGTAACATTGTGCTATATGGTGCTTTCCTAACATTGACTCAAATATCCAGGTTGCTCTTACTTAATATCCTAACAGTTTGCTTTTCAGAATGTATTGTGTTTCTAAAACTATGTGGTATTGTGTTGTATGGTGTGACATTATGCTGTATGGTTTTTTCCTAACATTATGAGTCAAATATCCAGGTTGCTCTTACTTTATATCCTGTTTGCTTTTCAGAATGTAATGGGTCTCTAAAACTATGTAACATTGTGCTGTATGGTGCTTTTCTAACATTGACTCAAATATCCAGGTTGCTCTTACTTAATATCCTAACAGTTTGCTTTTCAGAATGTATTGTGTTTCTAAAACTATGTGGTATTGTGTTGTATGGTGTGACATTATGCTGTATGGTTTTTTCCCTAACATTTTGAGTCAAATATCCAGGTTGCTCTTACTTTATATCCTGTTTGCTTTTCAGAATGTAATGGGTCTCTAAAACTATGTAACATTGTGCTGTATGGTGCTTTCCTAACATTGACTCAAATATCCAGGTTGCTCTTACTTTATATCCTGTTTGCTTTTCAGAATGTAATGGGTCTCTAAAACTATGTAACATTGTGCTGTATGGTGCTTTCCTAACATTGACTCAAATATCCAGGTTGCTCTCACTTAATATCCTAACAGTTTGCTTTTCAGAGTGTATTGTGTTTCTAAAACTATGTGGTATTGTGTTGTATGGTGTGACATTATGCTGTATGGTTTTTTCCCTAACATTTTGAGTCAAATATCCAGGTTGCTCTTACTTTATATCCTGTTTGCTTTTCAGAATGTAATGGGTCTCTAAAACTATGTAACATTGTGCTGTATGGTGCTTTCCTAACATTGACTCAAATATCCAGGTTGCTCTTACTTAATATCCTAACAGTTTGCTTTTCAGAATGTATTGTGTTTCTAAAACTATGTGGTATTGTGTTGTATGGTGTGACATTATGCTGTATGGTTTTTTCCTAACATTTTGAGTCAAATATCCAGCTTGCTCCTAACATCCTAACTGCTTTTCATAATGTAATGTGTTTCTAAAACTATGTGGTGGTGTTCCGTATGGTGCTTTCCTAACATTGATTCAAATATCCAGGTTGCTCTTAATATCCTAACAGTTTGCTTTTCAGAATGTATTGCGTCTTTAAAACTGTTGCATTGTGCCTTATGGTGTGACATTGTGCTGAATGGTTTTCTCCTTACCTTTTGAGTCAAATATCAAACTTGCTCTTACTTAATATCCTAACAGTTTGCATTTCTTTATGTAATGTGCCTCTAAAACTACATGGTGTTGTGCCGTATGTCGTGGCATTGTTCTGTATGGTGTCTACTTAAAGTTTTCTCTCTGCCATATGCAGCTTGCTTTTGCTTAATATCCTAATACAAAGGCCCTCAAACTTGCTTTTCAAGTCAAGTTTTAAGTATATCCAGTTCTATAAGGTGCCTTCCATTATGGCATCATGTGATTTGTTGACTTCCTGTAGGGTGTTGTGCATTTGAAATGGTCTGTTTTATATTGTTTACAGACTTTACTTACTAGTATTGTTTCCACTTCTGACTAGGGCAGCTACTCTTTTGAATGTTGAGGTTTTTGGTTCCCTGAAAGATAATGGTGTGCTTCATCCATTAGCAAATTTGCAAGAGGAAGCAAGTGTCTTCAAACACGAAGGACAGCTCTGTGGGTGACATTAAAAGCGAGCATCAGGATCCAGTGCTGCAGACTATTGTGTTTCCGAAGCTGCCGGACTAGATGAATGTTGGCTTCAGTGCACAGGTAAATATCTTTTGTATTCGTTTTACATAACTATCTTCCTTTCATATCGTAATAGTTTGTATTGCTGGGTATAACATGTTTTGATGGCTGTATTGTGCCTTGCTGAAGTTGTCAGCCCATTTCCAGCTTGCTTTCATTTCAAATCCTAATAGTTTGCATTTCATAATATAATGCGTCTCTAAAACTATGCGGTGCTGTATGGTGCCTTTGTACCATTTTCATTCCCATATCCAGCTTGCTTTTTCTTAATATCCTAATAGTTTGAATATCTGGGTTAAACCAGTATTCAGGATCCCTACAACCGTTAGACTTAATTGTCGCTTGCGCCGTTAGGGTTCCCTTGCCGGCACAGTTAGTATAGCATCATGCTGTGCCGTATTGTGCCGTGCGGCATGGCATTGTGCTATATGGTGCCTTCCTAACGTCCGTCCCATATCCAGCTTGCTTTTTCTTAATATCCTAATTGTTTGAATATCTGGGTTAAACCAGTATTCAGCATCCCTACAACCGTTAGACTTAATTGTCACTTGCGCTGGTAGGGTACGCTTGCCGGCACAGTTAGTAAAGCATCATTTTGTGCCGTGCAGCATGGGATTGTGCTATATGGTGCCTTCCTGACTTCCGTCCCATTTCCAGCTTGCTTTCATTTAAAATCCTAATAGTTTGCCTCTTTAAAACTATGCGGTGCTGTACCGCATGGCAATTTGCTGTTTGGTGCATTCATACCATTTTCAGTCCCATATCCAGCTTGCTTTTTCTTAAAATCCTTATAGTTTGAATATCTGGGTTAAACCAGTATTCAGCATCCCTACAACCATTAGACTTAATTGTCGCTTGCGCCGGTAGGGTAAGCTTGCAGTCACCGTTAGTATAGCATCATGTTGTGCCGTATGGTACCGTGCGGCATGACATTGTGCTATATGGTGCCTTCCTGACATTGTCAGCCCCATTTCCAGCTGGCTTTCCTTTAAAATCCTAATCGTTTCCATTTCAGAATGTAATGTGTTTCAAAAACGATGTTGTCTTGTGCCTTCTGGTGTGACATTGTGCTGTATGGTTTTTTTCCCTAACATTTTGAGTCCAATATCCAGGTTGCTCTTACTTAATATCCTAACAGTTTGCTTTTCAGAATGTATTGTGTTTCTAAAACTATGTGGTATTGTGTTGTATGGTGTGACATGCTGTATGGTTTTTTTCCTAACATTTTGAGTCAAATATCCAGGTTGCTCTTACTTTATATCCTGTTTGCTTTTCAGAATGTAATGGGTCTCTAAAACTATGTAACATTGTGCTGTATGGTGCTTTCCTAACATTGACTCAAATATCCAGGTTGCTCTTACTTAATATCCTAACAGTTTGCTTTTCAGAATGTATTGCGTCTTTAAAACTATGTTGTGTTGTGCCTTTTGGTGTGACATTGTGCTGTATGGTTTTTTTCCTAACATTGAGTCAAATATCCAGGTTGCTCTTACTTAATATCCTAACCGTTTGCTTTTCAGAATGTATTGTTTCTAAAACTATGTGGTATTGTGTTGTATGGTGTGACATTATGCTGTATGGTTTTTTCCTAACATTGAGTCAAATATCCAGGTTGCTCTTACTTTATATCCTATTTGCTTTTCAGAATGTAATGGGTCTCTAAAACTATGTAACATTGTGCTGTATGGTGCTTTCCTAACATTGACTCAAATATCCAGGTTGCTCTTACTTAATATCCTAACAGTTTGCTTTTCAGAATGTATTGTGTTTCTAAAACTATGTGGTATTGTGTTGTATGGTGTGACATTATGCTGTATGGTTTTTTTTCCTAACATTTTGAGTCGAATATCCAGGTTGCTCTTAATATCCTAACCGTTTGCTTTTCAGAATGTATTGCTTCTTTAAAACTATGTTGCTTTGTGCCTTACGGTGTGATATTGTGCTGTATGTAACTTTCCTAACATTTTGAGTCAATTTTCCAGCTTGCTCTTAATATCCTAACAGTTTAAATTTCAGAATGTATTGTGTTTCTAAAACTATGTGGTATTGTGTTGTATGGTGTGACATTATGCTGTATGTTTTTTTCCTAACATTATGAGTCAAATATCCAGGTTGCTCTTACTTTATATCCTGTTTGCTTTTCAGAATGTAATGGGTCTCTAAAACTATGTAACATTGTGCTCTATGGTGCTTTCCTAACATTGACTCAAATATCCAGGTTGCTCTTACTTAATATCCTAACAGTTTGCTTTTCAGAATGTATTGTGTTTCTAAAACTATGTGGTATTGTGTTGTATGGTGTGACATTAAGCTGTATGGTTTTTTTCCTAACATTATGAGTCAAATATCCAGGTTGCTCTTACTTTATATCCTGTTTACTTTTCAGAATGTAATGGGTCTCTAAAACTATGTAACATTGTGCTGTATGGTGCTTTCCTAACATTGACTCAAATATCCAGGTTGCTCTCACTTAATATCCTAACAGTTTGCTTTTCAGAGTGTATTGTGTTTCTAAAACTATGTGGTATTGTGTTGTATGGTGTGACATTATGCTGTATGGTTTTTTTCCTAACATTTTGAGTCCAATATC
The DNA here is from genome assembly GCF_028390025.1 of Pseudophryne corroboree. Classification (NCBI taxonomy): domain Eukaryota; kingdom Metazoa; phylum Chordata; class Amphibia; order Anura; family Myobatrachidae; genus Pseudophryne; species Pseudophryne corroboree. The sequence goes on from NC_086446.1 coordinate 257,684,037, forward strand.
CAGGTTGCTCTTACTTTATATCCTGTTTGCTTTTCAGAATGTAATGGGTCTCTAAAACTATGTAACATTGTGCTGTATGGTGCTTTCCTAACATTGACTCAAATATCCAGGTTGCTCTTACTTAATATCCTAACAGTTTGCTTTTCAGAATGTATTGTGTTTCTAAAACTATGTGGTATTGTGTTGTATGGTGTGACATTATGCTGTATGGTTTTTTCCCTAACATTTTGAGTCAAATATCCAGGTTGCTCTTACTTTATATCCTGTTTGCTTTTCAGAATGTAATGGGTCTCTAAAACTATGTAACATTGTGCTGTATGGTGCTTTCCTAACATTGACTCAAATATCCAGGTTGCTCTTACTTAATATCCTAACAGTTTGCTTTTCAGAATGTATTGTGTTTCTAAAACTATGTGGTATTGTGTTGTATGGTGTGACATTATGCTGTATGGTTTTTTCCTAACATTATGAGTCAAATATCCAGGTTGCTCTTACTTTATATCCTGTTTGCTTTTCAGAATGTAATGGGTCTCTAAAACTATGTAACATTGTGCTGTATGGTGCTTTCCTAACATTGACTCAAATATCCAGGTTGCTATTACTTAATATCCTAACAGTTTGCTTTTCAGAATGTATTGTGTTTCTAAAACTGTGGTATTGTGTTGTATGGTGTGACATTATGCTGTATGGTTTTTTCCTAACATTATGAGTCAAATATCCAGGTTGCTCTTACTTTATATCCTGTTTGCTTTTCAGAATGTAATGGGTATCTAAAACTATGTAACATTGTGCTGTATGGTGCTTTTCTAACATTGACTCAAATATCCAGGTTGCTCTTACTTAATATCCTAACAGTTTGCTTTTCAGAATGTATTGTGTTTCTAAAACTATGTGGTATTGTGTTGTATGGTGTGACATTATGCTGTATGGTTTTTTCCCTAACATTTTGAGTCAAATATCCAGGTTGCTCTTACTTTATATCCTGTTTGCTTTTCAGAATGTAATGGGTCTCTAAAACTATGTAACATTATGCTGTATGGTTTTTTCCCTAACATTTTGAGTCAAATATCCAGGTTGCTCTTACTTTATATCCTGTTTGCTTTTCAGAATGTATTGTGTTTCTAAAACTATGTGGTATTGTGTTTTATGGTGTGACATTATGCTGTATGGTTTTTTCCTAACATTTTGAGTCAAATATCCAGCTTGCTCCTAACATCCTAACTGCTTTTCATAATGTAATGTGTTTCTAAAACTATGTGGTGGTGTTCCGTATGGTGCTTTCCTAACATTGATTCAAATATCCAGGTTGCTCTTAATATCCTAACAGTTTGCTTTTCAGAATGTATTGCGTCTTTAAAACTGTTGCATTGTGCCTTATGGTGTGACATTGTGCTGAATGGTTTTCTCCTTACCTTTTGAGTCAAATATCAAACTTGCTCTTACTTAATATCCTAACAGTTTGCATTTCTTTATGTAATGTGCCTCTAAAACTACATGGTGTTGTGCCGTATGTCGTGGCATTGTTCTGTATGGTGTCTACTTAAAGTTTTCTCTCTGCCATATGCAGCTTGCTTTTGCTTAATATCCTAATACAAAGGCCCTCAAACTTGCTTTTCAAGTCAAGTTTTAAGTATATCCAGTTCTATAAGGTGCCTTCCATTATGGCATCATGTGATTTGTTGACTTCCTGTAGGGTGTTGTGCATTTGAAATGGTCTGTTTTATATTGTTTACAGACTTTACTTACTAGTATTGTTTCCACTTCTGACTAGGGCAGCTACTCTTTTGAATGTTGAGGTTTTTGGTTCCCTGAAAGATAATGGTGTGCTTCATCCATTAGCAAATTTGCAAGAGGAAGCAAGTGTCTTCAAACACGAAGGACAGCTCTGTGGGTGACATTAAAAGCGAGCATCAGGATCCAGTGCTGCAGACTATTGTGTTTCCGAAGCTGCCGGACTAGATGAATGTTGGCTTCAGTGCACAGGTAAATATCTTTTGTATTCGTTTTACATAACTATCTTCCTTTCATATCGTAATAGTTTGTATTGCTGGGTATAACATGTTTTGATGGCTGTATTGTGCCTTGCTGAAGTTGTCAGCCCATTTCCAGCTTGCTTTCATTTCAAATCCTAATAGTTTGCATTTCATAATATAATGCGTCTCTAAAACTATGCGGTGCTGTATGGTGCCTTTGTACCATTTTCATTCCCATATCCAGCTTGCTTTTTCTTAATATCCTAATAGTTTGAATATCTGGGTTAAACCAGTATTCAGCATCCCTACAACCGTTAGACTTAATTGTCGCTTGCGCCGTTAGGGTTCCCTTGCCGGCACAGTTAGTATAGCATCATGCTGTGCCGTATTGTGCCGTGCGGCATGGCATTGTGCTATATGGTGCCTTCCTAACGTCCGTCCCATATCCAGCTTGCTTTTTCTTAATATCCTAATTGTTTGAATATCTGGGTTAAACCAGTATTCAGCATCCCTACAACCGTTAGACTTAATTGTCACTTGCGCTGGTAGGGTACGCTTGCCGGCACAGTTAGTATAGCATCATTTTGTGCCGTGCAGCATGGGATTGTGCTATATGGTGCCTTCCTGACTTCCGTCCCATTTCCAGCTTGCTTTCATTTAAAATCCTAATAGTTTGCCTCTTTAAAACTATGCGGTGCTGTACCGTATGGCATGGCAATTTGCTGTTTGGTGCATTCATACCATTTTCAGTCCCATATCCAGCTTGCTTTTTCTTAAAATCCTTATAGTTTGAATATCTGGGTTAAACCAGTATTCAGCATCCCTACAACCATTAGACTTAATTGTCGCTTGCGCCGGTAGGGTAAGCTTGCAGTCACCGTTAGTATAGCATCATGTTGTGCCGTATGGTACCGTGCGGCATGACATTGTGCTATATGGTGCCTTCCTGACATTGTCAGCCCCATTTCCAGCTGGCTTTCCTTTAAAATCCTAATCGTTTCCATTTCAGAATGTTTCAAAAACGATGTTGTCTTGTGCCTTCTGGTGTGACATTGTGCTGTATGGTTTTTTTTCCTAACATTTTGAGTCCAATATCCAGGTTGCTCTTACTTAATATCCTAACAGTTTGCTTTTCAGAATGTATTGTGTTTCTAAAACTATGTGGTATTGTGTTGTATGGTGTGACATTATGCTGTATGGTTTTTTTCCTAACATTTTGAGTCCAATATCCAGGTTGCTCTTACTTTATATCCTGTTTGCTTTTCAGAATGTAATGGGTCTCTAAAACTATGTAACATTGTGCTGTATGGTGCTTTCCTAACATTGACTCAAATATCCAGGTTGCTCTTACTTAATATCCTAACAGTTTGCTTTTCAGAATGTATTGTGTTTCTAAAACTATGTGGTATTGTGTTGTATGGTGTGACATTATGCTGTATGGTTTTTTCCCTAACATTTTGAGTCAAATATCCAGGTTGCTCTTACTTTATATCCTGTATGCTTTTCAGAATGTAATGGGTCTCTAAAACTATGTAACATTGTGCTGTATGGTGCTTTCCTAACATTGACTCAAATATCCAGGTTGCTCTTACTTAATATCCTAACAGTTTGCTTTTCAGAATGTATTGTGTTTCTAAAACTATGTGGTATTGTGTTGTATGGTGTGACATTATGCTGTATGGTTTTTTCCCTAACATTTTGAGTCAAATATCCAGGTTGCTCTTACTTTATATCCTGTTTGCTTTTCAGAATGTAATGGGTCTCTAAAACTATGTAACATTGTGCTGTATGGTGCTTTCCTAACATTGACTCAAATATCCAGGTTGCTCTTACTTAATATCCTAACAGTTTGCTTTTCAGAATGTATTGTGTTTCTAAAACTATGTGGTATTGTGTTGTATGGTGTGACATTATGCTGTATGGTTTTTTCCTAACATTATGAGTCAAATATCCAGGTTGCTCTTACTTTATATCCTGTTTACTTTCCAGAATGTAATGGGTCTCTAAAACTATGTAACATTGTGCTGTATGGTGCTTTCCTAACATTGACTCAAATATCCAGGTTGCTCTTACTTAATATCCTAACAGTTTGCTTTTCAGAATGTATTGTGTTTCTAAAACTATGTGGTATTGTGTTGTATGGTATGACATTATGCTGTATGGTTTTTTCCCTAACATTTTGAGTCAAATATCCAGGTTGCTCTTACTTTATATCCTGTTTGCTTTTCAGAATGTAATGGGTCTCTAAAACTATGTAACATTGTGCTGTATGGTGCTTTCCTAACATTGACTCAAATATCCAGGTTGCTCTTACTTTATATCCTGTTTGCTTTTCAGAATGTAATGGGTCTCTAAAACTATGTAACATTGTGCTGTATGGTGCTTTCCTAACATTGACTCAAATATCCAGGTTGCTCTTACTTAATATCCTAACAGTTTGCTTTTCAGAATGTATTGTGTTTCTAAAACTATGTGGTATTGTGTTGTATGGTGTGACATTATGCTGTATGGTTTTTTCCTAACATTATGAGTCAAATATCCAGGTTGCTCTTACTTTATATCCTGTTTGCTTTTCAGAATGTAATGGGTATCTAAAACTATGTAACATTGTGCTGTATGGTGCTTTCCTAACATTGACTCAAATATCCAGGTTGCTCTTACTTAATATCCTAACAGTTTGCTTTTCAGAATGTATTGTGTTTCTAAAACTATGTGGTATTGTGTTGTATGGTGTGACATTATGCTGTATGGTTTTTTCCCTAACATTTTGAGTCAAATATCCAGGTTGCTCTTACTTTATATCCTGTTTGCTTTTCAGAATGTAATGGGTCTCTAAAACTATGTAACATTGTGCTGTATGGTGCTTTCCTAACATTGACTCAAATATCCAGGTTGCTCTTACTTAATATCCTAACAGTTTGCTTTTCAGAATGTATTGTGTTTCTAAAACTATGTGGTATTGTGTTTTATGGTGTGACATTATGCTGTATGGTTTTTTCCTAACATTTTGAGTCTAATATCCAGCTTGCTCCTAACATCCTAACTGCTTTTCATAATGTAATGTGTTTCTAAAACTATGTGGTGGTGTTCCGTATGGTGCTTTCCTAACATTGATTCAAATATCCAGGTTGCTCTTAATATCCTAACAGTTTGCTTTTCAGAATGTATTGCGTCTTTAAAACTGTTGCATTGTGCCTTATGGTGTGACATTGTGCTGAATGGTTTTCTCCTTACCTTTTGAGTCAAATATCAAACTTGCTCTTACTTAATATCCTAACAGTTTGCATTTCTTTATGTAATGTGCCTCTAAAACTACATGGTGTTGTGCCGTATGTCGTGGCATTGTTCTGTATGGTGTCTACTTAAAGTTTTCTCTCTGCCATATGCAGCTTGCTTTTGCTTAATATCCTAATACAAAGGCCCTCAAACTTGCTTTTCAAGTCAAGTTTTAAGTATATCCAGTTCTATAAGGTGCCTTCCATTATGGCATCATGTGATTTGTTGACTTCCTGTAGGGTGTTGTGCATTTGAAATGGTCTGTTTTATATTGTTTACAGACTTTACTTACTAGTATTGTTTCCACTTCTGACTAGGGCAGCTACTCTTTTGAATGTTGAGGTTTTTGGTTCCCTGAAAGATAATGGTGTGCTTCATCCATTAGCAAATTTGCAAGAGGAAGCAAGTGTCTTCAAACACGAAGGACAGCTCTGTGGGTGACATTAAAAGCGAGCATCAGGATCCAGTGCTGCAGACTATTGTGTTTCCGAAGCTGCCGGACTAGATGAATGTTGGCTTCAGTGCACAGGTAAATATCTTTTGTATTCGTTTTACATAACTATCTTCCTTTCATATCGTAATAGTTTGTATTGCTGGGTATAACATGTTTTGATGGCTGTATTGTGCCTTGCTGAAGTTGTCAGCCCATTTCCAGCTTGCTTTCATTTCAAATCCTAATAGTTTGCATTTCATAATATAATGCGTCTCTAAAACTATGCGGTGCTGTATGGTGCCTTTGTACCATTTTCATTCCCATATCCAGCTTGCTTTTTCTTAATATCTTAATAGTTTGAATATCTGGGTTAAACCAGTATTCAGCATCCCTACAACCGTTAGACTTAATTGTCGCTTGCGCCGTTAGGGTTCCCTTGCCGGCACAGTTAGTATAGCATCATGCTGTGCCGTATTGTGCCGTGCGGCATGGCATTGTGCTATATGGTGCCTTCCTAACGTCCGTCCCATATCCAGCTTGCTTTTTCTTAATATCCTAATTGTTTGAATATCTGGGTTAAACCAGTATTCAGCATCCCTACAACCGTTAGACTTAATTGTCACTTGCGCTGGTAGGGTACGCTTGCCGGCACAGTTAGTATAGCATCATTTTGTGCCGTGCAGCATGGGATTGTGCTATATGGTGCCTTCCTGACTTCCGTCCCATTTCCAGCTTGCTTTCATTTAAAATCCTAATAGTTTGCCTCTTTAAAACTATGCGGTGCTGTACCGTATGGCATGGCAATTTGCTGTTTGGTGCATTCATACCATTTTCAGTCCCATATCCAGCTTGCTTTTTCTTAAAATCCTTATAGTTTGAATATCTGGGTTAAACCAGTATTCAGCATCCCTACAACCATTAGACTTAATTGTCGCTTGCGCCGGTAGGGTAAGCTTGCAGTCACCGTTAGTATAGCATCATGTTGTGCCGTATGGTACCGTGCGGCATGACATTGTGCTATATGGTGCCTTCCTGACATTGTCAGCCCCATTTCCAGCTGGCTTTCTTTTAAAATCCTAATCGTTTCCATTTCAGAATGTAATGTGTTTCAAAAACGATGTTGTCTTGTGCCTTCTGGTGTGACATTATGCTGTATGGTTTTTTCCCTAACATTTTGAGTCCAATATCCAGGTTGCTCTTACTTTATATCCTGTTTGCTTTTCAGAATGTAATGGGTCTCTAAAACTATGTAACATTGTGCTGTATGGTGCTTTCCTAACATTTTGAGTCAAATATCCAGGTTGCTCTTACTTAATATCCTAAAAGTTTGCTTTTCAGAATGTATTACGTCTTTAAAACTATGTTGTGTTGTGCCTTATGGTGTGACATTGTGCTGTATGGTTTTTTTCCTAACATTTTGAGTCCAATATCCGGGTTGCTCTTAATATCCTAACAGTTTGCTTTTCAGAATGTATTGCTTCTTTAAAACTATGTTGCTTTGTGCCTTACGGTGTGACATTGTGCTGTATGTAACTTTCCTAACATTTTGAGTCAATTTTCCAGCTTGCTCTTAATATCCGAACAGTTTAAATTTCAGAATGTATTGTGTTTCTAAAACTATGTGGTATTGTGTTGTATGGTGTGACATTATGCTGTATGGTTTTTTCCTAACATTATGAGTCAAATATCCAGGTTGCTCTTACTTTATATCCTGTTTGCTTTTCAGAATGTAATGGGTCTCTAAAACTATGTAACATTGTGCTGTATGGTGCTTTCCTAACATTGAGTCAAATATCCAGGTTGCTCTTACTTTATATCCTGTTTGCTTTTCAGAATGTAATGGGTCTCTAAAACTATGTAACATTGTGCTGTATGGTGCTTTCCTAACATTGACTCAAATATCCAGGTTGCTCTTACTTAATATCCTAACAGTTTGCTTTTCAGAATGTATTGTGTTTCTAAAACTATGTGGTATTGTGTTGTATGGTGTGACGTTATGCTGTATGGTTTTTTCCTAACATTATGAGTCAAATATCCAGGTTGCTCTTACTTTATATCCTGTTTGCTTTTCAGAATGTAATGGGTCTCTAAAACTATGTAACATTGTGCTGTATGGTGCTTTCCTAACATTGACTCAAATATCCAGGTTGCTCTTACTTAATATCCTAACAGTTTGCTTTTCAGAATGTATTGTGTTTCTAAAACTATGTGGTATTGTGTTGTATGGTGTGACATTATGCTGTATGGTTTTTTCCCTAACATTTTGAGTCAAATATCCAGGTTGCTCTTACTTTATATCCTGTTTGCTTTTCAGAATGTAATGGGTCTCTAAAACTATGTAACATTGTGCTGTATGGTGCTTTCCTAACATTGACTCAAATATCCAGGTTGCTCTTACTTTATATCCTAACAGTTTGCTTTTCAGAATGTATTACGTCTTTAAAACTATGTTGTGTTGTGCCTTATGGTGTGACATTGTGCTGTATGGTTTTTTTCCTAACATTTTGAGTCCAATATCCGGGTTGCTCTTAATATCCTAACAGTTTGCTTTTCAGAATGTATTGCTTCTTTAAAACTATGTTGCTTTGTGCCTTACGGTGTGACATTGTGCTGTATGTAACTTTCCTAACATTTTGAGTCAATTTTCCAGCTTGCTCTTAATATCCGAACAGTTTAAATTTCAGAATGTATTGTGTTTCTAAAACTATGTGGTATTGTGTTGTATGGTGTGACATTATGCTGTATGGTTTTTTTCCCTAACATTACGAGTCAAATATCCAGGTTGCTCTTACTTTATATCCTGTTTGCTTTTCAGAATGTAATGGGTCTCTAAAACTATGTAACATTGTGCTGTATGGTGCTTTCCTAACATTGACTCAAATATCCATGTTGCTTTACTTAATATCCTAACAGTTTGCTTTTCAGAATGTATTGTGTTTCTAAAACTATGTGGTATTGTGTTGTATGGTGTGACATTATGCTGTATGTTTTTTTTCCTAACATTGAGTCAAATATCCAGGTTGCTCTTACTTTATATCCTGTTTGCTTTTCAGAATGTAATGGGTCTCTAAAACTATGTAACATTGTGCTGTATGGTGCTTTCCTAACATTGACTCAAATATCCAGGTTGCTCTTACTTTATATCCTAACAGTTTGCTTTTCAGAATGTATTGTGTTTCTAAAACTATGTGGTATTGTGTTTTATGGTGTGACATTATGCTGTATGGTTTTTTTACTAACATTTTGAGTCAAATATCCAGCTTGCTCCTAGCATCCTAACTGCTTTTCATAATGTAATGTGTTTCTAAAACTATGTGGTGTTGTTCCGTATGGTTCTATCCTAACATTGAGTCAAATATCCAGGTTGCTCTTAATATCCTAACAGTTTGCATTTCAGAATGTATTGCGTCTTTAAAACTATGTTGCATTGTGCCTTATGGTGTGACATTGTGCTGAATGGTTTTCTCCTTACCTTTTGAGTCAAATATCAAACTTGCTCTTACTTAATATCCTAACAGTTTGCATTTCTTTATGTAATGTCTCTAAAACTACATGGTGTTGTGCCGTATGTCGTGGCATTGTTCTGTATGGTGTCTACTTAAAGTTTTCTCTCTGCCATATGCAGCTTGCTTTTGCTTAATATCCTAATACAAAGGTCCTCAAACTTGCTTTTCAAGTCAAGTTTTAAGTATATCCAGTTCTATAAGGTGCCTTCCATTATGGCATCATGTGATTTGTTGACTTCCTGTAGGGTGTTGTGCATTTGAAATGGTCTGTTTTATATTGTTTACAGACTTTACTTACTAGTATTGTTTCCACTTCTGACTAGGGCAGCTACTCTTTTGAATGTTGAGGTTTTTGGTTCCCTGAAAGATAATGGTGTGCATCATCCATTAGCAAATTTGCAAGAGGAAGCAAGTGTCTTCAAACACGAAGGACAGCTCTGTGGGTGACATTAAAAGCGAGCATCAGGATCCAGTGCTGCAGACTATTGTGTTTCCGAAGCTGCCGGACTAGATGAATGTTAGCTTCAGTGCACAGGTAAATATCTTTTGTATTCGTTTTACATAACTATCTTCCTTTCATATCGTAATAGTTTGTATTGCTGGGTATAACATGTTTTGATGGCTGTATTGTGCCTTGCTGAAGTTGTCAGCCCATTTCCAGCTTGCTTTCATTTCAAATCCTAATAGTTTGCATTTCATAATATAATGCGTCTCTAAAACTATGCGGTGCTGTATGGTGCCTTTGTACCATTTTCATTCCCATATCTAGCTTGCTTTTTCTTAATATCCTAATAGTTTGAATATCTGGGTTAAACCAGTATTCAGCATCCCTACAACCGTTAGACTTAATTGTCGCTTGCGCCGTTAGGGTTCCCTTGCCGGCACAGTTAGTATAGCATCATGCTGTGCCGTATTGTGCCGTGCGGCATGGCATTGTGCTATATGGTGCCTTCCTAACGTCCGTCCCATATCCAGCTTGCTTTTTCTTAATATCCTAATTGTTTGAATATCTGGGTTAAACCAGTATTCAGCATCCCTACAACCGTTAGACTTAATTGTCACTTGCGCTGGTAGGGTACGCTTGCCGGCACAGTTAGTATAGCATCATTTTGTGCCGTGCAGCATGGGATTGTGCTATATGGTGCCTTCCTGACTTCCGTCCCATTTCCAGCTTGCTTTCATTTAAAATCCTAATAGTTTGCCTCTTTAAAACTATGCGGTGCTGTACCGTATGGCATGGCAATTTGCTGTTTGGTGCATTCATACCATTTTCAGTCCCATATCCAGCTTGCTTTTTCTTAAAATCCTTATAGTTTGAATATCTGGGTTAAACCAGTATTCAGCATCCCTACAACCATTAGACTTAATTGTCGCTTGCGCCGGTAGGGTAAGCTTGCAGTCACCGTTAGTATAGCATCATGTTGTGCCGTATGGTACCGTGCGGCATAACATTGTGCTATATGGGTCCTTCCTGACATTGTCAGCCCCATTTCCAGCTGTCTTTCCTTTAAAATCCTAATCGTTTCCATTTCAGAATGTAATGTGTTTCAAAAACGATGTTGTCTTGTGCCTTCTGGTGTGACATTGTGCTGTATGGTTTTTTTTCCTAACATTTTGAGTCCAATATCCAGGTTGCTCTTACTTTATATCCTGTTTGCTTTTCAGAATGTAATGGGTCTCTAAAACTATGTAACATTGTGCTGTATGGTGCTTTCCTAACATTGACTCAAATATCCAGGTTGCTCTTACTTAATATCCTAACAGTTTGCTTTTCAGAATGTATTGTGTTTCTAAAACTATGTGGTATTGTGTTTTATGGTGTGACATTATGCTGTATGGTTTTTTACTAACATTTTGAGTCAAATATCCAGCTTGCTCCTAGCATCCTAACTGCTTTTCATAATGTAATGTGTTTCTAAAACTATGTGGTGTTGTTCCGTATGGTTCTTTCCTAACATTGAGTCAAATATCCAGGTTGCTCTTAATATCCTAACAGTTTGCTTTTCAGAATGTATTGCGTCTTTAAAACTATGTTGCATTGTGCCTTATGGTGTGACATTGTGCTGAATGGTTTTCTCCTTACCTTTTGAGTCAAATATCAAACTTGCTCTTAATATCCTAACAGTTTGCATTTCTTTATGTAATGTGCCTCTAAAACTACATGGTGTTGTGCCGTATGTCGTGGCATTGTTCTGTATGGTGTCTACTTAAAGTTTTCTCTCTGCCATATGCAGCTTGCTTTTGCTTAATATCCTAATACAAAGGTCCTCAAACTTGCTTTTCAAGTCAAGTTTTAAGTATATCCAGTTCTATAAGGTGCCTTCCATTATGGCATCATGTGATTTGTTGACTTCCTGTAGGGTGTTGTGCATTTGAAATGGTCTGTTTTATATTGTTTACAGACTTTACTTACTAGTATTGTTTCCACTTCTCACTAGGGCAGCTACTCTTTTGAATGTTGAGGTTTTTGGTTCCCTGAAAGATAATGGTGTGCTTCATCCATTAGCAAATTTGCAAGAGGAAGCAAGTGTCTTCAAACACGAAGGACAGCTCTGTGGGTGACATTAAAAGCGAGCATCAGGATTCAGTGCTGCAGACTATTGTGTTTCCGAAGCTGCCGGACTAGGGGATATATGCAATTGCGGTCGAATTGACGCGAAAGTCGAAAAACGGGACATATTCTACAAAAAAACCATGTCGAATTGGATTCGTCAATGCAATACAGTACTTTTCGCCAAAATATCTTCTGTTTCAGATTCGACTTTTTGCAAATCGACTTTTTCAAAATTCGACATGTCTGCAATGGTCAAAATGCGGCTTTTCGACAAAAGTATATTCAATTGAAAAATGACGATTCGACAACAGTGCTTTTCGACCGCAAATTCGTCATTTTCAGTCCGCCTCAGTTTGCTGGCGGGATCTATTAAAAAAAATTTAATAAATGATTTTTCTCTGACGTCCTAGTGGATGCTGGGGACTCCGTAAGGACCATGGGGAATAGCGGCTCCGCAGGAGACTGGGCACAGCTAAGAAAGATTTAGGACTACCTGGTGTGCACTGGCTCCTCCCACCATGACCCTCCTCCAGACCCCAGTTAGAATCCTGTGCCCGGCTGAGCTGGATGCACACTAGGGGCTCTCCTGAGCTCCTAGAGAGAAAGTATATTTTAGGTTTTTTATTTTACAGTGAGATCTGCTGGCAACAGACTCACTGCAGCAAGGGACTAAGGGGAGAAGAAGCGAACCTACCTAACTGGTGGTAGCTTGGGCTTCTTAGACTACTGGACACCATTAGCTCCAGAGGGATCGACCGCATGGAACCGGCCATTGATGTTCGGTACCAGAGCCGGGCCGCCGGCCCCCTTACAGAGCCAGAAGCAAGAAGAGTCCGGAAAATCGGCGGCAGAAGACATCAGTCTTCACCAAGGTAGCGCACAGCACTGCAGCTGTGCGCCATTGCTCCTCATGCACACTTCACACTCCGGTCACTGAGGGTGCAGGGCGCTGGGGGGGGGGGCGCCCTGAGCAGCAATAAAAACACCTTGGCTGGCAAATATATCAAGGGATAAAAGGTGGCGAGACAAACCGCACTAGATCGCTCCCGTCTCTACAGAAGACCTCCTAAGAGAGGAGGTGTATTTCAGCAGGAGACTGACGAAATATATATATATATAACCAACTACCTTATTATTTAGATTAGAAAAGAGTATCTTTCCAATAAATTTCAATGGTTGGTGGTGCTCCCCAGAGTCAGAAATAGCACATTGTTATAGAATGAAAAGAAGACTCTTTTTTTGGGGGCACTCTTAATAATAGTACACCTGTATATGAAGAGTACTGTTATTATTAAAATATAACTTTTATTAAGTATGTCTAAAATATCAGAGATTGTGTATACAAATAATTTTTGCAGCAAAAGTCATACCCTGCTATTCAATTCGATGTAGAATT